>NC_068356.1:69527276-70127276 GCF_020536995.1 Dreissena polymorpha
CAGGTTGATGAAAACTTCCTCTTAGAAATCATTTACATCTTAAATAAGAAATCATTATTTAATCATTATTCTACTCTACAGCGACTTTATCGATATGCGGAATAAGTCCTCATTTACCTTCAATGAACCAACAATGATGATTGACGGGAACGTTGCTCACTGGACAATTCAAGTGCCAATTATGTAAGCGACACACCTACAATAACATATGGTACTTGCAGAATTATTGTTCATTTTATGAACGTCTTATATGTTGTGTATGCTATCATTTTGAAGTTTAAGTGTTTAACCTCGCTTCAAACAAATAAAATATGTAGATTAGTATTATTATCTTGATTGTAAGGTTCATTAACTAATGTGTTTGTATAGTTTTTACCCGTTATGATACCATTTTCGAGCTCATTGATATTGTAGTTTTGTACACAAAACTATAGTACGTTTTCAATGCCCTATAATAAAATATCAGATGACATGAAACGAGCATATAGTTTTGTTGTAAGTGGTAATAAAGTTTTTAAAAGCATCTGAACATGCTGATGTGGATTCTCATGTATGGTCAACGAAGTGTATATTCACACTTCCGCACATGTGTGGCCCATTGAGAAAAATGAGACATAACTTGAAGAAACTTAGTATTGGACCACTATCTGAGTTTACATATTAAATATTGCACATTGTGCCTTAATTAAGAGAAGAAGTTTGAGTTTACGTCTTCTTGCTGATAACATCTACACAAAAAAGCGAATCTTGAGGTCGTGCCAATTTGGACGCTTTGGTCATATTTTGTACAAATTGTATAACAAAGTTCTGTATTATAAAATATCTAGTTTTACTGCCAAACTTTATTTTAAATGTACGATTATGGATTTGTTAAGCATCGTCTACCTGAATATATAATAATTAATGCTTTTAAGCATATGTAATTACCTTAAATAATTATTCGTTTATGTGCAGTAGTAAAGATTGCTAAATATATTTGCTGGCTATCTTTTAAGCACATACGATTGCTTTTTTGATATTCACTAAAGCATTGTGTAAATGTGTTCACCTTTAAAATTTATCGACCAAGTTTCATGTATATAAAACATTCCGTATATGCATACCGTTTTGATTTAATTGTGTTGTATCTTTGTTTTGATTTATACATGAACGAAATGGTTCAACGAAATATATTCACGTTTATCATTCTCGGAAGGCATGACAATATGACCAATTGTGGTAAAAGATAGCATATACAATTATAAGTTCCATCATTTAATTTGATACAATTTCAGGTTTACATAGTGTGTTATAACTGTTGATATAATTCTAATTTTTATCATCGGTTATTTCATATTCATCAGCTTTATTGTAATTTGTTTTGAATCTTAAGCACTCGAATATTTTTATATCTGGCTGAACAATAACACATAGGCGCTTCACGAATGGTCACTATCAGACGGACATTAACATAGTAACATATGAGAATGTCACATTTTTTCAAATCAAAGGTGCAACCAATAAAGTTCATATAATCCACTATGACCTAAATTGTATTATGACTCTAATTTTATTTATTTATTTTATGTTTTAATATCATATTGTGTGAATATACTCATGTGCTATTTGGTGAAGATTGAATCACATCAATACCCACAAGAGTTGGCCTTAAACGATGGCAATAGAGTGTAAAAAGCTAACAGCAAAGTAGGAACGAAGAATGTCTAACTTAAATAATAATATTATAATACTATTAAAAGCGTTTTAATTAAATGTATATGAATGGAAAATAAAAGTTTTGTATCATATTCATTGTCAGGATATAGGAATAATATATACTTTTATGATATATTATAATATCTAACAATAAGTTTAAAATAATTTCCAGGAGATAAATTCTTTACCTGTTCATGCGGAGCTAAGGTCTATAATTTGATGTGATTTGATACATTCGGCGCAGTATGAAGAATTGGTACATTGTCTTATTTCCGCCACATGTACATACGTGTACTCCTGGGTTGATAGGAAAAGTGTGGGCTAATTTTTTTGCTATGGTCTGGACAGGATTCGAATCAGGGACCTTCCTACCTCTGGGCCATGGCCCCACAACGTACGAACCAGCTGTGCCGTATGTAATCATTTTTATTACATATCATTCTCTTTTGTTTCTTAACTAAGTTGTTTTACAGAACAAGTTTTCGTACTTTTCTGGCGTGACGTAATTTATGAAGCTAGACTCTCTGGATTTTCGGGACAACAACTCGGGCTTAAGTATTTGTGTTCTTTGTCAAGGTAAAATTTCAAGAACAAGCATCGAAGGAATCCAAATAATTCTGGATTGTATGTTTGTCATGCATAATTTGATACTTCATTAGAGATAAATGAAATCAATCCAATAACTCGTTTTATTTACTAAATTGTGTTTTTGGTCAGAATGGTTAGCACTCGATGCAAACGTTTACAACAAATTGCTTTGTTAAAACGTCATTTATATTAATTGATTGATGAACAGAAATTGCATATCGTTGTGATTTTATAATTGTAAGAATGGGATCAAAGATTCTTTTGTGGTAAGCGTGTCGATGTTTTAAATTGTGTTTGATGACACCTGTAAAATCTCAATGTCGTCAATCTATTTTTCAGTACAGTTTAAGTTGTAAGCGATATTTTTCAATTATCCCAAATGCGCACTTCGTTTAATTATTTTTGTTTCCATATATTGTTGATTTGTGTCTTATCACCAATGGTTACGACTTAATGTGGATTTTGTTCAGCTGAAGTCGCACGATCCGATTCTTTTCAGATATGAAACATCGAGCCCGGGACCTCATCATATTAGCCCGGCGCATACAACTAACGTTATGTCTATTTGTTACTATGAATACATAGTGTAATGGTTCTGTTTTAGTGAAATCAAATGAATTCCTTTAAATCTTCTAAGTTAATGTTGACCTCTCACATGGCAGCAAATAGCACAAGTAGCGATTCCCGCTTGAATGCTTAAATATCGTTGAATTTACGGCGTAAAGTTGACCTTTTACACATATGCCCAACTGCGAAGTATCCAAGTACTTAGTTTACAGCAATTTTTTTTAAAATACGTATTCAAATCTTTACCGAGAATAATTATTAATAGAAGTCTCATGAAAGACTTTAATCGCTTTCTCAATGTTTATTGTGAACTAGAGTGATCATGTCAAGAAATTTTTTAAAGCTTTTATTAAGTTCTAATATAAGAAAAACATGTTATTTCCAGGGCGGGAAAATGTTGAAGTCATAGTCAAAATTTCAATTAATTTATTAGAGACCACTTTTTGATGTTACATATCAGACCTAAGAGCCTTGTGGTTCCAGATGAGATGGTTTTACAAAAGGGCCCAATTGCCCTTTTATTGCTCACCGGTGTAATGTGCATGACCAGTTTCAAACCCAGGGACGTGATTTGAACAATCTTTGCGAAGGACCACAACCTGAAGTCACAAACGTAATATCATGTTGCTTAGTCGATTCAGAGTTGTTGTTTTGCTCGTATGCTCTATGATTTTGTTAAAACATTTTATCCCCACACAGGAGAATTACTAAATTTTGTTTACGTGGGGAATGTTTTGAACTTTTGTTCTGTAGGCCCATTACATGACATGTCATTTTAAAAAGTACACATTTCGCCTCGTTGTTTGAGAGAAGATTGTAAAACTAGTTCACTATAATTGTTTATAGAAACCATATAACCATATGGGCATGGCCAGTTTTGAGACAACATTAGGGGGATTTAAGCAAACTTTGTAAAAAGGATCCCTGTACAATGTTACATACTAAATATTAAATCCCTGACCATGCGGTTTCAGAGAAAAAGACTTTTAAATTTATTTACCGTATAGGTTCATTGCACATCATCTGACCCAATGGTGGGGGGGGGGGCAATTTCTACCACATTAGTATGTTTTGAACAAACTTATTAAAGGCTATTTAACAAGTTATATTTTAAGATCTATATTATGCTCTGGTGACTGGCATATGCAGCGGACCGGTATGATTTGAAGAACTTTCAAAGAGGGTCATGAAAGGATATTACAGTGAAGTTCCCTTAAATCTACCAAGCAATCTAAAAGGAAGTGTACTCACGAAACGTGGGCTCGATTGATAATTGTCGGCTCGGTACTACTTGAAAGAGCGCCGCGTACTGTAAAGTATACTTAAATATACAACGGGTAATCAAAATATACAAAAACGTGTTCGGTCATTGACCATGTACCCTAGTTTTATTCCCCAAAAAATCCTATATCGTATAACGCCCTGCGGAATACGAAACAAAATTCTCTTTGAACAAAACCTGCATACACATGCTTGGTTGAATATGAGTTTCGTTAATATAAGGAAATTTTAAATTATATTGGCATAAATATGAACATAAAAAAAAAATTACTGCCGACAATTACCAATTTAGCGTTGGAACTCCCGGGTACGTTTTAGTATATTTTTTGTACCCTGGGTACATTCAAGTATACCTCAGAGTACCCGGGGTACATGTAAGTAGTACCCGTGCCGAAAATGACCAATCGAGCGACACTAGGTGCAATGACGAACAATATGCGGTCTTTAAAGCTTATGCTGTCTTAAAAAGAGTATAGCAAATTAACGTTATAAATAAAATGCTTCTGAGAAATATAATTATAATTGTTTCTTTTGAAAGCATTTTAATAAATATATGCGCTCTTAAAATTAACATAATCCATTCCATCTTTGTTAAAGGAAATGAGAGTGATGAAGTGAAATGTAATCTGCTCAATTACTATATACTAGGAGTCTAACCTGGTCCTAAAACCATAAAGAGCAAATAATTATTTTCAAAGAACGTGTTCCATTTCTTATATTGTTAGACTTGTGTATTAGAATAGACTATTTCAAGGATGCATATATTTCGTATCACATCTCTTTTCTTGCAATTGTGCTATGTAGCCGAGAGCGGCGAAGGTATGGCCATGCGCACTTAGTATACATGATCACTCTGGTAGAATTGCATAAGATGTCATTAAGAAAGCGATCATTGGTCAATATGAAACACAACAATAAAATGCGAGCATTTATTTGAATTGATTATTCGTTAAAAAGTGAGCCATTCACAATACTAATCATGTTCGTTTATCGAGCATCATAATAAATTAAATCGTTCTCTCACATGGATGATAATCCGCATTTCTTTATGTTTAACGAAAATGATCTCGCGAACGCGTCAAACACATTCCAAGTTAAAAAGTCAGCGTTCGGTTAGATTTTGAGTATTCTATTTTTGTATTGTCCCCATTGTGCATTCAATTCAGCAAAACGAATACCCTTACGGAATGACAATATATGAACTAGTTAACTGATAAAATTAGGTAAATACAAACAATCGTTAAAGTTTAGTTCGAACCAGTTGTACTGGTCAAAACCAGAAAAACAAAATAACATCTCGCGCGCAGCAAAATGCTTTCTTATATTCTTTCAAAACAAAACACTAACTGAGACTCTGCTTTGTAATTTCTTACAAGATTGTTTTAAAACAGCCTGATTAAACTTAACGTTTTTAAACACAACAAACGTAACTGCCCAAGCAAATACAACAATTTAACTAAAACATAAAACATATATACGTGTACTCAGATGTGTTATTTTCTCCAAAAAATCCAAATTCCTTCCAAAATAACAAAACAGTTGATGACGATAATTTAAACGTTGCTTTATATTATTAAGTTATTTAGATCTAAGTTATGTTTTCAGATTAAAATATTTAGATACATGTATAAAGAGTAATCTATATTAAACAAAAGTATAAAACGGTATCGTTCGCTATGATGATGTTTTAAATTGTGATAGCAGTGATTACTTTCAATAAAAAGCTTACAAGAAATTAAAAATTAAAAGATATGAGGCGTCTGTAATGCTTACAAGTAAAATCAAAGCGCTGAAGGCACTGAAGATGTTCGCTATTGCATAATTTAACACGCAATTCATTTTTGAAAATCAATCGCAAGTTTGAAATGAACACACGCCATTCAACTTTATAAAGTGTGTGTCATAGCGCACGGGTCGAGTTTTGTGTGCACTTTTTATCAGCCTTATTATTTCATAGAAATAACTCAGACAAAATAAAAACAACATGCTTTTTGGAAGTTCTGAAAGCATAGAAAGTATGATGAAAATGGTAATGATACCTTAAAATAAAGAAAATTTGCAGTCACCATCATATTAAAGGAATATTTTTTTCTAATATCAAATGATTATCACACCAAGAATATAAATTCATAATGAAAGTTCCGTGTACAAAACTTTTGATTTTTGACACCATATACAAATTCAAAATATACAACAATCTTCGTATCTTGTATATGGAGGAATAAAAGTATATAAACATTGCTGTTTATGCTTTACTTATTACCCGAGCAGTTCACACGGTGTCAACAACGCTAACATAAACATAGGTATAGAGCACTAATGCGCTTTTAGGCGTAGCTGTTTCAGTTTTCATCTTAGTGACTTTTACATAACGCCAACAGACACGCATGAATATTTTCGAATATTTAATAAGCTGATTCGAGATACAACCTCTGAATTTTTGCTACATCACTGCGTATGTGCTCAATTCAAAGGATGTAGCACTGTTCAGTGTAAGGAATTCCGGACTACACACTGTATGCTCAAACGACACAAATTGTGGCCCTGTTACAATTACGCGTTACAATCCATCTCGCAGAATTTCACTTTCGCCTCCAAGATGAGAAAACAATCATTAGCGAAATAGTATAGTGTCACGACAAGAGAAAATCGTTTAATTATCATACCACAATGTTTGCCGTACTTGGTCAGCACGTCTGGAAATCATTCCTTAATGTGTGGATATGCTGCCATTATTAACAAGTTTGCTATTTTCAATTCAATTTTGTATCAAAAAGCATTGTTCTTAAACGTGGCATTTTCAATTCGCAATTAGATTTGTAATGACCCTCGTCATGCGAAAATGGGTCTTATTCCATATGCGCCCATCATATAAATAGCCCACTCAGCTATCTCTCCTTCTGGTAAGGAGAAACATAACATATTGAGTGATTTTAAAGCGAACAGCATCGCCTATGGCCTGACTGCGCAAAAGCACATGTTGGGTTTAACAAACTCTTGCCGAAACGCATAAGACCCATTTTCGCATGACGGCGCTATTGACGTGTGATTTAAATGTGTCGAAAGAAAACTGCGTTTAAATAAAATATAAACATACGATTTATTTCGATAGTGAAGAAAGATACTCATAACAAGGCATATGAGGACACATATGAAGTGCTCTACCGTAGTATATATTTTATTTACTCACACTAATGTGTGGTTTGACAATGCTAACACACATTTCATGCGGTGAATATGCAGCTTACAAGTGAAAAACACAACACAATAGTTTAACTTTTGTTTAATTGTATTTAATTACATGTTGTATTTAGAAAAGTAAATTGCTAATTTTATTTCAAAGTCAGCGTATACGCCGACTACATTTTTAAAAGACATTTATTGTTATAAATATATTTAATATAATATATTAAGTTGTTTTCGGTTTTAGCGATTAAAAAGCATTTTCGAGGTTGCCTATAGTATGCCTGTAGTAATTGATGAACTCATATCCAACTGTCTATGTATTGAGAACTGTGAATAAAACAAGCTTAACCTTCTACTAACCTTCTACTATTGCATTCGTATTATTATTATAAATTGTTTGTTATATTCGGGTTAAGCAATAATGAAACTTTTTTTTGTCTATCGTATCGCTGAAGTTATTGTTGAACTTATGTTCAACGTTTTATTAATTGAGAATATAAATAAGCGTCAACTTTTTCCCGAATCTCTCAATTTACGACCTGCACTACGTCATTGAGTTGTATGCGAGAGCGTAACCTATTGCGTTGTTATAACCCGTAAACTTTCCTTTGTTTATCGACAGGCGCATCTATTAATAGCCTCATATCATGAAGCCAAAACAACCGGGAAAAAGAACCACGTGACCAAATAGGACGCAAAACGCAAATACCATGCGACTACGACTTTTATTATGTAAGAACGCTCCGCAAATCCTTTGAAGTCGGAGCCTTGTGATTGCTATTACGTAAATAATTGACCTCTAACTGAAGTAAGCTAAGGAAACGCAGCACCTAATTGACCCATTCCTTCTATGTGCGAAGGCAGATTGAATTTTACTAATGTATGGTTTGCCTATTATAACACACATTATAATGCGGTAAATATGCGACCAACAAGTAAAAAACACTATAATTAAACTTTTGTTTTGAATTAAGTTATTTAGAAAACATTATTCCAAACCTTATTTCAAAACAGCAAGACTACATTTTTTAGAGAATATTATTGTTATATTTAAATGTTTTTTAACAATTTCAGCGATAATGAAACATTGTTGTATGTTGTCTATCGTATCCCAGTAATAATTGTTGAACTCGTGGTCAACGTATTATTAATTGAGACCTGTGAATATAAACAAGCGTAACCTTATACTACTGCGTTATTCTCACACGGACTCCCCTTTGTTTATCGCCAGCCTCAGATTTATGAATGAGCTGAGCGAAAATACTACGTCACGCACACGCAGCAGAAAGTGAACTATTTTAATCATTCATAAACAATCTCCTCCGCGACACGTACAATACAATCATTGTTTATTGATTCTTTTCTATAAAACACCGTTCGAAAATATTGAATGTAACACGATATTAATATAATGTTTCCATTTGTGAATACACATAATTGAAGAACTCAAACCTCTTGCATAAATTATACAACTCATTCTTGCGCGGATACGCAACGGGTATTGGGTTAATCATACCTAGGCCGTATCGACCTGAATTTCACACTAAGCACTTTAGACGGGCGCTAAAGCGCCCATCTAAAAAGTCGAATATATTACATATTTTTATGTGTACATCATTGAATAATATGTATATAGTAAAGTCAATACAGCCCAAAAATATACGTTCATACCGAGTACAGGAAACAACGATCAGGTTTGTGTAATTCTGCTCAGGTACTTCGTTTGCTTTTTTAATGGGATAAATCTGCCAGAGGAATGGGAGTAAGGGGGCAGGGGATATATTTTTGACCAAATTTCGAGTTCCGAAAGGCCGCAAACAGTCAAATCCATTGCATCAAAACAGAAAGTGACACAAGAAAGCCTTTTTGTGTCAGTGTCATAGCATAGGCAATATACATTGAAAATACAACCAAAGACAAGGCTGGCTTCTTCACTTGTGAAACTATGGCCCTTGATCTTTCCCCCCACCCACCTCATTTTTAATGAAAAATTGAGAAATTTGACCCATTTCATGGCATGCACAGAACATTCAAACAGAATGCAATCCTAGTTTTGGCTACATTACTCACTAATTTCATCCCTGTGCTTTGTTTATTTGCCTAGAAAAGTGTCTCCCATACGTTTAGATTTTTCACAATTTACCTTCAAAATTGTGTTCTGTTTCTGCAGCGTGAAATATTGACTTCCGACAAAAGTGAAAACCTCCTTTTTGAAGATTCAAAATTTCCTTGCTAGGGAGCTGTGGCTAGTTGTAATGTTTTTTTCCAAAATTTTGAGACATTCTTTCTACAACCTAACACAAGAAATACATCTTATAAATACCTAATTGATTTTTAAAGACCATAGGTAACACCTACCCTAAAGATATGTAATTTTCATGGACCCCCCTTTCACTGATATATCCCCTGCCACCTAAATAAGCATTAACGATCCAATACGAGATGAACGGCTTATTTTACTTCGTTCATAATTGGATATGAGATGAACGGCCTTCCAATCACTTATCTAGTAAAAACAATACTTGGCAGGTGTTTATATTTCCGCTATCTCAACAAGTTCGAAAAAAATATAACTGAATTAATCAAAGCTTGAAGAACATACAATTATAAGTTAACCTTTCTTTTCAGCAACGCTAAAAAGTAGGGAATACACAATATTAATTAGGACATGATAAAAAGTTTAATTAAAACAAATGATACTGACGATGTCCTTTTATAACGAGGAAAATACCGATTCTACCAAAACCTGTAATTCACAAAATATGCATTCTCTACAAAATAAATGTAGTTAAGGCCAATTTATTATTCCCTTTTTATGGAACATACATTTACTTTGGAATTCTATCCTCTTTGTATAGTGTGCGTTTACCCATGAAAGCTGATGCAAAACCTGTACTTGTTACGTCCAATTATAATCAAGAATTAGTCCGATGCAAGATGCTCATTTGTCAATCGATATAACTGTTTTTATTTCATTGCACTAGACAAGCGTGCATCTGCCAAGACCGTCAAGTGGACGTAAGTCCGTCCATCCTCGCGGTCTTCCTTTAATCCAACCTGGTGAGTTATTAAACTGTTTTCATTTATTGAACTTTTTGTAATATGAAATGTGTGTCGATGTATAATTTTGTTCATTTTATTGGAAACGTAGACCAATATAGTCATAACGGAAAAAACTAAACAAAACAATGCCAATATTTTACAAACAGAACAAAACAAGCGATACTACAAAATATGAATGAAATGAATATCACAATAATTATACTAATTCACACACATTTAATAATATGTTGATTGTTGTTGATGAAAGGTTTTTTGCAGGTATGTAGAAAGAAAAGAACCTGCACTTCATTTATTTACTGCTGCTGATTCATTATTTTCACAAACATCGTAATTCAAATATATTCCAAATGTATGTCATTTGTTCAAACGTGTTCATATTTAGGTGAGTCTTCGGAGAATTTCGCTTAAGAGCGTTGAGTAGATGACTGATTTGGTGACGACTTGCTGGTGGGGGTCGTACGGCTGGTACGGAGGTGGTGCCAGGTAACCTGGATACGCGCCGCCAAACAGAGACTGCAAACAAGAACGAAGACGTTTATGTCAATGCAACATCATGTTTTAAAGACTCTTGTTAACTGATATGGTTTGTTTTGGTTGTATAGATGATCTCTTATTGATGGTAACAACGCGTTTTGTTGTTTATATTTATTTGAAAGGCATATCACAAGTCAAGACAACACCAATAGTTCAAAGACTATTTATAACTACCGAGGTGTTTTCCCCTGACGTAAAGATGATCTCCAATATATGATATAAGCGTATTTGTCTTTTTGTAATTTTCATAAAGACAAATTATAATTATTAATACCTTATATGCCTTTCTAAAGTAGAGATAAAAAAACGCATTAAAATGTTATCTACCATCCACGTAAAAAAGACAGAATCGCAAAGAAATACAAGGCTTAAAACTCGAATAAAATATACAAGAGGAAATAGATATTATGAAAATATAAAGCTATAATATAAGATTCGAATGTCAACAGTGTATATTTCAATAATAACCCGATACAGGAAAATGAACGAGAAATATTAAACTAAACATCTTAACTGTCTTATAATGGTAATACAAATCAGTTTTTTTGTTACTAAATTGAATAAATAACTATCAGATTAAAGCCGCTTCCAACACGTTTTTAGTCGTATTCGTTAAAGAAATAAAATCTTTTTTTCGTTTGCACAGAAAAGAGAAAATTTCCCCAAATCGTACATGCTTTTGTGTATGAATAAATGTTCTACGATATAAAATGAAATATTTTATTATTGCTCTTGTTTTGTCTGCTTGTATGTTACCATTTCTTTTGAACTTTTGTTACAGTTCTTCGCTCATTAACTATAAGTTTTCAAATGATTTAATTGAGAAGTAAATGCTTTAGTTAAAGTAACTTTTGAGAAGTATTCTGGTTTAAGATTGGGTTTATTTGAGATTTGTACAACAAATTAAATTATCACGATCAATTTTTAAACATGTGTGAATAGAAAAGATTTTAAAGAAATCATGAACGTCCTCACATGTACCTTTTATTGACTTACATGTACATTTGTTTTAGTATTAATGTTCAAAAAGCAATTAAACACTGATAGCAATTTGTTTTTAAGATAAAATCCAACTCATACTGTATCTACTTACGATGCTAGAATTTTATGAAGTTTTCAATACCCAATTCCGAAAGAACACAGAAAAAAGCGTACAAGGCTCAACTTACCTGAATCCCAAATGGTTTCATAGCGCCATATCCGAGAGCGGAGTGCGCGTTGTATGGATATGGGAAGTTCAACGGCATTGGGTAGTGAAGGTTGTTGTTGAGAGCTTGGTATATCGGTTGAAACATTCCTAGTCCTCCTGAAAGAGAATGAACAATTATGAAGTATGGTAAATTTATTTAATTTTAAGCTTGCTCAAACGTGCTTAAATGAAATAATTACGTGCGCATGCGATACACAAAATCTGTATCATGTTTCATTTTTTACCGAAACGTATGTTACCACTTTTGATAGAAAGCAAATCTGCAATAAGACGGAAAGCACACGTTCTGACTAGCTATTGCACATGAATAAACGGATGCACATGAGTTCATGCTTTGCATAATTTTGCAACAAAAGGAATAGGTATTTATTTACTATAAAAATACTTCGTTTAAATCTTCTCATACAAGGAAATCTCACTACTAACCTGTTTTCATGTTGTAACCTGATATTAATCCAATCTGTACACACACGAATGCAAATAAAATTGTCGATAATGTATTCATTTCGCACAATGTTTTTATTAAAACGTTTAATATCAAATTTTTAAATACAATCTCAAAAGTATAAATTCGTTGTTGTTACCAACATCTTAACAGCTTATATAATCAAGGTCGCTCTTATCGACACTGTAGGAGTTTCGGATGCTTCATCTGCTTTCCTTTTCCTCCGGAAAAAAATGAGGAAAACCACGGTAAAATGAATTTTATTGGCAAGGTTTAGATCTCGCATTGGATAAAAAGTGTGACTACACTGATGTTGATTAATAAACTTCATATGACTGACCAACCCTCACCTGCTTACTCAGCATGTAAATACCACGTATGCGTCCAATAGGTGAATGTTGACAGGTGTATATCATAACTATAAATCGAATTTAACCGCGGTTATTCATAAGTGCACCATTTAACAATTTTATTTAAAAAAATACTGACCTTATTGATTTTACATGAAGTCTTGCTTTCTTTCTTATTCTGTAATTTGCCAATAAAATTTACAAAATAGACTTTGTTTTAATAAATCTGGATGAACACTTATATTTCTCGATTAATCCTCGTTTTGAAGTTGTGTTTCTAATATTTAAATTCGTTGACTTTTTGGTTGAAAAATGGAATAGGAACGTTTTACCGAACATAATCTATGCAATACGATAATGTTAGATTTGGTGCAGTTGTGTTTAACATAAGGTGTTATCCCTTTATTTGCATTCTTAACTTACCTTCCTATGGACACATTCTCCCATTTCACCATTAGATGGTATTACCTGGTAGATTCCTCTCATTGAAGCGAAGTTGCAACATCGGTCAACGTGTATGTCAATTTATCACGAACGATATATCTTTGTATACATTTGCTCTGAGAGTAACCGAAGAGATAACGCGTTGTTTTAACGTGCTTTATTGTCATTACTTTCGAAGCAGATGGGTGCATAAAACTTGGATTTATATGTGATATTAGGCCCTAACGCTGGCAATATTTCTTAACGCGATGCACTCGTTCGATATGAAGTAAATCACCGATACATAATGAGATTATAATAGTAATGCATAACAGTAGTCACATTTTATTAAAATGTTCATTTGCTTAATGGTTTTATATGATTGGTGTGCATAATATCCAATATTAAGTTCCCACGCATACAAGAGGGACGAACAGCGTTATTTTATGAAGTTATACATTGGCATCTAATGTAAAATCACAACTTGAGTTTCATCAAACTCACTTGGAATTAAAATAACTTATAAACGAAGCGTTAATTGTTGTTTATTGCTGCGTTTTGCATTTAAGAATTTGTTTTCATTTTTATTATCAGCACAAACACTATAGTCCATGTTCTGCTTTGCTAGGATATTGATATGAACATATCTTATACATAATACAACATGACGTACGTTGGGAAGTTAAATTAAAGTTGTGTGGTACCCACTATGTAAAGTAAAAATAAATATTAAAATACTATTAACTAGCATGATTAATAAAATATCTTCTTTTGTCACACAAATTCTATGTCGTCGCATAGTGCGGCCTCAGGTTTAACAGGACTTTAAACAACGACGGAATAGCAACACATTTATCATGGAATAAACGTTGTTAAAACAAATCAGTAGATATTGCATGGACGTTTACGATTGGGGTAAAAAACGTCTGGTAAATTAATATCTATCGCAAACTGGTATGCAAAGATATGCATTATTGTTCCCTACCGGTGAAACCGGAGGGGACTTATATTTTGCGCTCTGTGTGTCCTTAACACTTTTCTGGATCCTGCGATAACTTTAGAAGTTCCTAATATTTGTCCATGAAACTTGAAACACGGACATATGGCAATATGGAGATTATGCACGTCATTTAATTTTGGTCCTTCGTCAAGAATTATGGTTGCTATTGCAACAAATAGACTAGAAATATTGCTGAAAATGGTAGATCCTTCGATAACTCTAAAAGTTCTTCATATTTTTTCATGACACTTGAAACATGGATAGATGGCAATATGGAGATTATGCATGTCATTTCATTTTGTTCCTACGTCAAGAATGCCGGTTGCTATGGAAACAAATAGACTAGAAATATTGCTGAAAATGTTGGAGTTTCACCGGTGGGGGACCATAGTCTTGTTACACGTAGTTTCGTTGTACGCGGCTTAGTTTTGTTCAACCGTAGTAACGAGTATGATCTAGTTGAATGTCGTCCTCCACAGTTGAAAGCGAGTGCACTCCTCTCCATTATGACGCGGATTTGACGTTCATGTTATGTGCTTATTATTACAATGTTGCTACATAAATAATGCAATAACCACGAAGCGAAGTTATGTTTTAACTTAACTTCTATAACACGGACTGCATAATCATTTGTTTTTCAGACCTTCAGTGATTGATACGGAATAAATCCCTGCAGTGGTGTAATCGTTCCGGATACTTGTTTTAATGACTTTGTCTTTAAAGATGATCTTCATTGGTTATATATCGTTATAAATATAAGGAAAACATAATACGGAAGATAATATGGGCAAACAGGGACCTATACAAACATGTATAGGTCCCTGGGGCAAACGGAAAATTAAAATCAGACTCGTTATCTTTTAAATATAAACAGTATTGAAACGTAAGATGATAATTTAAATATGTTTATTATGAACACAGCTGTATGTTTTGTTCACTGCCCCCAATGTTATCGGTAAAATAAGACAAACAATCACGACTTAGTTTGTTATCAATGTGTAAATATTGGGTTTGAAGTTCGTGATTAAACTACGACTCATGCAAAAACTTTTTTTTAGTCAGCACCTGTTCATCTGTCTATAAGTTAGAGTAAAGAAAACACATTAAACATAAAACAACTTGGTTTAATCGTTCGCAATGAAAATAATAAATACATATCTACAATATATCTTTTAAACATAGATCATTTGAATGTTCGTTGAAATTTGAAAAATGTGGATTTATTCATTCCATGAGCGAAATGTGGCAATAAAAGTCTAAAGAACGCCTCAAAATCGTGGCTGTTAACTTTTTATCAAGTATGCCTATTGCAAATTGTATGCAATATTTACGCTTTTATACAAGTTTAAAAATAGTTTATGGGACTGTTTTATACAGAATTGACTCAACTGCTTTCACTTTTCCATAAGTATATACTTATTATTTGTTAATTTGAAATTCCAGTTCTATATTGAAATCGTGAAGATAAAACAAAAAAGAATTGCCTTATGTATCATAAGTGTCTCGTCTCACAGATTGGAAGTTTTAAATATTGATATCGAATAAACGAATAAAATACCGAGTCCAGTTAGAACATGTCGGTTATGTAATACAAAAGAATATCAGTCTTATTTCATTAATGAATGTCCATACATCACACTGAAAAAGAATATTAACAAAATATTGTTGAAAACGGCAAAACATTCCAAATTTATAGAACTCACTATCTTTTATATAGATATCTTGCATATCGGTAAAAAATTACCTTTATTTACAAAAATGTTCTATCGAACGTTTCAACATTTTAACTTATATTAACGTTCATATTTTTTTTTACATTCACAGAGTAATCTTTGATTTCATCACATAAGGCCCAGTTTGCTTGTCAGTTCTTACATTAAACTGGAAACAGATTGAGTTGGAGTTGGTTTACTGACTACCGTAATATATTTGAAATAATGTTGAACACAAGCAGAACACAAACAAATAATTGTTTCACTTAAGCAAATTACAGCTCATCGTGATCTATATGATAAGATATTTATACATGCGTAAAAAATGAGTTATTAAGATACTAATTTACTGTGCGTTAGAGTGTTGTGTGTTAATATTAACAATGCATTTAGTATATTAACCATATATTAACAAAAATCAGTGAAAACTGGCAAAAAAAGCATAGTATATTTATTTTATATTACACTGTACATACATGACAATAATAAACGTTGAGTTAAAGAGAATACAATTATCTCTTTTCTTTAAGCATGTATTACAGTAAATTGTATAATTAATAATTATCTGCGTACATGCGTATAGCAGACATGATTTTAAAAGATCAAGATCACTGTGTTAAATTGCAAAACATAGGCAAATTCACGATTATATTGTCTGAAAAATATGAAATAATATACATTTTTCATAATGGGTTTAGAGGCAAAGACAGTTTGCACACATATTGCAAATTTCATTTTTACATGTCAGTCTCCCTTATAAATGAACAACTACGTTTACTTATAACATTTCTTATATCATGCTTTCAATTTCAACTTTTCAGAATGTCAGTGTTTAGTTGGGATTATCATACACATTATAATATTTTCTGCTAGACATATTTAAAAGGGAAGGCATCGTATTCAACGTATTGTGTAAAACATGTAATAAAGTGTACATTAGCAGCAGATGATACATTCCATGCACAAATCTAAAATTTAATTTATCAAGGATTGACAATCAAATAGGTCGCTGATTGAATAGTCTATTTCTAACATCAGACAAAACTGTCATTTTAACATTATCGGTGCAATGTATTGATCAATTTTACATCTTTATATCCTTCTTTTTTAAGTATCGTACAACTACTGTTTTACTACTTTTTTCACTGGAACGTCATCTCTAACAAACTTCGTTGTTATTTTGGCAACCTGTGGTCCGAGTAAAGACCCGCATGCACGACCAAAGATTGAGCCAATAATGCCACCCAGGATACTTCCAAAGAAAGCTCCAATCGCCCCACCAACGACCGTACCAATTACTGGCACAGCACTTCCTATAATTCCTCCTATTACCCCACCACCTGCTTCAAAGACCAAACCTAGACCAATTGTACATGTAGTCGCACATACAGCCTCAGTAACCCTTTGAGTGGCCATTTCAGTAAATACTGTTCGTGAAATGTCACCTTGTTTTTTTGAATACATCTGACTTGACAAAATGAAGCAAATGATTCACAATTATTTGTCAGGATATTATAGTTTGATTCCCCTTGTCTTGAATGAGCCCTCTCTAGTGCTGTTTTTGTATTAATGTGATCTGTAATGATCTATGGAAAATTAATTTGTTACCAATCTCCAGATAGCTGAAAACGACTCAGCCACTCTTTTACAATCTGACATTTGTTACGTTGACCCTTCACGGTGGATTTAAGGACTAACTTGTAGACGACGTCCCCAAAAATCGACATCCGCAACAATCGCAAGATGATATATTATATATGGTCGATGGCATGTTATATGATCGCCTGGTTGAAGTATGCTACATATGTCTTCTCCGAGTTTTGTAAGACTGGGTTTTACTTAAAATATCCCATAGTTTTCATCTCTCGCTTGAATTAATTAATGTATTTCTTCATCTGTTTCTTCAAATAAATTATATGTTTCCTCGTCTGTTTCCATAAAATATGTGTTCTTACGAGTAATTAACTGACGTTGCATGATTAGTTATGTTTGGGCAAACAAACGTCATACGATCACTATCTATAATTGTTTCCTATAAGAACGTAAGCTCAGAAAGTATGATTTTCGTGTTGCAATATATGCACATTTATATAGACTACCAAAACAAAACGATAACATATGTCCCAGATCCCATAAGTAAAATTTAACTTGTGCATATTTAAAAGCAATATATCAAAATAAAAAATGTGTCCTAAACGACTTAGTAATCAGTGAACAAGATTAAAATTATATCTTAGCGATCTTTTAAAATATTGAACAATGGGTATTTGAAAAGCATATGTATATAATACTTCTTACTTTTAAAAATATCAGTTCAATCAATTTCATTTTTTATTAAGATACCACATGCAATTTCTGACATATGGCAAAAGTGAGTCTCATTTAAGCCACACACCTTGAAATGAAAATAAATTTAAGTATAAATAAGAAACATATTTCATCTGTGCCAATAAGAATATATCTGGTGGTTACAAGGTAGAAATCCGTCTTTTTTGCGCTTTAAAACATAAAAATAATCGCGTTTGTTGAAATGCACGTATAGAAGTCCTACTTTCGGTTTTAAAATAAAAAAATAAATATAAATAACTTGCTAACTAGGCTATAGAGTTAATGACAATTTTGCACACTTTCAAATTGCATTTATATGTATTGATTAATACATATTTTATTTAGAGGTGTGTGACTTTAACTGTACGAAAGAAATAAATATATCATATATTAATCATTTAGCAACTAAGTTAAAGTGTAATCCATAAATGACTTACTAATGATGTTAGTCCATCCAATTCAGTGTATTTAATTACTGCTTTTAGTAAAATGCGAAGCAACGAGTTACTATTAACATTTTAAGTGCCTCGCAAGCAAATTTCGAAGGTGGGCTATTCGAGCCAGCGCAATTACAAAATTACGTGTCATAGATATACATTTCTCGTTAAGGAAGTTATTTATTTAAGAAAGTAAAAAAAATGAGATGCTTAAACAATATTAGCAAATACATTAAGTTATATATATATTGGTGTATATATGTTTTGAACTTTTGTTATATAATAAAAACGGTCAGTCAATGACCGTTTAACCACAGAATATGTTGTTTTTTTTGTTACTTCCACCCAGTTGCATAAATGCAAACTATACGAAATAACGTATCAATGTTTTTTATGCGTTGGGTGAAAGGAACATTAGATAGACTTTAACCTATATACAGAAAAATCGGATCAGCTTGGCTATATTCCCTGTTAACAATGACGGAAACACACGAAGTGTAACGATCGTTAATTATGCGCATTTAGATGCCATGCGGCTTTACAAAGAAAACAACGAAAACAAATTGATTTGCCCACCTCCCACCCCAGTCTCCTCACAAGGCGGCACTTGTCTGCAGGAAATAAATTGTTTTGTTGTAACAAGTATATTTTGTAATAACTTTTTGAAGGCCATTTTCTAAAGAAACCTCCACATTTACCGAATTACATAATTGTTTAATCTTCTTATGTCTTAATTTATATATATTGGTGTATATATTGATATATGTTTTGAACTTTAGTTATTTAATAAAAATGGTCATTCAATGACCATTTAACCACAGCATATGTTTTGTTTCTTACTTCCACCCTGTTGCATAAACAATATTAGCAAATAGTCTACATCGCGTATTAAATCAATCTCGAATTTTGAAACACCTTAGTGATTTCTAATTTTTATATAATTATATATCTGAATTAATTAGAAAGCCAAAGAATAATACAAAAAGCAGTACCTTGTGTCAACCGTATCCCGACCAATCAATTGACATATAAATGAAAACCATTTTGAATGAACCTAAATATGGTAGACATTATCACAGTTTATCAGTAGGAAACTGTAAATAGCCTACACACATCATATAAAACAGAATGCCTTATAAGAGATCGGGTGTGGTATGGCAAGAATCTTCTATATCACAATATTTTCAATGTGTTGTAAATGTTTTTAATATAAAGACAATTCTCTTTTAAAGTTAGTTGTGTGTATATACCATGTGACACACGCATTGTGCCAGGTTTTGAACCTATGAGTATGATTAAAACAAAATTCATACAAGACCACAACACGTGATTGAATACAACATACATGCATTTAAAACATAACAGCTCTGCATCAAGTGGTTTTACAGAATAAAGATTTTATAAACATGTGTTGGCTAAAAACGTGTATATAAACCAACTGGTCAGAAGACTAATCCAGTGTTGACCATGATTAACATAAACCTCGATAGGGTCCACTGTGATGTTTCATAACCAAATAATTAAGCTAAGCAATTATGTTAGCCATAAAGTTCTCGACGCGTTGCCACTAAGCGATGATGAATACTATAAATTAAAGGACGAGTCATTGTTGTTTTAGAGGAGAGTATTCTTCTAAAAAATATAGACAAGTTGAAACTTCAGTTACATCATCAGGAGATCATTCTTGTCAGCACTCAGACGTTCTTTTATTGAAAAAAAAACCAATGTCATACGTTTACACACAGGATTAAACAAATGACTAAAACAAATTACTATGAACAAAACTTGGATCAACACCACGGAACGGCGTGTTCAAAGCACATCATTGATGTGTGTTGTGTGGATAACGTAGAATATGTTGCTGTTCATATCGTCAATGTTGTCAAACTTCAGACTTCAGATGGTTTATTTTTGTTATGTGGATATACGATCTTTCGTACACCGAGTTTGTTTGACATTTTTTTTAATTGAGCATATTCGTGTGAATACTTATCACTTTAAAATATATTCCCTCATTATTTTAATATATTTTCGCTTCTTGAGACACTAGTATTCAAACATTAAATGTGTATTCGATTCACGTTTTGCGGATTCACGTTATTATTTTGATTTGTATCAATGTTGTGATTTGATCTGTCTGCATAGGAACATTTAATTGAGATTGCTGTAGACCCGCTTCGATGGGTGATTAAGTATGTCCTTAGGGTGATGTTACTAGATATCAATCCGCTTTAAACCACCCCCCCCCCCCCCTCGTCCGCCCCAATTTCTATGGATTTAAACCTTTCAAGGCGGTTATCCCAGTGTTAAACATATTCTTATTTTTTAAAGCAAAATTAAAATCAGTGTTGGTGAGAAATCATGAAGAGTCAATTAACGATTGCAACAATAATGCACTTTCTGTTATGGTACTACAGTTTGTCAACCAGTTCCGGATAATCCGCAGTTCCGATTAATTTGCAGTTAATTTTCCATAGATCCCCAATTAAAACAAAATGATAAGTGTCTAAGTTATACATTAGGTAAAGGAATCAATTAACACAGTTTTAGCAAGAAAGCTTTTGTATTATGCTTACAGGGGGGATAAATGCGGCAAAAAGTTAACCGGAACTGATTGAATGAGTTATGTTTTTAAATGTGCATATGGATATAGAATGATTTATTATTTTCAAATAAACTTTTTGCTGATTAAAAGCAAATGCCATGACAATGTTTTGAAATACTAATTCTGTAAGTTGAATGATTTTTAATAATTTTCCAAAGGGTGAACTTAAATAGGCTATTTTTGACAAAAAAACTGCATATGCCATCTGGCTTAACCTGTTATCATACAAACTAAATTTTACCCTTTATTTTTACATTTTCTCACATTGACACTCAATCCCGAAAGAAATTATTGTGGTCAAAAGAATTAACGTTTTTTGCCGGTTTAGTATAACACGAACTATTTAAATAAATGGTAATGAATCAATAAATAACTAAGATATCCTTCTCCCGGGTCCTTTGTGTTATGCATTTAATTGTTCTACGATAGTAAATGCATAGTTAAATATTATGTACTTTGCATCGAACACTGCGTTATCTTTTACGGGTTACCAATAACACGTGACTCATTGTTTAGTCTTCATATTTAATCATGAGGGTAAAGAAGGGTAAAGAAAGTCGACACAATTATCAGTATTGATTTAAAAAAAGAGGTTCTTAATTCAAGGTGCAACAATTGTTGAACACTTCACTTGTTTACCTTAATGTTTTCCCCAAGTGACCCACATTGAAACATGGCATTGATTTTGTCCAGATAAACATTTCTTTAAGATGGAGTCTTATTGAGTTAGGTCCAAACCCAGAACACACTTCTGGTGACATATGTTTGGGACACACGTGACCCAGATTCGATCTAGTCAATGATATTGGCATCATAGCTATTCTGACCTTGTTTCATCAAAATTGAGTAATAAATATGTCTTCTAGAGCGGTTAAGGGTTTTACAAATATTGACCTGGTGACCTAGGTTTTAGATAACCGTGACCCAGATAAAAACTTGATCTATATTTTGTCAAGATTAACATTCTGACCAAGTTTCATTAAGATTGATTCATACTTCCTGCTTCTCAAGTGGTAACTAGGTTTAACGAAGATTTGACCTGATGACCTAGTGTTTTTTTCACACGTTACCCAGATTCAAAGTTAGCCTTGTCATTCCTAACAATTACTTTGTGACCAAATCGAGATCGAGTCATAACTGTGGCTTATAGATTCAAACATGATCTTATTATTGTCTAAATACAATATTTCTTGAAAGTTGCATACATATACCAAAATGTGGTTCTGGAGATGTGAAGAGTTAAAAGTTGACGATAGAAAGGTGTTACTAAAATTAGACATTGTGATCAAGATACGAATTAATGATTTACTATTTAAAAAATATATATATTGACCAAGTTTCAGCAATAATGAGTCATATATGTGTTTCTAGTGTGGAAACTAGGTTTTCCTTATATTAGATCTGGTGACCTAGATTTTCGATCCACTTGACCATGAATAAAACTCTGTTAAGCCATTGTGTCAAGATAATCATTTTGACCAGCTCTCATCAAGAAGGGACGAAAAATGTGAATTCTATATTTGTAACGAGGTACAAATTGACAACGCACGAGACACAACACATGACACACAATACACGACGCTTGACAAAGACCGAACACACTAGCTCATCACGCTAAAGTGAGCTAAGAAATAAAAAAAGAATTGTTTGAAAAGTATACTCATTGAAATAGTTAATAATACAATGAGACAAAATGTTAATGCTCTTAGTTTATAAATACTTTTTTCATGAGAATATACACAGTTTTATCGGTTGAAAATTATATCATAGCTCCGCTAATATAAATTAGCTGCTAATATATATTGGTTTATACACATGCTTTTTCAATTATACTAATAACCATATACAATCCTAGTGTATTTTTCTGTAAAAAATATATATGTAGTTAATATATCGAATAACTATAATTCTCACACAATAATACTCGTGCGTATGAATATTTATGAAAAAATAAAAAAAGTATAAGAATCATTGGACATGCTGAATTTAATGTAAATCTTGTCGTATTCACATTGTCTATGCGAACGACAAAGGCTACCATTATTCAGCTTATGCATACACACGAATCGTTTCATGTGGTTACTTCATGATGCTTTCCCTAATGTCCGTATCCGCATATCGTAATTTTAGTTTCTGCATGCAATCGAGCAAATTAAAATCATTTGAAAAATTTATGTGTCAAAATTCCGTATTCAAATATTACTGAAATGTTTTGACAGGTTCACTTGATACAAATTTAATTGAAATAATTTATTTTAGTTGTGCCGTGTTTTAGAAATAACAGCTAATATTCTTTAACCCAAAAAATAAAACTCATTCTGCTTCTCCTCGATGGAATATTATATGGATTAGTCACAAATGCTATTTAAACCACTATAAGTCATCAACACAGCCAATGTAAGTGTTAGCGTATAAAAAGGAGCTGTTTTGCGATTAACTAAGGTTGGGTTGCAGTTACACAGATATTTCTAAATATTATATATTAAGAGATCAATAGGCTACGAATTTTGGATGCTGAAAACTTATTTCTTAAAATAACATTGAGGAACAATTTTGAGATGACGAATTTAAAATAATTTTGTTGTTTCGCATGATATAATAGGTGAAGTTGGCATCGGTTGGATATCGTTTCGCTTATCCGGAGGTATTCAAGCTTTTTGTATAAACGTTCATAGGAGTAAAGATATCTTGGTTGGGATATACAATGCACAAGAATCGTTACTCTGCAACGACTGGATTTGATTCTTTAATCAGTATTTTCCCTCTTGGTATCACGTAGTAAGTGTACGCAGCGACACAATTCATTAAGTCAAGTCTTCTGATGAAAAAAGTCGACAGACTCAGTACAATTTCACAAACAATCTTTCCAGGATTTATTCCCATATGATCGTTATATAAATTTAATAACTGGAAATCAAAAGCCTAAGAAACTGGACTAAAAAGATACATCAAAATGACTTTCGCATCTTTATTTGTTTTCATGAATAAAATAAAAAGTAATGGTTTCAATGGCCCGATGTTACAGCACTTCAGTAATCCCTTCGATTAATGTATTCTTAGTGTATCATGAAAACGTCCAAGCATAACATTAATTTCAGGAAATTGAAAACGTTTGAAATGTAGCTTAACAAATGAATGGCAACCACAAGATGTTCAGAGTTAATAGAAAAAAGAACCCCATTCTGTTGAACTTCGAAGTAAGATTACCTTTCTTTAATATTTTCATATATGGTGCATTGACCTATTAGCAATGAAATAACCCAAACAGAACTTAAATTAAAAATATTTTGTACGCTTGTTTGATATTGTTAGCACAAATATGTATTCGTATATACGAAAGAAGTTTATTTAAAGGGGTGCAAAATGAATGGTCCATTACTTCTTCTTGGCATTTAAACCGCTTTATATATTTATGGGAATGAATTTTTTCCTTAGAATCACCTCCTATATGAGGTGGGTATATGTAAACATCATATGTTAAATGTTGCTTTTTTGTAAAATAGTTTCCATAAAACCTGTCATATTTGCATGTCGAAAGATTCATTAGATGCACATAAATATTTACATAATTATTATGTAAAACATGCTAAAATAAAATGTGTAAAATTTAATGCAAATTATTTCGTTGAAAATCTTCCAAATAAGTCATGCCTTTAAAGGGGCCTTTTCACAGATTTTTGCATTTTTTGAAGTTTGTCATTAAATGATTTATATTGATAAATGTAAACATTGGATATGAAAAGCTCCAGTAAAAAATCAAGAATACACTTAAAAAAGAAAAAAGGTAACCCTCAGCAGGGCTCGAACCACTGACCCCTGGAGTCCAGGAGTAAAAAGTCTCCTACTTAGATCACTCGGCCATCCTTCCGGTTACAATGACGTAAGAATTTTATACTTTAAATAAGCAATCCTCGTAGTTTCACGACAACAACATATATTCCCTCATTATTTTAATATATTTTCGCTTCTTGAGACACTAGTATTCAAACATTAAATGTGTATTCGATTCACGTTTTGCGGATTCACGTTATTATTTTGATTTGTATCAATGTTGTGATTTGATCTGTCTGCATAGGAACATTTAATTGAGATTGCTGTAGACCCGCTTCGATGGGTGATTAAGTATGTCCTTAGGGTGATGTTACTAGATATCAATCCGCTTTAAACCACCCCCCCCCCTCGTCCGCCCCAATTTCTATGGATTTAAACCTTTCAAGGCGGTTATCCCAGTGTTAAACATATTCTTATTTTTTAAAGCAAAATTTAAATCAGTGTTGGTGAGAAATCATGAAGAGTCAATTAACGATTGCAACAATAATGCACTTTCTGTTATGGTACTACAGTTTGTCAACCAGTTCCGGATAATCCGCAGTTCCGATTAATTTGCAGTTAATTTTC
Organism: Dreissena polymorpha; assembly: GCF_020536995.1. Lineage (NCBI taxonomy): Eukaryota > Metazoa > Mollusca > Bivalvia > Myida > Dreissenidae > Dreissena > Dreissena polymorpha. Next base: position 69,553,099 of record NC_068356.1, read on the forward strand.
CATAGATCCCCAATTAAAACAAAATGATAAGTGTCTAAGTTATACATTAGGTAAAGGAATCAATTAACACAGTTTTAGCAAGAAAGCTTTTGTATTATGCTTACAGGGGGGATAAATGCGGCAAAAAGTTAACCGGAACTGATTGAATGAGTTATGTTTTTAAATGTGCATATGGATATAGAATGATTTATTATTTTCAAATAAACTTTTTGCTGATTAAAAGCAAATGCCATGACAATGTTTTGAAATACTAATTCTGTAAGTTGAATGATTTTTAATAATTTTCCAAAGGGTGAACTTAAATAGGCTATTTTTGACAAAAAAACTGCATATGCCATCTGGCTTAACCTGTTATCATACAAACTAAATTTTACCCTTTATTTTTACATTTTCTCACATTGACACTCAATCCCAAAAGAAATTATTGTGGTCAAAAGAATTAACGTTTTTTGCCGGTTTAGTATAACACGAACTATTTAAATAAATGGTAATGAATCAATAAATAACTAAGATATCCTTCTCCCGGGTCCTTTGTGTTATGCATTTAATTGTTCTACGATAGTAAATGCATAGTTAAATATTATGTACTTTGCATCGAACACTGCGTTATCTTTTACGGGTTACCAATAACACGTGACTCATTGTTTAGTCTTCATATTTAATCATGAGGGTAAAGAAGGGTAAAGAAAGTCGACACAATTATCAGTATTGATTTAAAAAAAAGAGGTTCTTAATTCAAGGTGCAACAATTGTTGAACACTTCACTTGTTTACCTTAATGTTTTCCCCAAGTGACCCACATTGAAACATGGCATTGATTTTGTCCAGATAAACATTTCTTTAAGATGGAGTCTTATTGAGTTAGGTCCAAACCCAGAACACACTTCTGGTGACATATGTTTGGGACACACGTGACCCAGATTCGATCTAGTCAATGATATTGGCATCATAGCTATTCTGACCTTGTTTCATCAAAATTGAGTAATAAATATGTCTTCTAGAGCGGTTAAGGGTTTTACAAATATTGACCTGGTGACCTAGGTTTTAGATAACCGTGACCCAGATAAAAACTTGATCTATATTTTGTCAAGATTAACATTCTGACCAAGTTTCATTAAGATTGATTCATACTTCCTGCTTCTCAAGTGGTAACTAGGTTTAACGAAGATTTGACCTGATGACCTAGTGTTTTTTTCACACGTTACCCAGATTCAAAGTTAGCCTTGTCATTCCTAACAATTACTTTGTGACCAAATCGAGATCGAGTCATAACTGTGGCTTATAGATTCAAACATGATCTTATTATTGTCTAAATACAATATTTCTTGAAAGTTGCATACATATACCAAAATGTGGTTCTGGAGATGTGAAGAGTTAAAAGTTGACGATAGAAAGGTGTTACTAAAATTAGACATTGTGATCAAGATACGAATTAATGATTTACTATTTAAAAAATATATATATTGACCAAGTTTCAGCAATAATGAGTCATATATGTGTTTCTAGTGTGGAAACTAGGTTTTCCTTATATTAGATCTGGTGACCTAGATTTTCGATCCACTTGACCATGAATAAAACTCTGTTAAGCCATTGTGTCAAGATAATCATTTTGACCAGCTCTCATCAAGAAGGGACGAAAAATGTTAATTCTATATTTGTAACGAGGTACAAATTGACAACGCACGAGACACAACACATGACACACAATACACGACGCTTGACAAAGACCGAACACACTAGCTCATCACGCTAAAGTGAGCTAAGAAATAAAAAAAGAATTGTTTGAAAAGTATACTCATTGAAATAGTTAATAATACAATGAGACAAAATGTTAATGCTCTTAGTTTATAAATACTTTTTTCATGAGAATATACACAGTTTTATCGGTTGAAAATTATATCATAGCTCCGCTAATATAAATTAGCTGCTAATATATATTGGTTTATACACATGCTTTTTCAATTATACTAATAACCATATACAATCCTAGTGTATTTTTCTGTAAAAAATATATATGTAGTTAATATATCGAATAACTATAATTCTCACACAATAATACTCGTGCGTATGAATATTTATGAAAAAATAAAAAAAGTATAAGAATCATTGGACATGCTGAATTTAATGTAAATCTTGTCGTATTCACATTGTCTATGCGAACGACAAAGGCTACCATTATTCAGCTTATGCATACACACGAATCGTTTCATGTGGTTACTTCATGATGCTTTCCCTAATGTCCGTATCCGCATATCGTAATTTTAGTTTCTGCATGCAATCGAGCAAATTAAAATCATTTGAAAAATTTATGTGTCAAAATTCCGTATTCAAATATTACTGAAATGTTTTGACAGGTTCACTTGATACAAATTTAATTGAAATAATTTATTTTAGTTGTGCCGTGTTTTAGAAATAACAGCTAATATTCTTTAACCCAAAAAATAAAACTCATTCTGCTTCTCCTCGATGGAATATTATATGGATTAGTCACAAATGCTATTTAAACCACTATAAGTCATCAACACAGCCAATGTAAGTGTTAGCGTATAAAAAGGAGCTGTTTTGCGATTAACTAAGGTTGGGTTGCAGTTACACAGATATTTCTAAATATTATATATTAAGAGATCAATAGGCTACGAATTTTGGATGCTGAAAACTTATTTCTTAAAATAACATTGAGGAACAATTTTGAGATGACGAATTTAAAATAATTTTGTTGTTTCGCATGATATAATAGGTGAAGTTGGCATCGGTTGGATATCGTTTCGCTTATCCGGAGGTATTCAAGCTTTTTGTATAAACGTTCATAGGAGTAAAGATATCTTGGTTGGGATATACAATGCACAAGAATCGTTACTCTGCAACGACTGGATTTGATTCTTTAATCAGTATTTTCCCTCTTGGTATCACGTAGTAAGTGTACGCAGCGACACAATTCATTAAGTCAAGTCTTCTGATGAAAAAAGTCGACAGACTCAGTACAATTTCACAAACAATCTTTCCAGGATTTATTCCCATATGATCGTTATATAAATTTAATAACTGGAAATCAAAAGCCTAAGAAACTGGACTAAAAAGATACATCAAAATGACTTTCGCATCTTTATTTGTTTTCATGAATAAAATAAAAAGTAATGGTTTCAATGGCCCGATGTTACAGCACTTCAGTAATCCCTTCGATTAATGTTTTCTTAGTGTATCATGAAAACGTCCAAGCATAACATTAATTTCAGGAAATTGAAAACGTTTGAAATGTAGCTTAACAAATGAATGGCAACCACAAGATGTTCAGAGTTAATAGAAAAAAGAACCCCATTCTGTTGAACTTCGAAGTAAGATTACCTTTCTTTAATATTTTCATATATGGTGCATTGACCTATTAGCAATGAAATAACCCAAACAGAACTTAAATTAAAAATATTTTGTACGCTTGTTTGATATTGTTAGCACAAATATGTATTCGTATATACGAAAGAAGTTTATTTAAAGGGGTGCAAAATGAATGGTCCATTACTTCTTCTTGGCATTTAAACCGCTTTATATATTTATGGGAATGAATTTTTTCCTTAGAATCACCTCCTATATGAGGTGGGTATATGTAAACATCATATGTTAAATGTTGCTTTTTTGTAAAATAGTTTCCATAAAACCTGTCATATTTGCATGTCGAAAGATTCATTAGATGCACATAAATATTTACATAATTATTATGTAAAACATGCTAAAATAAAATGTGTAAAATTTAATGCAAATTATTTCGTTGAAAATCTTCCAAATAAGTCATGCCTTTAAAGGGGCCTTTTCACAGATTTTTGCATTTTTTGAAGTTTGTCATTAAATGATTTATATTGATAAATGTAAACATTGGATATGAAAAGCTCCAGTAAAAAATCAAGAATACACTTTAAAAAGAAAAAAGGTAACCCTCAGCAGGGCTCGAACCACTGACCCCTGGAGTCCAGGAGTAAAAAGTCTCCTACTTAGATCACTCGGCCATCCTTCCGGTTACAATGACGTAAGAATTTTATACTTTAAATAAGCAATCCTCGTAGTTTCACGACAACAACAGAAGTCTCCAAATTATTAATTCGTTTCGCGTTGCAACGCTTTATAATTTTCAGGTTTTTAAATCGTCAAAAGATGCATATAATGGCTATTTTAAAGCATGGTAAATGTTCAGTATTACTGTTTCTCCACAAATATCACAACTAAAACGAAAATTTGCGAATCTGAAACAACATTTTTCAATTTTGTCAATTTCCCCAAACGTGAAAAGGCCCCTTTAAAGGAAACATTGGCCATGCTCTGGTTCTCACATGTCTTTTTTTTATAAGAAATTGTCTTGCAAAAGAACGTTAGAAATCGTCAGAGTTGACACAAGTCCTCGATGAGTGATCTTAAATAAGATTGCAACATTGTGCATTAGATCTCTTCTAGGTTTGTTAAAATCACGTCCCATTGGGTATCAGCAGATCATGGTCGGTTATTTCTGTAAACTTTTATATTTTATTTTTTGAAATGTTATAGAAAACCACAAGACGTACACAAAGCAAGAGTTTTTGGTACGTGATATCAAACAGTGGTTCTTTAAAAGGTTTGATAAAATCAGGCTGTTTTGGGTAATAAAAGTCAAACACCAGGGTTTCACATGTTAACTCTCCTAAGCAGATGTATCTAACCGAAAGAGCAAACTTTCTCCAAAATCAATGGATAGATATTTTGCACGAATCATTGGCTAATGAATCTCTTCCATGGTTGTGAAAACAATGTCAATGCGGTTACAGTGTGCCGCTCCTAATTGATGATTTGGGTTCACTATACTTTTTCTCTTAAAGACAGGTATATTTAGAGGTAAGATATTTGAAATGAAACACCTCTACCAATTCAAAGCATTAACCTAATATTTCAGATTAATCCGCAGACTTATTTCATTTCGTACTCGTAATAAAGTAAGCATTTATTACTTACATATAATGTTTGTAAAAATTCAATAAAAAGTGTTAACAAAAAACATTTTTTTACATGTATATTAAAATATTCATAACATGTATTTTGCAGCCAAACTTTTGAAATTTATTGGAATCAAATGATTCTTATGATTCTACAAGATATATATGATTTGAAACCCAAGAAGACAAAATATGTTTACGAATGTGTTAGCATGTTACCCTTTACGATTTGTGCAGTTTTTATCATGTTGCACAGCTGTATATCAATATATGGAAAACATCCGGTTGAAACAAACGACAAGCATAAACATATGACGTATTTTTTCATAGAATTCAGTATCATATTATTTCTATATCTTTCAAAATGGTCAGCTCTTGATGTTACGAATACTTGTTTCTATTTAGCTAAACAAAACAGCATAAACACATAACATATTGAAAAGGAAATAAAAACATCCTTTCAAAAAAGTTTGTTCATAAGAAAGAAGTTGTGTAATATTTTTATTCAAGAAGTAATGCATATTAATATAAAAAATGGTAGGAGTAAAGTGTCAAGCAAGCAAAAAAGGCCTTCGCTTTCAAGTATCTGGAAATAAATTTGCAAGTATTTTTAGTTAATCAATTTGGTAGGCGAATGCAGTTTCAAATTTGGGAGCCACTCATCATTTCAAGTACAAATTTAGGTATTTCAATTTAACTTCAAATATACATGCTAAATTTTGATGAGGTCAAGGTCATAGTAACTAAAAATAGCAAACATAATTCAGAAGGTCAAAATAAAATATTGCTTGATGTGATGGATACTTTATTTAATGACCTTTTCTTGCTAGTGCATGTGGATTGGATGGGGTTAAGAATATAACTACGTACTCTGGTTTCAGCTTGATGACTGCACACAAATTTAGCTAGTTTATTGAAAGATCATACAATCTTATATTGTGACCCTACTTATGGTTGCAAAGTGTGTGGTTGGCTGGATTGGAAGTCAAGTTGATAAATGTTCATATTATACAAATGTTTTTTCTTTCACTAAATTGAGATTAATTTAATCTTTTGTTATGGCATTATTCATTTAACATGGAGTTGGTTTCATCAAAGTGAAAATCCCTGCAACATACTTAGAAATATGGTTTCGACTTCATAACTTTAAACAAGAGACCAACAGCTTTACGCTAGTCTAATCATAACTTAGAAAATATAAGTTAACTTCTTTTTTGAAAATTTAAAATATTTCAATTAATAATGACTATTACGTGTTTAAACTGGAGTAAGGGCCAGTACAGCGAATATTGTGAGATCATTTGGTGTGAAATACTGATTTAATTAAATATGGGAATTCAAATAATGCATCAAATTTTAAATATGAAGGAATTCTGTTACTGTTTACAAAGTGTTTGACATAGAAAGTGTAATGCCTTAGAAACAATATTAAAATGGTCAAAGTCCTATTCCAATAGTTGAGTTTTTTAATGGGCATTGTTAAATTGACTTGCACTGGTTTTTCAGTTCTATTTTCTTTCTGAAATTGTGATTATGTATCGGCCCATATCTTGATTGGTATATTAAACGTTTAACTTCAGAAAAACAGCTTTAAAGTGTTATATGGTGTAAAGTGTATCGCTTTCAAATGACTTTAAATATTTAAATGAAATATAGAAAATAAGTGTATGCTTACAAAAGGCAGTCATACGTCATTAAACACATTGTGCCTAACAGTTCCTTCACACGAAGCAATCTTTGAAAATCTGATCTTGACAGTTAAAATCAAAGCAAAGCCAATAGGATAAGATCATATTACTTAAATAAATAACACGTGATATCCCTCCCCTGTGAATTCCGTTCGGCTAAATAAGATAAATTATACCTACGGCTTATGTGTTGTATATTAATGAACAGCTGATTTATGAGCTTTTACAAAAGTTATTTATATATACGTTTTATTAACATCGAATAACAACCGCTATCGCAGATTGTTGTTTTTCAGCATTCATAGGGGCAGATAATCCAGACTACGTCTAGTTGACCTCCACCTTTTTGCACATAACGACAAAAGAAAAAAATGGCCAGGCCCGGCCGGGCCATGTGTATTCATTCTGTCTTGTACGAAATAATTCGACAGGTTAGTTCTTTATTGAAAACTATGATAATTCTACATTGAGCTGTCAGTTACTTGTAACTTTCCTTGAATTATTTGGTTACAATTGAATCCGAATCAGATATAACAAACACGTCTTTACGATATGCAACTTCTATTGAATCTTTATAAATGTTTGCCATTTACAGAGAGCAAATATACAAAATTGATTAGAAACTCGAAATAAAAATGTGAACTATAAACTATCCCCACACCAATGCTGAATCATAACTTATCGCACTTCACACCTGTAATTACATACATTCCTGATAGATCGATTTCATCAATTGAGTATCTTTTGAAAATTAGAACTACCGTCCTGTATCAAACTTGTCTTTCCTTCGCCGTACAAAAGTGGAGTAGAACAGAGATGTTCAAAATTTACAATTATAAACTAGAGCATTTAATTAGAGCACGAATGGTGATCAAAGTAACGCATTTAACGCGTTGGACAATCTTGTACGTGATGTATTTGACGAAGGCATTACTCCGCTGAGATGGCTTAAATCATATCCGACGAGAAAAACCACAATGAGTAAGATATACAACTCATCGACAGACACTTCTTAAGTTCTGAGTCTCATATTGCATTTCCGTCGTACCTGATATTTTTATACCACGGTTGCGAGGCCTGGACCCTTCTAACGGACAGAGAACGCAGGATACAGGCATTTAAACATAAATGTCTCCGAAGACCGCTTTGCATTTCCTACACCGTGCACAAGACCAACGACACTTGTTGGTCAAACAACGAAAGCTGGCATGGTTTGTACACGTCGCCAGGCACGACTCTCTGGCACGACTGGTCTCAAGAGCACTCTAGAGGGAGGTCCACGTCGAGGCCGTCAGCATAAAAGCTGGATGGACTATGTAAAAGAGTGGACATTCCTTCGCACGGATGAATTACTCTCAGCAGCACACAACATAACTTGCATATTCGCCCTATTGACACATATCTTGTTTTAATGAACATTAATGCGCTTGGCAGCAAATACTCAGATGATCTTTGTGGACGGACCAGTTGCAGAGCTGTATTTATAAAAGAAATGTGAATGATTAAGTAAAAGCTTAAAATGAATAACTTGAAAATGAAATACTTGCAACAAAACGACAATATAATCATTACTCATGTGACTATTGTCGGATTTGAAGGGACGTGTGTAGCTGGTGTCGGTGACATAGATGTCCAAATGGAACGGGTGGTATTCCGATGCGTTCTAAGAATTCCAACCAAAAATGTTCCATATCTTTCAGTGATTAAGTTTTTCTCGTGGAATAATAAAATATGTAAAAACAACTTTTTATACAAATATAACAAAGATTTTGCTGCAGTCGAAAAGGTGTTTTTAAAATTACACAAAAATACATTGACAAAGTGTTTAAAAATAAATTAAATTTTGTGGCAAAAACTCCACAAAATCCTCAATTGGGAACAGCCATGTGTATGTGACTACCAATACTGTCTGTATGTTTATTATAACACCCGAATTGGGACGACTTGTTTTCTATTCTTCCGTGGCTGAATTCAAGCCATTTAAGACATTTAATGATACACTTTAAAATACAACAATATGTGTACAAGTTCTGCAAACGTTTAAATATGCCTAACAAAAAACCTTTTGATCACACTAACTTCTTTTATCTGCGACCCTGTGTGGTTGGTTTTGCAACTTTGATTACGCTTTCTTTACTCACAAATAGGTATTTAGTTACAATATTTTGCCGGCTTGTTTATAGCATGTTATTGGATTCTAGATAGTCGGTGTACCCAAAAACAGAAAAACGGATTGTACAGGTAAAAATCTTCTTCATTAACATGTTTAATCGATTTTAGATAAGTTGAACTTGTATACAACTGATATGATTAATTTTTTGATCTTCATATGGCAATTCATTACAACTTAATGCAATTTATTATGGATTTTCAATAAAGAAATTTTCAAAAGAACAGACCAGTACAAAATTTTAACATTTAAATGAAGTTGCCAACTAAAAGATGTTCATCTACAATGAACCTTATAAGTGAGCAACTTTAAGGTACCTTTTTTGTTTCAGGTTAAGTGACCCAAAAGAACGTGAAAGCAGAGCTTGTTCCTTAAAAGTATTAACTTAATGGTAATTAAAATATTCATAAATTGAACAAATACAATTCCAAATAAATCGTGAATAGTCATTGACATTAATTAAATGCTTTCAAGTAACTCGTGGAAACTGTGTTTTGTCGTGGCGCTTTAATAAAACTCATGCCAACAGTAATAAATTATATCATAAGTAAAATTCTTTCAGGTCTGACTGATAATCTGCATGTTACTTGTTTTAATTGAATGTAAATCAGATCAAAAGATGAAACATACAATTATTTATCGTTACCTGCATTTTTTATTCCAGAGTGGAAACATAAATAGCCTTCGAGTAATCTAACGGCTATCAGAAGGACGCGATTTGAACAAAAAAACTACCTTTGACGAAAAACGCAACACAGAATTAAAAAATATATATAAAGAAATAAAAATCATTAATCTTATTAAAAGGCACAAAAATGCAGTGTGAGTGTGGAAGTAGAGTATTTACTACGTATACAGACGAAGACAATGACGAACCATTAGGTTTCAATTGCAGTGAATGCAGTCAGGAATGGTTAAAAGAAGAATATGTAAGTGATGCAGGAAATACAACTATTATTTTTCATGGCCAAGAATACAAACAAAAACTAAATAAAATTGAAGACGTAGACGGCGTGTTTCAGATTACAGCCAGTCGCACAAAACTCGAAAAAGACAATTGCTGTAGCATACTTCGTTCCGGTGATCATATAACATTTCGTCGACCGTATGTAATATACCATCACTTAATTGTCGTAGAAGCTGATCAATCTAACAATACTTTGAAAGTTATTCATTATACCGACAACAATGGCGAAACTCAGATCATCGAAAGCGATATAAATATTGAGAAGGAATTGGGAGACTTGTATAGAATCGACTACTCAAACGAAATTACAAACAAAAACAGCCCAAAATTGGTAATGGCTAGGGCAAGGTCTAGAGTCGGAGAGACAAAATACAAGTTTCTGAAAAACAACTGCGAGTCATTTGCTGCTTATTGCAAAACGGGAATCAGTGAATGCCGTCAGGTCAAGTGGTTTATGGGCAAGGTAGTGGAAGCCTTAGGCATAACAGCCACTCGAATCGCCACAGAAAGCACCAACTTGGTAGGTGTGTTGGCACGAAAAGTCACAAACGATATTACACGATTTGTGTTTAATATTGCTGGAAAAGTTACCTTTCCAGGGGTTTTAGAAAAGATAAGTATGTCCTGTAATTCTGTAGGGGCAGGAATAGTAATTGCAATGGAAACTGGTTATTTGGTTTGGGATTTGAGCAAAATGTACTTGAAAAGAAAGAATGGTGACATGTCGCGACGTAATTTTATAGAAATGGCTGCGCAACGGTTTTCAGAAGCGTTCGGTTCAATGGGCCTAACTATTGGTCTAGGATTGGCTGGTTCTGAATTAGGAGGACTTGTAGGGGCGGTAGTCGGTAGTGCTTTTCCTGGCGTTGGAACCGCCGTAGGCGTTTTTATAGGCAGTGTCCTCGGTGGTTTACTTGGATCAATAGCTGGTCGTGCATTTGGGTCTGCAGTAGGACCTTTTGTTGGAAAGTTAATTACGACTGTTATCAAAACAGACGATAAGGCTTTGAAAAATATCAAGGAAATTGAGCCTGGTGACCATATTGTTCTCTGTCGATGGTTTCTTCATCCGAGATGTCATGCAATCGTTGTAGATATTGACGCTGACTCAACAAATCCAAAGATTCGCGTTATCAGGAATAAGTACGAGAAGGGAGTTGTGGAAGAATGGGTGGCGTTTCGTGATCCAACATACAAAGTAACGTACCGTGAATATGAAACATACCACCCTGATCTTGTGATTGAAAGAGCGAGGTCAAAACTTGGCCAAAATAATTATTCTATAGTTCTAAATAATTGCAAAGACTTTGCGAAATGGTGTAAAGTAAAACAAACACAAACACATGAAGACTAAAAAATCTCATAATACTAGCATTTTTTTCTGTGAAATTTACATAGACTGATAATCAAAGCTTTGATTGCACAATCTGGTATGGTAACCAAGTTGCATTGCCAGATGTCATTTTCAGCCGAGGCAGTCTAGTGGGGTCCGAGAGCATGTCCTTCCGGTTTGTTTTTACCATGAGCGAATCTGCTGCATTTTGGATCCCACTTATGGCATGTTTTAGCACCAAATACTTCATTCATTTATGTCGTTCTTTCATATTAGTTTAATAGCAAACAGATGTGATCTTGCCAAGCAAGTATTATATTTGTGATACAATCTGATATTTTCCAGAGTGATATTAAAAAGTTAAAGGATCGAGCAAATTGGAGCTAACAAACACATGCCACACTTATTAAAAATAATGTTTGAATTACTAAAACGCATGTTAAACATTAAATATTTACAAAATTTCTTTAACGATGGTATCGGTCCTTATTTGGTCCTCTCCTATGTGCATTGAATATATATATAAATATATGAAAAGGTAACAATATTAAACTCCAGAAACATTATCAAAGACGCAACTGCTTCGTCTGGCCTTAGCGTGGCTACGACATTTTAATATATATATCATATCGTCATTTGACTCCATTATTGTTTAAAGGATATACTCAGAGAAATAATCAAATGTTGTAATTGTGAATAAATCTTAGTCACATATTACAAACAAATGCCTCATTGTTTGTGTTTGTCAATTTAATTTATTGACATAAAATTACTGTAAAATAATATAATGTGTGTTTTGTGTAAAGACTGAAATATGTATGACATTCCTCAACGAATTGTGCAACGAAGAAGAAGCATGAGTATATTTATATGTGATTACATTTTTTCTCTTACTTGATTTGCCAATGATGGACACCTACTTAAAGACGATGGATACGTCGATAAATAGATTTCACCTTGACTTAAAATCGCACTTCTATTAAAAGCTTTCACGAACTTGTCTAAAAATGTTTTAAAAATGTGCTTATACGTGTGACGCTTATTTTGATGTTATGTGTTGTTGTTTTTAGTAGATTTTTGTATTATATGTAGATTGTTGGTTGTCGGATTCATATTGTTGAGTCTTGTTGATATATCAATTATACATGTTCTCGAAAGGTACACAGTTTAAATTGTGTTTTGCTTGTTGTTGTTTTCTGTATTGTTTAGAGTGAATAAAAACATAACCATGTCTCTTTTTTGTAGGTACCTGTACCTATATAAAATGTTCGTTCGTTAAATCATATTGAAACAAAATCGTACTTACAATATAACATACACACCAACATTATACAATCTGTTTGTATATGCAAATTTTAAACGCCAATAAAAATTAAATACAAAATGTTTAACAATACCGGAAAATGTTTTAAAAAGACCATGTTTATGTAATGTTTGCTGTTCAATTGAAGTATTACAAATTGATAGTTAAAACATCCAACATCATCATTTCATTTTGTCATACCTATTTAGAATTATTGAATGATTATTGCCAGCCTACATTTACTTTGCCGAGTCACCAAACAACTGTAGGATTTGCTTGACTAAAGAACACTGGTAGTCAAAGTTGTCTTTTTGTTACATTTAAATTATCGCATACAATTGTGATTTTATAAAGTTTAAAGTGTTGAATGTCAGCAATGTAATATTGAACCATATTCACTCTTACTACGGTAGATTTACTACATTCAAAACATTTTTGAAAATGTGATTTATGATATTAGCACAATACTGCCTGTGTCTTAAATAGAATTTAAAAATAATTGAAACAAACGGTGGGTAGTTTTGAATCTGCTGTACGATTACAATAAACAAATCGTTTTTTTTTATTTAAAGGGGTCTTTTCACGTTTTGGTTAATTGACAAAATTTATAAAAATTGTTTTAGATTCGCAAATGTTCGTTTTAGTTATGATATTTGTGATGAAACAGTAAAACTGAGCATTTACCATGCTCTAAAATAGCCATTATATGCATCTTTTGCCGATTTAAAAACCTGAACATTATAAAGCGTTGCAACGAGAAACGATTGGATAATTTGGTGAGTTATGTTTTTGTCGTTGTGAAATTACTAGGTTTGCTTATATAAAGTAAAAAATAAATCAATCATTGTATGAGCACGGATGGCTGAGTGGTCTAACTTGTAGACTTTTACCCCAGGACTCCAGGGGTCAGTGGTTCGAACCCTGTTGAGGGTTACTTTCTTTTACATTTTATTCTTGATTTTTTACTGGAGCAGTTTAGATCCAATGTTTACATTTATCAATATACAGCATTTAATGACAAACTTCAAAAAATGCCAAAATCTGTAAAAAGGCCCCTTTAAAAAATGACGTGCAAGTAAGACAATTAACGATTTTATGCATTTGTAAATATTTAAATCTGAAAATCACGTTGAGAAACTTGTGGTCATTTGCTTTAATCAAAGAGTGTTCAGATTTACATTCGTATAATAGTAGACGGTTTATCAAATCTCAAATGCATCAATACGGTTCGCTTAACCACGAACGAAATTAAAATATCGCGCATCACAATATTATGAACGATGTATTTCTAATGATATCATTAAGATATGTGTCAACAAAAACATGCAGTTGTGTATTTTCTCAATCAAAACTGTACATGATTCCAATCAGATAACGCACCTGGTCGATAACTGACATTTTATAATGCACGTGAAGATCCAGTATAAATTCATCACGTAATATGCCTTAAAACTCACTAATGAAAAGATTTATCAGGTAAGATAATAAGCCTTCAAAGGGATTTCTAACGTGATAATCCAATATTTGCACCGCACAAAAAAAACAGTTACGCGTTTAACATTCCTAGCATTTGTAAAATGTATCTTATTATGATAAACCAACAGTAAAGTTTTAAATATTGTTCTTTAAGACAAGTGCTTAAGTAGAAATTTCTCACAATTAAGTTAAAACTTATATTACAGTAATTTATTTTCAAAAGCAATTAATTTTTCATCAAGTACGTAATTAAGAGTATAATAAGCAACTGTAGAGAAGAATATGTAAGGAAGCGAATATTTATGATTAAATAAGACTCGCCATGAGACCAATTAATAGGTTATTTTTTAACCCAATCATCAATGACCATGTCACCACAAATTGCTCCTTGATCATAAGGAAAATTTCTTACTTTTCAAATCTTACGTGAAGATAACTTACTTTTGCAACCTCGTTGGACTGTTTGAAATCTGTTTCAAACTCATTTGTTTTATTTCCAAACCTACATGAATTCAATACATGGGCAGTATACCATATGTGTTCAGCGTAGCTCCAGAACAGCCTGCGCATTGGCGCAAACTAGTCAGAACTACCATGTTCGCTATAAAATCACGCAAGGTTTAATTGTCTCATAAGTGGACAGGAAAGCTCCTGACCACACTGCGCCATGCGCAGCTGGTCTAGCTCTATGCTGGCAGCATATGGCATAATACCCATTTTTGCAACATGTGGCTATAAAGCATACATTTTTCGTTTGAGCCCTTTAACAAAAAAAAATAAACTTCTTTTAAGGGATTGAAACATAATATATTACTATATTAACGACCTCGCCATGGTAAATAACTTGACATAAGATTGTCTGCAACGGTTTTCTGTGGAATGTAAACTTTATTTTATCACCTAGACGAATGTAAATATTTGAAAATATCAAAAATTGTTTGCTTAAGACTGCACCGTCTGAAACCTCAAATAGGATTGTAATCCTTCCTATATTGTAATGTACATTTAATTTACATTTCTTGTTTGTATGAATGAGAAGAAACATTACACTGTCATGGCAGTCAATGTCTACAAACGGGTAACGAGAAACATAGAGGTTTTTTAAATACAACATGAACAATAGGAATATGTTAACGTAAATGTTTTTATTTACTAGTAATTATAAAAGGGCAATAACAATTAGACACATCCTTACAATATTGGTTTCATTATAAACTATATAACGTTTTATTGACAAGTTCAAGTTTCAAGAATGTTTGTCAAAACAAAAGCAATATGATAATAACAACGTACAATATAGATCTTTAATTTGTGCACACAGATTTCTGAGATAAGAATGCTTCATGCATGTCAACATCAACTTTGGCAGGTCATACAAACGCTGTGTAGAATTTTTTCAACGTAAGAAAACTTTTGACCAAAATATTTATAAGTCACATAAATCTTTCTTTTTCAATGATAAACGTTTTCATTCTTTTAATGTCAGCAATGTTCTTTAGAAATATAGCTAACAATAAAACTCTGAAAACTGTATCAAGGCAGAAATTGTTGTTCTTACCAGCTTTGTCAGAACACAAACGCAAAATACATAAAATGATCGAAACCGGAAATAGGTTCGGAACAGTCAATTCAAAACATTGGGGATTTACACGGGTTAGATGGCCAAAGTCACTCTAACCCGGATTTCTTCTTGAACGATTTGTAAATAGCTTTTTTTTAAGTTATAAGTATAAAAAGAAAAATGGTACATGTATGTAGCGATTAATGTACAGAAAAATAAAATAACAAAACAACTAGGTGTCGGAAAGATCGTAAGTATGTTTCATTTACATGACAAAAAAACTTAACTGATAACAGCCTTCGAGTACAAAACTAATGAAATTTCACAAAAACTGACTGTGTTTTTTATAGATTATTTGAACAAATGAAAACAACACGTTACTTTGTTTTTTTTTGGACGATTGGAATCGAAAGAAATGACGTTCAATTAACCAAATCAACTCTGTGAGAGACATAATGATATTGTCCAATGGACCATTCGGTGTATAAGCGTTACGCCTTAGATGGCCTGATAATATTGCCCAATGGACCGTTCGGTGTATATAGCGTTACGCCTTAGATGACCCACTAAACTGAACATTATCGCTTATCCAAAGGGATTCCCTCATTCCATAAACCTCCATTCCCATCGTATAAACTCGGGGGCGCTCTGGCATATGTGTTTGCAGGCAAGCCTTACAATGCAATAATTAAATACAGCTTTTGTTATGTTTTAGCACTGTTTGGTGCTTTTTGTCCACTCGCATTACTAGAAGCTTTCTAAATGAAAATGTTTTATTTACTGTCGCTGAGAACTCAATCGGAACGAATAAATTGAAGAAACACACACACACACACACACACACACACACACACACACACACACACACACACACACACACACACACACACACACACACACACACACACACACACACACACACACACACACACACACACACACACACACACACACACACACACACACACACACACACACACACACACACACACACACACACACACACACACACACACACACACACACACACACACACACACACACACACACACACACGCACACACACAAACACTGCAACACAAATTAAGAGTTGTTAAGTAAACTAACGATATTCCAGATCGCGCAGGATTTTACGAGAGATTGCAGTTGGTGCTGTCAGCAAGATAACAGCTAGTACAATTTTGGCGGATCACATCACACATTTACTACAATAAATAAGTGCGTACAGTACGATGTCATAAGTTTGATAAACATAAACCGAAATATATGCTGGCTATTAAAACGATCGTTCTGTTTACGCGTCACTCTCATAGATGTGCTTTGAATACTTCTGCTTTGTATATCCATAAAATCGTTAAGGTACATAATTATATTTAGAATTTAAGATGGCATTCGTGTAGACTCTTTGCGAAAAGGTCGGTGAGGGACATCAACGGTTTTCGGGCCTGTGATCGACCAGGCTTGTGCGGATCGAAAATATCAACATAAAACCAACACGGCGAACACCATTTCAAAATTATTATTGCTGGAGCTACACCGAATTGAAGGCAAATGAAGTTTACACATAGCTTTTCTATAAGTTTGATATGTATTTTTTTTATCAAAATTAGAGTTAATATTTCACTAGTTTGCGCTACCATTTTTAGCTCGCCTGAGCATAAAATGCTCAATGTCTGTCGTCATTTGTCATGCGTTTTGTGTCAAGCGGTCGTCAACTTTTTGAATAAAAACAAACCATCTTCGCCCAATTTAATATTTATGCTTTCAAACGTGTGTCCGGAGTAAGGGACGGTTATGTCCAAATTGTAATTGCGAGGTGGGAAAACACATGCAAGACATTTACACTGGGATTCATTAAACTTGCAATTTAAAACTCCAGCCCTTAAATCTATTTCTTATAACTGAAAGAGTTAAAATGCTGCTCATAGTCGATGTTAGCCAATTTTTTTTAATGATAACATTTTCTCCCTTTCCTATTTGAATGTTTGGCTCTACCCTTATACTGCTACCATATGTTGGCCTTCCGTTTTTAAATTAGTATTTAAAAAACGGCTACGCTACGAAAAATGCAATGTGTCTAACTGTCCATGAAAAGGTCACACGTTGAATGTACAAACGAGAATGTGTATTTCCTTTTGACAAATGGACAACTGCATATATTGCATATTGCACTGCATATATTGCATGTACTATTTTGAAGTTTTGACAGGACAGCGCGACAAAATACTTTTGGATAAAAGAATTAAAATAATTAATAAGTATAAAACTCATATTAAAGGACAGTTCTGATATATGCCAAATCATTCAACGGAAATTTAATACATATATAGAGATAAATCATTTTTCTCGTTTTAAATATTTCTTTTAGGGTTACTCCGTATATGTTAGAACTAACTTGGCAATAACTTTGAAAGTTTTAGAACTTCCATGACTGCTTTAGTCCTATGACAACAACTTGTAGTATCGGCCCTCCTCATTGTATCGTCCCTTTAACGAAAACCTTCAAGAAAGTTGTAATTTATTTGATGGTTATCCTTGACTGTTACGACGATCATTTTCATGATTTCCGGTGTTCATTGGAAAGAAGCTCATGTTTTTCCCAGGATGATGCTATGACTTTAATATTACGTAACACACACGTAGTAGTATGCCGCTTATTTTTCAATAAAATGTAAAAAATATTTTTAAAACAAAATGAGCAAGAGTTTCGTTTTTCCATTAAGTTACTATTTTAAGAACAAACACGTGCGCATAGTAACAAATCTCAAGGCACAGTCTCACTATGATGCCGGTGGAGCCCCGGTGCGTGATCCGGGATCTACCGGGATGAACCGGGGCTCTACCGGAATGAACCGGGCTCCACCGGAGACGACCGGGATGAACCGGGGACGATCGGGGACAACCGGGGCTCAACCGGGTAAGTATTAAAATGTTTAATATCTCCGGGATGAACCGGGAGTCACCGGGAAGGACCGGCAACGACCGGCGTGGCACCGGGAACAACCGGGATGACACCGTAGCTCCACCGGGGCCCATAAAGACCCCGGAAAACTACGGCAATGCCCCGGTTGTCGCCGGTGGTGCCCAGGTGGAACCCCGGTGAATGCCGGCAGAGTCCCGGTATAGCTACGGTACATCGGTAAACCGGCGCTCTGCCGGGACGCCACCGGCATTCAACGGGGCTCCGCCTGGGCATTACCGGCGACGATCGCGATTAAACCGATGCGTTGCCGTAGCTCTGTCGGGGTCTGATGCCGGTATAGCCCCGGTGAGTGCCGGCGAAGTTACGGTAGACCGGGGCTCTGTCGGGACGCTGCCGGCTTTCACCGGGGCTCCACCTGGGCATTACCGGCGACAACCGGGGTTCTGCCGGGGCTTCACCTGAATATACCGTATCTATTCCGGGGTTGACCGGGACTCTGCCGGTGTGTTGACCGGCTTCAACCGGGGCGGCAACGGGAAATAGTGTGACCGCGTTAAAAAAATCGACGAATCATCCCGGTTCTCGCCGGTCGACCGGCGTTCGCAAACCGGGATGGACCGGGGCTCTACCGGCAATAGTGAGACTTGGGCTTTAAAAACCAATCAGAAGGGCCGATACTTTGAGAGAAGGTGTACATGAAAATAGCCAGTATTTTGTCAAAACATGGCCGATTTAAATGCCGTTTTCGTTGTTATGTCTAAGAATACACATTTAACTTAATATTGGCATATAACGCATGCGTGTTTTTGTATTTGTTCACTTCCAAAATTCGAATGTTTTTATTAAGAATGCCGATACTACTGATAGACATGCTATGTCACTACAGAACTTCTCGTTCCCTGACACACTTTCCAAGATTTATCAAATCCATGCAACAAGCTGCACATGAAGTCTTTCTGCAGATTCACAGAGTCGTTCTTTTGTTACAATTACTCCACATATTTAATGGGAAAAAATCAATTTATGAGTGGAATTATCAAACGGAGGTGGAGTGCGTTTATTAACAAATGCATATATGCATAGGTGCGTATTTAGAAGTTAATCAAACCCCTTCCCACTTTGATTGCCCCCACCCCCACCCCCTCTCTCGATAATTAAAGTCATTATTAGATAACATAATCTTAAATAAAGTATATGTCACCATGCTTGTATTATCCGTGCATTTACATTTCTTAAAAACGGGTAGCTACTCCTCGGATCTATCTGATTCATAAAAACGACAATAGCCCTCAAAGAAAGTCGTAAATTCTGCATCGGGCGAGAAATCAATATCGATCTTTGGCAAATAGACGACGATACAGTTTTCCTGCATTGCGCCGAAACTAATCATTTTAAATAGAAGAAAAGGTAATTAAACCTCTCATCGATAAACATTATTGATTGTTATTGATGAATTTTGATTTTGTCAAGTTTATAGGGTCTGCATAAACGATGTTTGTATAAGATGTGTTCATCCCCCAAATATTTCGTACCATTTTCTTCACATTAGCCAATAGGTAAGAGTTGACTAAATAGTTAAGTCAGTTGTGCTTTGCAATTGTCTAAAAAAATATCTTAATTAACTTGATGATATGTTTTCAGTTACGGACACTCATTATCTTATTTTGGTCACCTTTTAGAGTTATGGGAGGGGGAATGGTCTATGGAATTCAATCCCGACAAGTGTGAGATCCTAAGAATCCATAAAAAACAAAAGCCTGTCATATTCCCCTATAGGTTACATAACATTGAACTCAGGTCAATTAAACAGTCCAAATATTTAGGAGTCACCTTAGGTCAAAATCTCAACTGGGCCTCTCGTATAAACAACATTACCTCAAAGGCCAAAAATACTCTCCGTTTCATTATCGTGTAAGTACCTGTTATCGAACAGCATCTATTATCGGACGTTTTGTTTTGATTCTGTATGCACATGCGCAAAAGTGCGCATTACGTCACATTGATAAACAAATGGTCGCACATGAAGTCCATGACCTACTTGCCTACTTAGCTTGAAACAAATGCGCTGAAAACAGGTTAAAGGAATGCATTTATTGTTGTTTACACGGTTTTATGTGTTTTTTGCTATTACTTTTTGAATGCATTTATCAAAACGTGCATTTACACACCAAAAGCATATTTCCGTTTGCAATATTGATTGCAGCAGACGCAGACTTTTTCGCCGAGTCAGGGTCACGTGATAGTCATGTGACTTTGTATATGCTAGAGTAGTATTTATGAAGTGTCGGGTAATAGGTCATGTTTACATCGGCCGCCATTTTGTTTTGTCTGCTAGAGGTGACAATAAACAGGGAATCATTGTTATGAATTCTTGAAGGATATTTGCTGGAAAACTTTACAGATAAGTTATTTAATGATTAAACTGTTAGTCATTTGTTAAAACAAAATGTTTTTGTCATTTTAAGTGTTTAAATTTTAACATAATTTAAGGTAATTTCTTAGGCGTCGATAACTGGTTCGTCCACCATAAAAGGAATGTCAAAACTGACAATAAAAAGGTCAAAGAAGCTGCTTACAAAACATAGCCTCAGGGTACTAATTCTCCAACAATTTTTTGGCGATTTTATTTAAGTTGTCAAACTGTTCCATGTTTTTAAAATTAATTTAAGCTAATATTTCAGGTTAAAGACTACTATTTCTGAAACTATAAAATGTAAAAAAAACAGGCGTTAATAACTCGACCTTACCGTTGGTCAAATGAAGTTGGTTCTGTTTACATTTTGCAACCTGTTTGGAACCAATTATTGAACGTTCACTAAAGCAAGCTATCAGACATTTGCAACACACACATACACTGGTAAAATAAATTTATTTACATAGCAACTGACGTGGATAATCATTACTAATATATTTTGTTCATTTAATCGAAAGATACTTATTAATACTTTGGACAAACATTTTCCTTTTTGACTTCTCTAACTGCTGCTTGTAGAGCACTGAGTATTTATTTGATTTTCTACTTGTCATTTGTCGAAAAAAAAATCTAAATAGATGTATTATATTTATGAATAAAATGATTCTTAATAAATGTGGTTGAAAGCAGAATGTTACTAAGTTACGAGTTGGCTTTAGTACGAATAGACCATAAAACAACTTAGTTGTTTGCAACCTAATCCATCAAAATAAAAATAGAAAACAGGGCAAGGTCAAGGATGTAATCACTTATTTTGACAGTTGTAAACAAAGTGAAAGGTAGTAAAAAGCCTTAAAGGGGAATGAAAACATCACTCATATTGTTAGAATATTATAAAACAAAACATTTTGATGACTTATAATGATCTAACTGAATTAACCACTCATTTATTCAATGAATATTCGTCTGCAGTTGCGTTTACGAAGAAGAGGCTGTCAAGTTGGAAGTTTGCCATTAAAATGTTTTCATATTGGACTTACTTAGAATGGGACCCGATTTCAAATTGAACAATTCCACCACAAGTAAATTTTATCATTTATAAAAATCGTTCGAGAATTGGTTCCGTTCGAGAATTCAGGTACCCGGAGGCTATGTCCGCCCCCAAGTTGAATAGTGTTCCACAGTCTGGGACCCCTGGCAGAAATACTTTATATACAAAATTGAAATGATCCAGAGATCTGCAGCCCGTTATATATTTAATGACTACAGTTACACCAGTAGGGTCTCTGATATGATTTCAGTCCTAAATTGGAAAACCCTAGAATATAGAAGACACCAAGCCACTCTTGTGATGTTTTATAAAATCAGAAATGAGTAAGTTGCAGTGGATCATCGCCATCTTATTCCCACCAGAAACCTAAATTACCTAATCCCACATTCCAGTTCAAATTACCACCTAAACTCCTTCTTTCCCAGGGCTATCAGGCTATGGAACGGTCTACCTACCTATATTCAGTCCAGACCCAATCTACTGACCTATGTCAGTTCATTGGATTCTCATTCACTCTAGACCCCATACTTCTGTTTTTAACCTTAGTTTTCCTGTAGATCTTTTACCTTTTAAACTTACTTAACCCATTCTTTGCACATAATTTTACAAAACTAACAAATTATCTTCCAGACAAGCGCCTGACAGTAATAATTGAGCATGATTGTTGACAGTACGAAGTTGAAGACGTGTGCAGTGAAAGCATTGATGTTATGTTTTAAGATTCAAAATAACAAAGGGAAATATGCACAGGAAATTTACATTAATTAAAATGTAGCTTTCAAAAACCTTGATAGATTTTCCAAGGTTACGCAGCACCACAGAGAACAAGGAATACATGTAGCATATGATCTACTGTAGAACATTTTTTAAATCGCACACAAACAAACAGAATTTGTGATTTTGTTGTTGCAACACATTAAAATAAAATATGGAGTAACAAATGTTTATGCCAATATGTCGCACTAATGCAGGAACACACAGCTTTTAGTGTTTTTTTAAATCTGATTTTGGGGAAAGAGTCTGGCCTTTTTTAATGGGTAAAAAATCACATGAAAAGCCAGATTTTGGGGGAAAATAAGGAGTCTTAAAAGTTAAATAATCCATTTAACATATTTTACACCTTTTTAAAACAAATTCATGGCAACAGGTAATTTAATTATTCAATATTTTTCTTTTTTTCTACACTGGAACCATTCAAACTCACTTTTCCATTTTGGCAAAAAGTTGTGTTTTTGCTTCAAGGTCAATTCGTACTTTGTGGCACTTTCGGATGATTTTTCTGTGCATTTTTCATTGCATTTTGCAGACTTACAGTTACTTATAAAGCGAAAGCTAAATAAACTAGACATTTCTCTTCTGCTAACAGTTTTGTAAACAACATGTGAACCCAGTGTTTTTTGTTAACCATTTTGGGAATGGGGCCGGGTCCCTTTGGATTGGTAAAATTCGTGGCGTTTTGACTAAAATTGGGAAATTAGTGTTGTTGCTGTTTTGCTTAAAAATGCTTCAAAATTGAGAATAAAAGTGTTTTCAGTATTATATGTACTAAGGTTGAATTTATATGGATGGGAGATGAACAAAATATTGAGACGTAAAAAAACTATTTTTTTCTGTGGAAACCTTCCACTGGGAATTTTTAGCTCCCATTATGGAAAAATATATACCTTTTTCCATTGGGAATGGGGCCGATTACCGGACCCGGTTTTAAATGAAATAAAACACTGGTGAACCTTTACAAAAATGTCAATTGATGTAAAGCAAAAGATTGTTGAAAATGTATGTCGCAATATATGAAATATATATACCGAAGCTATTTGTTGTTGTTTTTATATAGTTAAATTATTTTAGTTGTTTTCTTCATTACTGAAAACACCAACAATGTTATTTGTAACTGAATAGTAATGAAAAAGATAAACACAATAGCATTTGAAAGCCAATGTTTGGAATCACAAGCCATTTACGGCAGTTCTAAAAACAAGTTTTGAAATGCATGCCCAACATGCGCAGTTAGTTTGGACTTCCGCAAACAACAATCGCCGAGGAACATTCGTGCATTAGGAAAATCGTTCGTGATTATTTGTACCACAGAAACATGTGTTTTTCTTTGTTCTTTTTTGCACTTGCCCGGGTGGACAACTAGATTACAGGGCCCTCGTTTGGCCGTTTTTGGGGCCCCATTCCCCCCTTAAAATAGTATACTTTTTTCCCCTATTTCAGCTAAAAATTCCCCCCCTCAAAAAAAAACCTTTTTTTTTTCACTTGTATACCTATGTTTCCAGCTGGTATCGTGCTATAAACCTTTGATAAAATGTATATATATATGTAAATTACATTAAAATATAGCAATTGTAAATGTTGAATGGTTGGTAAAAAGATCTTCTAAAATTCCCCTTCAGGGATGGCAAAATCTCAAAAAACTAAACTTGTCCACGGACAACCATTTAGGAAATTAAACTTGTCCGTTGCTGAACTACACTTGTCCGTTTATGTTTATATAAATTATAAACGCATTTATTGATAAATGTAAAATAATGTGTAATAAATCAAAATGAGAAACTTGCTTGTTTTAGTTATAAGTTGTATTTCCATGGTACATTTATTATAGCAGTATATTATAAACAATATAAAGACTTTCTCACACTTTTAATCTTGCAAAGCCGTGTTTTGATTATCTAAGTTCGATACTTTTATTTCCGTCTGATTGTAAAAGTAAGAAATCAGTCTGTACACTTCCAACCAAATGTTGAATATGGCGCATGCTCCCGGTCTCTTATAGAATAAGGGAGATCACTGCGCAGGAGTGTCCGTATTTTAGCTTGATTGCTCTGCAAATAGCACTGACAATGTAATCTCGTGTCAACATCCGATTTTGTAAAACTTATTAACGGCTTTAATACTTTTTATTTTTTGTTGTATTCCTCGACCCGACTGGTTATCCACGGACAACTTAATTAAAAAAAAATCAGTTGCCCAGACAAGCAAATGTACGACTCGGGCAACTCGGACATATGATTTCGCCACCCCTGCCCTTTTCGCCCGAAACGAGGCAAAATTCCCCCTCTAAGGGCCCAGGCCCCAATCCCTCAAAGTGTAGGAAGGGCCCTGGATTATGAAATAACTTGCCTGAACCCAACTTTTTCTTGCCAGGGGCAATCTGACAACTGTTAATGTTGAGCCCTGCAATGATAGCCTGATTTAAATTATAATGGTCGATATGGTGATTTTGGAAGGATTTTAAATTGGTCAGCAGACATTCCCAAAAGTGATTAAAGTCCACAGGACATTCAGCCCTGTGGACTTAAAAAATTTGCAGGACCGGACTGGGATTTACAGGACCGAAACATCATGTCACCAACACAAATTTATTGACATAATGATAACTGGAAAAATGAAATAGAAAATAAACAATAAAACACTGAACAATGAACACAAACAAATCACAACACACACAAATGTTTTTAGGTATTGATAGGTTATTGTGACATTGACTGAAGAAGATAAATAAACTATTTTTACAAAAGAAAAATCACTCATATATTTGTTAAGAATCAAAGAAGTACCTAAATCAACAGAACACGTGTAGGAAATCAAGAACATAATTTAAAAGACTAAGTTTTTAAAGCACTAAGCAATTATTGGACTAAAAAAAATTGAATGACAAATACTTCTTGGTCGCGAAATTATATGACAAATCAGAATTAAACTTTAAATGTCAACAAACTCATGGCCACAAATATATATAAATCAATGAAAAAGCACTTTGAAGCGTAATTTTGATCGAGAACCAACTGTTATTACTCAGATTTCAACGATATGAGTTGCAGAAATTGTTTTGGTTTGACCGTAAAATACTGTTGACAGATTTACTTGCATAGGAGGAAGTGTTAGATGCGCATGCATGGTAACATTTCATGTATGTTAACAAAAGATATAATGTATTTTTACTACCTGAATTCATATTAGCTCTCTTTAATTTTCAGGTTTTAATTCTATGCAATATTTAAACTTTTGATCTTGAATTATTTGCCACAGACATATTGAGACTGGCAACATAGCATTTTCAATCGGACCTGTCTTAAAATCGTCGCTTTTCCAGGATATATATATTGACATCAAACAGTTGTTCCTGAAATAAGACACCAAATATTGCATAAGCCTTAAGCAGAACTCTTTGCTTTCTTATTATTACTTAATACTACTTATTTTATTATCAGGTGCGCCATTGTCTATTTCAGGTATACAAGCCTATTTACCCAAATAATGCAATTGTCCAATGACTTATCACCTTCATCTGCCAGTATTTATGACCATCATTATGTTGTTAAACATATGCATTATTTGTTACCAGATTAAAACAAATTTGTGGATTTTTGATCATATGCAACTGTCCAAAAATTAAGAATCATCCTTTGCAATGAAAAATTTGGATGTGTGAAAAATAGTCATCTCAAAAATTGATTATGATGGCATAAAAATAGGGTATTCGAAAAATGTGAGAAATATTGGAAGTTTTATTTGCTACATGTAGATGTTATAAAGGAGATGATCCAGCAATATCAGAACTCCAACTGGATAAATACTGGTGGTATTCATGAATTTTCTTTAAATACTAATACTTACAGTACAGCCAACGCGGAACAAACATAATCCTCGGTCACGCCACGTTGTTGAACACACAACGCAGCCACCAAGTACTAATGATTAGTACTTGGTGGCTGCGTTGTGTGTTCACGTGGCTTATCACTGAGGAACTTGGCAACGATCGGCGCAATGACGCTGAGTCTGTATTTACCTCGCGTACTTTCGGGCATAAATTCGCTGCATACGTACGCGGCTGATTGAGTGCAAAGATATACACCTGCATGTACATTTGTAAAGTGTCAAAACCTAGATTAACGCTACT
Source organism: Dreissena polymorpha (assembly GCF_020536995.1). NCBI lineage: Eukaryota > Metazoa > Mollusca > Bivalvia > Myida > Dreissenidae > Dreissena > Dreissena polymorpha. The sequence continues at coordinate 69,579,835 of NC_068356.1, forward strand.
TTCATAGTTATTATTTTCACGTTTTAATAAGCGGATATGATTTTTATATGATGCTTTATAGACTATTTATATAATATCAGGTCTTAAATATATTCGACACATTATGCGCTTTAACAAATTATTGTTGAATTTATATAATTACGCACAAATGTAAATGTTTCGTTTGATTCTCAAATGAGCATTATTCAATTTGTAATCCGAAACACACTTCCGAATTTTAATGCTAACGCGACATTTACAATTAAATTCTATCGCCAAATAATCAGTGCTTTATCCTTTGTCTCAATAAAAGGCACGCAAAAATTATGCAGACATGTAGAACGTCGCATGGAAAGTGTGGGTGTATTTTGTGTTGTATAAAAACATGAACATCACGTCAGGCGATTTACGCGTGTTTAGTGGGGAAAAAAACCCGCCCTGATTGGACGTTATTTCATCATATCTTTAAATAGAAACAAATGCCAAACTTTATTTGATACTTAAGAAAAATGGCGAATGTTTGTATTTCTTGAAATTATGGAGCACTTTTATCTAAATATTTAAACACTGTTTTATGTGAATTGGGAATAAGACATCAAACTGGGAATGGACATCATTTTGGTGATTTTCTCTAACATTTATTTTTGTAATATATTATCTATAATTTAAGCTTAATAAGCAATTTTCCTTGACTTTTTCATTAACAGTGATTGTATTTTTATCATTTCAAGTGTATTTTTAAACCGTTTCCATGCGCGGCATGGACACAGTTTCATTAGATGAGTTTTTTTTGTTAAATTCATAAAAAATCCAGTTTTGAAGTAAAATCAATTTAAATGATACTATTATATATGCAAGTATCTGTTTTAATTATAAATTGTCAAAGTAGATAAATACAACATATAAAACTGCATATTATGCACTTTTGATAAAACACAATTTATTCCAAAATTGATGTTTTATTCCCAATTCACATAATACAGTGTTTTTACCAGAATTTGCTTTAAAACTGGAATATACGGGATTATCAGGTAATGAGTAGAGTCGGGAATAATAGTAAGTATGCAGTAATAGATGCATTAAATTAATTATTTTAATAATGATTTTAAATATTATTGTAATTGTTCTTTTAAAATGTATTGACTAACTATTCATTTTCAAAAGATGTTTATTTTATGATGCGCATCGACTCGGCGTCCTATCGCTGATCGCGGCCTGCCTCAGCGGACAGATGCGAAGCATCGCGACGAAATGCGACGTGCCGCCGCATACTCACGCGGCTTCAACGGCCGACTCGGCATCGACTCTTTGCAGCTTGACTCCTCAGATCGCGAAATATGTTTGTTCCGTGTTGGCTGTACTGTAATTATACATATGAATTGTTTTAGTGTATTTACTTCACAGAAAGAAAATTGAGAATAAAAGTGTTGAAGTATTATATTCCTAAGGTTGAAATAAGTCAGCTGCATTTGGAAAAGGAATAAATGTTGCATTTTATTTAAATAGAAATTTCAGAACCTTCATTTGGGAATTTTAGGCAGTCATGTGTAAATAGTTATCCTACATGTGTAAATAGTTGCAAATTTTAAAGCCACAGCGAAATTTGGACAATTTGGGAATAAACATTTGTGCTTTTTTTAAAGGCATATACAATGTTGACATGATGAAGAAGACATTTATTATCAATAATTAAACACATTGTTGTAAAAACCACCTGCACTTATGAGTTAAGAATGAATCTTTTTTGTAAAATATGCAGCTGCATGGTACTACTAAGAATTGTAATAAGAGCTGTGAAAATTATGGGCATGGGAAAATATCCACCACTTCACACTCCAGTCTGTGACAGGGCAAACTGTTAATGCAGTTCCAAGTAATAGTGATGTATCACAGTTACTAGCAATCCACTGGCATTTGGGCCATATATTGATTAGAGATTTCACAATTTTGCCTTAGCTCCAATAAATTTCCTGCAATAGTTGATTGCCAGACTCAATAATGGATGAAGAGTTGTAGACACAGGTTACAGTATTCCATATGCTATTGAACCGTGTTGCATAGATTTCTTTTGCTAACGGAAGAAGGTCTGTGTGAAAACCAACAGATGCTGTATGGAATGAAACAATACTTATAATTCTACTGTTTGTTTTTGTGTTGATGGCTGATGGTTTCATGTGGACATTATTATGAAACAAATATGGTTGTTAAGCATAGTTTTATTGTGTGCTGTACTTAGTTAAACGGATTCAAGTTTGAATTTGTGTTGCTATTTTTTTTACTGGCTAATGATTATTTAAAGAAGATTTTTGTTCCAAGTATTTTTATTTCAATTAAAGCACCAGTTTGTATTTAAACTGATTGTTTTGATTATTAACTCTAAAATATTTAAAAAAAAATCAACAATAACAAACATTTTGTTTTGTTGTTAATTGCAATTTGATATGAACTAAATTTGTATGTAAAGCACTGTACAATTGTCTCTTGTTTTTGTTAAGCAGTTAATTTGAATAAATTATAATTAAAGTGATCTCAAAATCATAAAAAAACTACACACAGCCACTTATTGGGTATTATTGTGAGAAACATTTTGTTTAGTTCGAGGGATCAGTTTGTACACACACATCATGAGGTCTGACGGTGCTATGCAGGTGAGTAAATTAACATATCTCATGTGATATTTGTAGGTTATTGATTAATATTGATTATGCGATTTCATGTGACAAGTTGCATTTTATTTAACCCTTTACCACTTAACATATTTTATGCATTTGTTGTCTCTTAGAAAATTTAATTTTATTTTCTTACTAAATCCAAGTTTTAAAGTCTTCTTTTCCAACCCTTAGAAACTGATGAACAGAAAACAGCATAGAACCTGACCAGACTGCGAGTTACCTGCAGGCTTTTCTGGTTTTATGCTGTTTGCACATAGCCATTTTCTTGTTGCTTCTGAGTGGGAAAGGGTTAAAAGGACATTCAATATGGTATAATAAAGGGACCTTTTCACAGATTAGGCATGTATTGAAGTTACTCATTAAATGATTTGTATTGATAAATGTAAACATTGGATCTTAAAAGCTCCAGTTAAAAACAAGAATACAATTTAGAAAGAATAAAAAGTAACCCTCAACTGGGCTCGAACCACTGACCTCTGGAGAAAAAGTCTATTGCTTAGACCACTTGGCCATTTGTGCTGATACAATGAGCGATGTATTTTTAATTGTTCATAAGCAATCCTCGTAGTATCACAAAACATAACGACAATAACAGAACTCTCCTAATTTTTCAATCGTTTCGCGTTGCAACGCTTAATAATTTTCATGTTTTTAAATTATCAAAAGATGCATATAATGGATATTTTAGAGCATGGTAAATGTTAAGTATTACTGCTTCCTAACAAATATAAGTTCAACGAAAATTTGCGAATCTTAAACATTTTTTAAATAATTTTGTCAATTTACCAAAACTTGAAAAGGGGTTTCAGCATTTTTCAGCATTTTTCTCCACTCCATCTGTACAAATCTGTTCTTAAAAAAAAATCAAACAAAAGGAAAACATTGTCAGTGATATTTTATGATATTATTAATTATTACTACCTGTTATCTTAATTATATATAGGCTGAATAGCTCAGTTGTTAGGGCGCTGGACTACAAGTCAGAGGATGGCAGGTTCAATCCCCGACTGGGTGACTCAATTTGTTAGGGGATTGGTCTTTCCATTCTTCCCCTACCTCTGTTGCAAGTAGGGCAGTTGTCAGTTCTGACAGAAGTGTGTGCACTCAGTACTGGTTAAGCAGCTTACCCAGGAAATGTGTGAATTGATGGTGGTGTGATAGGTCTGAAATATTGTGGAAAACTGATACAAAAACAAAAAACATGACTGTACTCTGAGTACTCTTATTATGCCCCCGGTAGGGTGGCATATAGCATTTGAACTGTCTGTCTGTCAGTCCGTCCGTCTGTCCGAAAACTTTAACATTGGCAATAACTTTTGCAATATTGAAGATAGCAACTTGATATTTGGCATGCATGTGTATCTCATGGAGCTGCACATTTAGAGTGGTGAAAGGTCAAGGTCATCCTTCAAGTTCAAAGTTCAGAAAAACAAATCCAAGGGAAGTTACAAGCTTTAAAGGGAGATAATTTCTATATTTCTATAATCCGAAGGGATATGGTAATTTTTTATCAAAGCGGCGCAGTAGGGGGCATTGTGTTTCTGACAAACGCATCTTTTGTAATGACTGTATCCTGCCCCATGAGTTCCTCACATTTAAATTGATATTGATGCTAAATCAGTTTATAAAATGTGCACTGAAAATCGTGCTAAATTTAATGCAATCTTTGGTAGAGTGAAGATTAGATGTACAATTTATCAATGGTATTGAGTGATAATACATGTACATATATAAACCTTTAGCATTCACAGTATAGAGCATGCACATCACTTCATCATCAGTTTACATTTTTTAATACTCAGAATGCAAATATAGTTCATAAAAGGCAATTATTTGAATAAATCCGCTTGTGCAAAATATTGCTTGTTGTAAATGCATGTGTTACTGTATCGCAGTCAGTATGTGGTGTGAAGTTTGATATGAACAGGGTAATTGGAGTCTCTTTCAGCCTCGACATGCAGACGGTTGACAAATATTGAGTGGGCTGGCTTGCAGATATACATTTAGAACTTGAAATTAGTCGCTTTCTTGCACATGTGCATGACAAATGCAGCGCTGAGTGACATAATATATTGTTGAAGTGTACATGTATGACTTTTTGTGCTCCCTGTGTGTCCGTCATGCAATTTTTCCAGACTTTTTACGAAACGCTTTAAGATATTGACCTGATATTTGGTGTGTGAGTCTGCCTACATGACTAACAGATAAAGTGTGAGTTTAGTTCGGGTCCATTGATTTTTGGCAAAGTTATGGTTCCTTAGACTTACAAAATTTCTCTAAAATAGCTGCTGTCTAGCTTCAAAGCGCAGTAAAGAGCATTTTGTTTTACAAACACGGGTCTTGTTCTTATAATTGAGTTAATGTTTTGGTTTGAAATAAATATGAAATGGGTTGATCTGGTCCAATTTGGGGCCAAAATTCAACCATATTCCCAATATCAAAAAGTATGTTTCTTCCCAAATGACTGCCTACAATTCCCAATTGATATCTTTTTTAATAAATCACAACAGTGCTCCAGCTAGGATTTGAAAAGGGCAGGGGGGCTTTTTTCGACGCGCAGTATATTGTCAAAAGGGCACTTTCGACGCGCAGTAGTTTGTGAAAAGGGCACGTTGGAGCGCGCGGGTGTTTCTGGAATTCTTCCTATTGCATGTTAATTTATATGTTATAAATAATTGTATTATTCCCATTATTATTAAACCATTCCAGTATTATGTCTACAATGAGGATTAAAATAATTACGATGAAATAAGAGATTTATGAATTATCATATTTTTTTTGAGAGGGGGGGGGGCAGGGCGCGGGTTCGGGAGGGCAGGGCGCAGATTCGGGAAGGCAGGGCGCGGCGCCCTTCGATTATATGTTGGCAAATAACAAACAAGTTTGTCAAATAAGATTTTAACTTCAAGCATAAACAATCCAAATATGGGTAAAACTATTCAAAAGCTTGCATGTATTTTAAAGCGGGTATATACGATTTTTTATATGTGTTTAATTGTAATATATTGATAAAATATGCAACAATAACATAATATGGGCAAGAAAAATTATACATTAAAGTCGCATTTCATAAAATGCAGCAAAGACAAATTAGCGCCCCGAGCCGATTGTGACGTACATATTTTCCTACAATAACCGAGGCATTCGTCTTTGTATTAGGATCGGAGTTAGTGTTTGTGTGTCGTATGAATAGATATCGTTGCAGGAATTCAAATAAACCGTTACACTAAGTTTAGATTCACATCGTACATGTATGGTATACATGCTGGCGAATTCGGCTGTACAGCCGTTTTCAATTTCAGAATTAAATATCTGGCTTATTTCGCATTTTTCGACACATGTTCTTCTTAACTTTTATTTTAATTTATATTGAAATATATATATAATAAGTTTTTTACACATTTTATATAAATTCATAAATATTTGACAAAATCGTATATACCCGCTTTAAATGGGGTGAAATTCAAGGTATACTGTCTTGTTAATAATGACAAATTTTAAAATGAGGCATGAGTTATGTTTTTGTAAACATTTCTGGTGCAGGTGATAAACAATAATGTAAGTTACCAAACCAATAAGGTTACAATATACTAAATAATCATTTCATGTAGGGCTGTACTCTCTAAAAAAATATCATAGTTGACGCGAAGGCATGGTTTACACTTTAAACTATTGTTCGGGTTTTATCTTTCAGAGATAATGGCAGGGTATGAATAGGTGTTCACGACCGAATCCCTGAAATATGATAAACTAAATGGAGACTATAGTAAAGCCTTGCACTGAAAAAGGTTACATTCCACTAAGAAACGGCCAATAGCAAGTTGCAAAAACAGTCAATTTTGATTCGTGTCATGTTCTTTCTTGGTTTAAACAAGACCTATCTTTTTTATTGCATAAATCGATTCTGCTTAGAATGGCTTTTTTATTGCATAAATCGATTCCACTTAGAATGGCCTTTAAGAAAAGGTATGGTTATGGGGGTCTTTATGTGCAAAATGTTGCATTTATTTTCGCTTAAAGTTGTCGCTTTTGCATTGAATTATATAGGGAAACTATTTAGTATACTATGACCATAAGATTTTTATATGGGGGTCATTGGTTTGGGTCAGAGAGGAGATGTATGTGGAATGGCACAATGAATGATTCTACTGTATGAGCTAATGTTGACATCTGTATGAGTGGGTGTGTCTTGCACAGGAATCACATCACTATACCTTCATTAGCAGGGCTTTTGCTGGGTATGGATTTTCTTTCATCACCCATCTTGGCCATTAAAAAATATCAGTTGCCACTTTTATAAATTAAGAGCAGTTTTAAAGCCATTCTGAAAGAATAATCTTCATTTAATACATTAAAAATGCAAGTAATTTGTAGTGTGTATTAAGTAATTAGTAGTATTGTTTTTTTTAAGTCTGGCCTATGGATTAAATGTAGTCAACCGTAAAATGTCTATTTAACTTCCTATTGCTAATTTCTATATTTTGTGCATATACTGATATACATCCATCATTCTTGTTTTCAGCAAATAATGGGTATTGATTTGATAATACATTCATTTCTGCCAAGCAGACGGAATGTGTTTACTGGCGAGAATTTGGGATTTTTTTGTCAAGATTTTTGTATTTTGTTGAGTGGCTAAGGCCATAATGAAATAAAAAATAGATTTTATTACCACTTTTCTTAAACAGCTGTGGCCCATCTTCAGGGTCAAGGTCATACTTGGATGTCAAAGGTCAGACTACAGCTCTTGTTTTCAAACTTGGCTTATCATCTTGCTTTATAAGTTTACCATGAATTGAATGATTTTATAGTTACGTGGCACAAATGTTAAGCTACATGATACATGTATGTGAGAACCACATGAACACTTTAAAGTCAATATCTTTGTTTAAGCAGCATGTGAGAGTATTAATCACTGTCATTGATAGCTCTAGTGATATGTGATGTCATTGATAGCTCTAGTGATATGTGATGTCATTGAAAGCTCTAGTGATACGTGATGTCACTGATAGCTCCAGTGATAGGTGGTGTCATTGATAGCTCTAGTGATCTGTAATGTCATTGATAGCTCAACTGATATGTGATGTCATAGCTAGCTCTAGTGATATGTGATGTCATTGATAGGTCTAGTGATATGTGATGTCATTGATAGGTCTAGTGATACATGATGTCATTGTTAGCTCTAGTGATCTGTGATCCCATTGATAGCTCAAGTGATATGTGTTGTCATTGGTAGCTCTAGTGATATGTGATGCCATTGATAGCTCTAGTGATCTCATTGATAGCTCTAGTGATACATGATTTCATTGATAGCTCTAGTGATAGGTGATCTCATTGATAGCTCTAGTGATATGTTGTGTCATTTGATAGCTCTAGTGATACATGATGTCATTGATAGCTCTAGTGATACATGATGTCATTGATAGCTCTAGTGATACGTGATGTCATTGATAGCTCTAGTGATATGCTATGTCATTTATAGCTCTTGTGATATATGATGTCATTGATAGCTCTAGTGATACGTGATGTTTATGATGTTATTTGTTTTAATTTACAGTTTACTTTTGCTCTATGCATTTGTGGTAAGCAATTATTTCAAAGTTTTTTTTCACCCATTGAATATGGAAACGGAATTCACTGTTTGGTGGTTTGTAATATATATTACACCAGTATTTGAGTTAAATTATTTCTAGGAATAGACTAGGAAAATTATATTTAGTGTCTATTATCATGGAAACATTCCTGTGATGGTCATCAACAAGTACTAGGGGAAAGCACTTTAAAATCTTTAGTCTTATGTTCTCATTCAGTGACAGTGATAATTAATACTACAGCAAGGTAAGGTATTGTCCTCTGTCTCATTAAATAACAGTGTCTGTTAATAAGTACCTTCATGTAGTGACCCGGGTCTTATTAACCAATCTTGTCAGGCAAAGTAATCATTTATGATAGATATCAGTTTCATTAAACATGTTCATGTCTAAACCTTACCAGACTTCTGCAATATCCTCATCAATAAATCTGCAAGTACCATTTCACAGAGTGCATTTTTTGCAATCAGTTTTAGAGACCTATGGTTAGTAATTATAATAGAACAAAAAGACAAAAAGATACGATCCAGGCTTTGGGAAAACTGGGCCTTATGCATGTGCCTAAAGTGTAGTCCCTGATTAGCCTGTGCAGTCAGCATAGACTAATCAGGGCAACACTACACTTTTACAAAATATTTCCATTAAAGGAAGTATCTTATAAATACAAAGCCAGTTCAGACAGAGAGTGTCTTCCCAGATAAGCTTGTGTGTACAGACAGGGTAATTAGGGACAACACTTTACGCACTTGCATTAAGCTCTGTTTTGCCAAAGTGCGGCTGATATTATTGAAACTGAATTCCTAAAATTGCAGGTATTCCTTATGTCATTTGAAAGTAGGGGAGGCGGAACAAAAGCAACTGTTTGTCCTTTTTTATCTCAAATACATTAATTTTTGCTAAAGGAATTTATATTTACTGACCTTTTTGTAATACAAAATCCACACTTACAGTACAGCTCACGCAAAACCAACAAAGTCCGCGGCGTTGCGCGGCTATGCCGCAGACAGATTCTTTTATTTTTAAGTTTCTCCACGTCCACAACGAGTATTGACTCGGCATGCTGCCGAGGCACTTGGCGATAATTTGCGGAGTGACACCGCGTCTGTTTCTGCCTCGGCATTGATCCGCCGAATCACGCTGCCTCTCAACACACGGCAATTCGCCAAGACAAAATATTTACAAATATTGATTGTTTATTATAGCAAATGTTAAATAATTTTCAAATTAACGAATATTAGTACCAGATACAAATAATACCCTGATATCTTTACTTCTACGCAATTGTTTTAACATTTCGTAAGCTTCTCTGCATCGTAACTTCATACAATTACCATTGGATGTCATCTGTCTAAACAATGATTTTGTAGGTCAGTAACCATATAAAAAAAACTTAAACAGTTTAATCTCGGAAACGAGACTTACTTTAAACATCGAAAAAAAAAGATATCTAGTTGCATTAGAGTTGTGCAAATACACAGACAATACAAATACAACTAATGTTGACCGTTAAAATAAAATCAAATGTTGGTTTATTTTTAAAATGATAACTTTCACTTCGTCCCGATTTTCAGAAAATGACGTGTACATGTTGCATCTAAATTTAAATGTTCACATAGCTTCTGGTGATACACACGTTGTTCATGTAAAATTCATTTGATGGAAAAAATGGCAAATGTTTGTCTTTACAATGTCTTGAGCAATGTTGAACGGAATATGCTTTAGAAAATGGAAGCCATGATAATTCGAAATTATTGTTATTTTAAATGTTTCGAACATAGTTATTTACACTAAACATTAGGCAGTAAATCTACGTTATTCAGTGAATCTTTTTGCATGCATGATTTGGTGGCATTTTGTTTCCTTTTAGACCCCATGCGATTTTTCAAATCATAATCTCTACGTTTTAATACTCGAACTTGTTAGTTTCTGACCATATTATGTGCTACTGAAAATAACCATCGTGACTGTGAATTATGGCCCATACAAGTGGCTATGACCCGTGTTTATAATCCCATAATGTTAGATAAGCACGTGCAATATTAATTATTATGTTGTCAGTACAAAAGTTCTAAATATAAATTAAGTTTTTTATTGGTCGTTGCACAAGAATATGAACAATACACAACACTTGTGTGCAGTCAGTATACAATACAATAATTGTTTCAATAATGAAGGAACTGAAACAGCGTAACGGTAATGATACAGCGTGTTATAATTATATTTTATTCAGAGGAAATGACAATGCCAAATAATTTGCGAGATACCCCGGTACTCAAGTTGAAATTCACAATGAAACTTTTAATGGAAATTTAATGATCTCAATGTTGTACCTGCTACGAAATTTTTATTTACAAATAAATACACCCACGCCAATTTTCGCGCACTTTTTATCAGGACAAAGAAATTCCATGTCAGGTGATTTACGCATGTTGGAATACAACTGTCCTGATTGGGCGCTATTTCATCAAATCTTTAAATAGAATCATATGCCGAAATTCATTTGATACTTTTGAAAATTGCGAACATTTGCGTTTATAACATTCTTGAGCACTCTTATCGTCTATATTACCCATAATTTGCTTTTAAAAATGGAAATTGGGCATATATGGGATTATCGAGTAATTGATAAAGACGGGAGAAGTTGCATGTATGTGATTGAGACAGTTGACACGTATGTATCAGGGAATCCAGAGACTCTGGTTAATACGATTACTACAATCAGTTATGAGTACTCCATGGCTTCAAACTGTAATTGCATAATCAAACACGCAATTATCACTCCTCCAGGTGCGGTATCCTTTAGCTAGGTTCGAACACGGTTTTCTTTTATACGCAGTGTTTATAAAGACAGAAAATACTGTCATGGGCATGGGTGTGAAATACATTTTGAAATTTGAAAATGGAGACTCTTTTATATCTGCTAACAATGCTAACAATCCCATATTCTTCTACAGACAAATTAATGTTATTTTTCGGTAGTGGGGTTTGCTTTGCATGTTTATGTCCGAATGTAGTTAATCTACATTGAATAAACATTATGATTCGGAACTTCTAATCAGTTTCTATCCTAGGTAAATTATAGTTTATAAGATTGTTCGCCGAGTGACTCGGCGTCATATCACCAACAATTTCCTGGGCATCATGCCGATGCATGCCGCGGCGTGTCTCGGGGAAGAGACTTAGCAACCAGATGGTTGATGCCAAGTTGACTCCACAAACACTTGATGTCATCAAACTCCGCAGATTGCAGAATTTTTTGGTTTTGCGTGAGCTGTACTGTATATTATTTCGTAGGTGGTGCACATTTTCATTTAGATTCAAACTCCTGATTACACAAATGTCGCAGTAATTACAATCAATTTCATTATTTATTTGATGTATACGTTTTATTTTTAATATGGATTATAATGATGTAACACATTCAAGAAAATCAACAGATGTTGTATCAATTTAATGTTTGATTGCTCAACTGAGCACAACTTGCTATGGTGTGCTTTTGTGATCTCCTTTTGTCCATCATGCTTTGTCAACATTTACTTCTAGAGACAACATTTATCATCTGATGTTCATGAAACTTGGTCAGATGATCTAGATTATTATATAGACAGTGTCCCAATGATGTCTTGGTTGGTTTTGAAACTGGGTCATGTGAGGTCAAAAACTAGGTAACTAGGTCAAATAAAAATAAAAGCGTGTTTACACTCAAAAAGTCATCTTCATAGTCCAATTTTCAAGAAACTTTGTCTGAACATTTTTTTCAAAAATTGTTTTGGTTGGTGAAAAAAAATTGGTCACTTTGGGTGGTTCCGGTTGATTGAAAAACATGGCTGTCAGGGCAGGGCAGGGCAATTTTCTTCATAAGGCTATGGTTATCCCTTGATAACACTGTGGAAGTCACAATTTTAGTCCAATCATCATCTACTTGGCCAGAACATTTGGTCTAATGATATCTGGGCTGATTTCGAAAAACAGGCCCAATCTGTTGAAAAACATGGACGCCTAGGGAAGTGGCAGTTTTCCTTATATGGCTACTATAAGTAAAATCTAATCTCGGCAGAGATAAAAAATGAATCCGGTCTGTAGAAAAACATTGCTGCCAGAGGTAACCAGGGCAGTTTTCCTTTAATGGCTGCCACTATAGTGAAACTTAGTTATCTTTCTTGAGTTATCTTTCTTGAACTCACTCACTTCTTGAGTTCAAAAATGGTTCCAGTCTGTTAAAAAATATGGCTGCCACAGTTTTAGCTAAGTGCAACTTTTTAACACAGGTGGAAGTTGCTTTATTCTCATGATGATTAAATGTATAGCAAACAAAGAAGTACTGTCATATCGGTGTTATTTTTGGTGGTGATGATAATGGTTTAAGATTGTATTGAATAACTCCAATTAAATATTGCCATCTTTTTTTCCCCAGAATATCACTTTGTGATAAACCCTGAAATACATGAATAACTGTTTCATATGAATGTTATTAGCCCATTCATCAAGTATACAAAGTACGTCAGTTGCTGTAAATAAAATCTCTCCATATGATCTTGAAGTTACTTATTGAACCTTATATAGACAGCCTTTTTTGGAGGAGATAAAACCAGCTACTGGCTAACTGTGTTTACTCTAATATTAATTACTCTATGTTTTTAATATGTACATTCTGTGTTGGAAATATGTATAGGTTATTAGACGTTTCACTGTACAATACGGAGATATATTTGGACAAGCACACAGTTTGTCCAAATACTGTGAAACCATTATTAATCGTCAGGCATTAATTTTCATAAATTTCGTCAGTCGACCGATCGGCGAATTTAAGATCCTAACGAACAATCATGCTCTATGTTTGAACAAAAACAAACACTAAGTTGAACAATATTTTAAAACTTTACCGTAGACATGAGGCATTAAATTCCAACATAATCCATGCACACATTCACTGCTGTTTCGTAATCGTAAGATTAATCCGGTTTTGACACAAAGGGATGTAGATTACACAAGGTATTTAACTGACACGTTACACTTCTTTAAAACGCGTGTGCAGTACAGCTGTATCGAATGCATTGACTTCGTTTATGTAGAATGGTTATGCATTAGCGCTAATTGTTTATAACTTTATTACCCATTAGGTGCATTGTGTTTTTCAGGGGTGTTGCATATTAGTCATCACGCAGCGAATGCCGATGAAAGACAATAAACCAAATGGAAAGATGACGATGTGTTATCAACATGCGTATTTATCACAAATTAATAAAGAATATTTTAATTGCTGTTTGTTGTTTGATTGTTTGCGTTTAACCACACTTATTACCATTTTATATGTATCAATTTATTTATTTTTAAATTATCGACATTATTGATTTATATACCGGTAGTTTACTTTTTAAGACGAACACACACATAGAATTTATAATTTTAATGTTGATATCAGAATAAAAAAGCTTTTTATATGAAAAAAAAACACTTAACAAACTGGAACCTCTTTCGTATAACACAAACAGTTTTAAAACGGTATTGACAGCATTTTAATAAAAATCATACCAACTAGAACACATACCCATACGATTATTATCAGTATGGCAATTATAATAATAGAATAAGACTATAATTGGTAATTGTCTTCGTTGTTACAAACACTCGTTAACGGTTATTCGATCCCACTTGTCCGCTAATCATAACAATGAACGTGTGAATGGCACACATTAAGAGGGTCCATTACTGTTCCTTGGTAACAAAAGACTAGTTAATTGGCATGTGACAAACAGGCCCCACCTCCTGCACTGATTCTTAAGTGTGTTCCCGCATTCGTACCACGAATTTTCGCAACTGCGATTGATCGCGAATATGTATTACACACAAATCGGATATTGACTGACGCATTTTTTTTAAATTCAAAATCAGAAATCGGCGAATTTAAGTGCTGACGAAATCATCATTTTTATAAAAATGACGAAATTTTGTGCTGTCGAAAATAAATGGTTTCACAGTATATCACATATTGTACGGTTTAAACATCTAATAAGCTTTTTATTCTATATTCCTTTCTTTAGCTCTTTGTTTCATTTTAATTTTAATTTGGATTTTTAAAATGCTTTAATTGCATCTATGCAATTTTCAAGACAAGCGCCCATGTGAATTGATTATTGTACATTCTGATACTTTTTCTCGGTAACAGCTTTTATCGCTATAAAACAATGGCTTAGTGCACTTGTACTCAACTGTCCACTATGGAAAAAATACAGACTTTTTGGATCCAATACTGGAATATATATTGGACGGTCACGTGGTACATATGAAGAATGCCGATTGGATGAATTTATTGGATAGAGAATAATTTTATTTATTAAAAGTCTGTCATAATATTTATGTTTCATTAAGTACTTGTATTGGTCTCAAGTTCACCGTCTGAGAATAGTCAGGTCCTCCGAGTATGATGTGAACGTCTTAGGGCCCATGGTTAGCATGAACCAATGATTTTTTCAAACATAAATAATTGATGTCAAATACTTGAAGGAATAATATTTAAGGTTGAAGAAGGCATTTTTTTTTTTTTTTAAAGGATATCTTTGAAAATTATATTTTTATGAATTTTTTGGCAACAAGGGGTAATGCATTAAAAAAAAATGTAATTAATTTTCTGACAAAAAACTGGTGCCATGAGTAGCATGAAACAAAAAATTTTTTAAACATTTGTAATTGATGAAAAATGATTGCAAAAATAATATCTAGGGTCTAATAAAGCATTTTTTATTTTATTTTAATAGGTTACTATGAAAATTCTATTTTTCATGATTTTTTTTTTTGGGCAACAAGGGGTTATGAAATTTAAAAAATGTTACTGGATTTTTAGACCAAAACTGGTACTATGATAATACTATGATGCACTTTGCCAAAACATTTATAATTATATTGTTTATTCTTGAAAATGTATATCCCCTATTCACTAAAAATAACACTTTTGATCAGAAAATTCATATATAATGATGTTTACTTTTATTTTCAAGAAGCATAATGCCTTTTTTAAGTTGTATTCAGCCACAAGTTCTTGTCAGCCACTTAAGGGTTTTATGTTGCCTTTCTTTTACTAAATGCAAAATATTTCTACACTTTGAGACATTCATAAAATATTTTATGCCTTTACAACACAGACAGGCTAATAAATTTATATATCACGTACTTCCATACTAACAGGACCATTTTAGGCGGGCAACCTAGCAACCTTGATTTGTTCAATCTTCCTATCAATCTGTTATATGTGTTATGAATCATTTGTTCGGAGAACATTTAATGTTTGTTACAACTTTTAAATAATTCAATGTTCAAAGTGATATTGTTATTGACCGATAAACCAACATACTGATTAAAAGGGAATATTTTATTAATTATTTGCATTTTATCTTAAATGAGAAATATTTGCCTAAGTGTTTTTCAAACTATAGAGAAATCTATATACAATTAATAATTGACGACGTTTATCAAAAAAACATTTATGAAATGGAAGTATATAAATAAATAATGCAAGTTTTATCAGATATTCGTAATAATTTCCAATATAATTGAGTGTCTGAACAATGTGGATGAATGAATATTTCGGATAAAACGAACACTTGTCTACACTTGAATTATGATTTATTTTTCAATATTTTATGCACTTAAGTTTATCCTTAATGCGTTTTTATAAGCATTTATAGACAGTGTCCCTCCTCAAAATCAAGGAATTATTACTTGTCTTTCATTTGTGTAATGGTATACAATAATTTTGTTGTAGAATATTTGAGAAAAACATTAGAAACGAAACTTGTCAGTGATGAAATTTTCCATATGGTTATGGAAATTACCGATCGTCTGTTTCCGAAAAACAATACGTTACGGTTTCCAAAAATATGATGGTTGTGCCCAAAGATTTTGGTGTTAATGAACATTACTGGTTTATATTTTAATAATTTCGATTCTCATTTGATTAATAGGTAATTTCAAGGCTGATAAACTTGAAATATGCAAGCTATTCTTTCGTTTTGCATACGAATGTCGATACATCTGTACAATCGGTAATTTCCGTAACCACTCGTTAAATTGTAGCAGACACAAAGTTAAATGAAAAAAATTATGTTTTACACTAATATTCTACCTCTTTCTTGCTAAAAACTAATGCATGAATGCTTTTAAAGTAATATTGCATCGTTTTCAGCCAGGAACACTGTCTATGACCGTGAAAAAAAACATAACAAACTTTTTGATTTACGATATTTACTTTATAAATAGCTTGCATGCGGCATGGCATTGCATGTTCCGCAAGATAAATATCTCAACTTTATTTATTGGATGATTTCGGACTGTTTCATCCAATCAGAAAATAGCTTTTAAACGTAATTTAGGCCCATGTTTAGCGAGATAATTAAGTACCACTTTTTATACACTGCCAAATTGTGACATAACAAGTTGCCACCCTTGTTGGTTCATGCGGCATGGTCCTCTTGTTGTTGTTTTTTTTGAAATGGCTGTAGTGTTGACATAATTATGTAAAAAAATGATAGATCTGCAGCTTAGTTTTATTGTGTGATGTACCGATTAAAGCAAATTGGAGTTTGAATTCCTTTTACTGATATCATTTACTGGTTCATCATCATTTTAAGGTGATATTTGTTTTAAGTACTTTAATTTCATTTTAAAAAGCACCAATTTGAATTTATAGATAGATTATTTTTATTCCTAGGACTGAAGTTGATAAAAATGAACAATAGCAAATATTTTAATTGGTACATTTGTAGTTGCATTTTAAAGGGGCCTTTTCACAGATTTTGGCATTTTTTGAAGTTTGTCATTAAATGCTTTATATTGATAAATATAAACATGGGATCTTAAAAGCTCTAGTAAAAAATCAAGAATAAAATTTTAAAAACGGAAAAAAAGTAGCCTGTACCAGGGCTCGAACCAAAGACACCCGGAGTCCTGGAGTAAGTCTGAAGTAAAATCGCATTAGCCCTCTCGGCTATTCCGCCGGGTATACACAGTTTAAGTATTTTATACCTTATATAAGCAATATTTGTAGTTTTGTAAATTTAAACGACAACAACAAAACTCTCAAAATTATTCAATCGTTTCGCATTTCAACGCTTTATAATTTTTAGGTTTTCAAATTGTCAAAAGATTTACCAAACTGTGAAAAGATCTCTTTAAAATGATTTTGTATGTGTAGCACTAAAAAATTGCTCTTGCAAGCTGTTGCAAACAAGTTTGCATATTGAAGTTAATTCAAATAAATCATTTTCAAATTTACATTGGTTTCATAAATATCTACATACAGCCACTTGTTGGGAATAATTTCAAGTAACATTTTCTTGAGTGGGTGTCTTAGTTTTAATGCCCACATTATGAGGTGGGATTATGCCATGCAGGTGGGTCAATAAGCAAGATGATTGTGATATTCTTAGGTAATTGATTTAAATTGATTATTTAAGTAATGATCTACTGTTTTACCCCAGAGGGAATAGTAGAAGACTAAAGTAAATTTTAAAATAGGCATCTATATGTGCGTTAGATTTGAAAAAGGGCAAATGGGAGTTTGAAAGCAGAATTTGGGGGAACAATGTAAGCCTGTAAGTGGCAGATTCAGGGCAAATATTAAAAACTGAAAACAAACGGCATAGTTGTGTTTGTGATGTATTTAAATGAGTTTAATTAATATATTCAATATGTTTACCTTCCAATAATTTTCCGTTTCACTAACATGCTATCACAGTTTACTGTAGAGACTGACAGTCATAATTAAGCAGAATGCCAGTGTACCCCTTGTCAAAAAAGTGAGCAAAATCCGGTTATAACCCAGTTTTAAACTGGGTTTAACCCTGCGGTATTGGCACCGAGCTAAAAGCGAGTCTTTTAAACACACTTTTTGCTTACCGACTTGGTTTTATCTGAGTTGAATCTTGGTTTAACTCGCTTAAAGCCAACATAGTGGTTTTTTTAACCGTCTTAAGTGGGTTTAAAGTGAGTTTTTTTCAGGCATCTGTGTTTAACTCTGCGGTATTTGCACTGTGCTAAAAGCGGGTTTTTCAGACACGCTTTTAGCTTACCGACTGGGTTTTTTAGCTTACCGACTTGGTTTTTTCTGAGTTAAATCTTGGTTTAACTCGCTTTAAACCAACATAGTGGGTTTTTTAACCATCTTAAGTGGGTTTAAAGTGAGTATGATTTTCTACAAGTTGGTTTTTTGAGGTTTTTTAAACATGCTTAGACCAACTTCTATCTGTGAAGTTGGTTTTAAGTGGGTAAAAAGTGTGTTTTTTATGTGAGCTATAAGCAGGCTAAACACGGTTTTTAAGTGAGCGAAAAGTGAGCTGAAAGCACGCCTTTGTTAGTTTTTTTCACAGTGAAAACATGCTTTTAACTCGCTTTAAACCTAGTTATTAACAGTATTTTATCTGTGAAAAAACAAAAGAAATTTGTGGGTTTGGCTAAGTTGATTTTTGTGGGTTTTAACAGTGTTTTAGTGAGTTTTTTTAAGAAAGTAGGTTTTTTGTGAGCCTTTTGTGGGATTTTGCAGTGTGAAAAAAAAAATTTTGGACTGATATGTTCTAGAAAAAATAGTTTTTGTGAAGCAATTACAACAGTTCATTATAAGCCCCATGTGGTTAAAAGGGAAAAAAACACAATGTGTACGAAAATTATGTTTATATGACAAAAATAGTACACCGCAAATTAATACAAACAGATTATTTTTACAATACATTATAAAATAATAGACATTTATGGAAGATTTTAAAGCAAAAGGTTGACCGCAATGGACCACTGCGGGTGGAGTATTTAGACCGCAGCTGCTGCAGAGACCTGGATCTCAGCTGTTGGAGGTACCTGAACCGCAGTGGAATGAGGAACCTGGATTTCAGCTTATGGAGGGACCTTGATGGCATACGGTGTTGGGACCTGCACAGCAGCTACTGGAGAGACCTTGACTGCTAGGGGACCTGGAAAGCAGCCAGTGCAGGGAATTAGACCTGATCTTGGCAGGTGGAGGGACCTGGAAAGCAGCTGGTAGAGACCTGGAAAGCGGGCCCTGGAGCGACACGTAGTTGTACCATTGATGCTGCTTGTGTCCTTCTCCTCTTGAGCATCTCTTATGCCAGTTGATCTGCAAAGGATTAATACCATATCACTTTCAAAAGGGCAAGGCATTCTTCAAACATGTTGATTGGTTATGTTTTCATTCCACTTAACTATGAAATATTGCTGTTATGGTAATCTTGTTGCTTTAATAATAATAAATTTAAGTTATTTGCTTGTTGTTTTTGTTTGTTTATTTTTGAAATTTTAATCCCGTGATCACATGTGACTTAGCACTTTTCATCAATTATTAAAAGAAATTGCGTTTGGTAGAAAATGCAGTTTGAAAATGTACCAAGATGCGTGGTCTCATTTGGCTGTGTGGTCTGGTGGCATTGTAAATGCAATAACCTGTATAGTTTACCTCTCAACAAATCGAGCTTTCTTGGTCAAGGACAGGGCGAGGTTTTCCCACTGTTGTTCCCCTCAAGTTTGCCAGCTTGTGCAGGGTAAAAACCAGGTTTAAAAGTCCATACATCAGGCAGGTGATGATGCACATTCTTTCCAAAGGATCTTCCCATTGATGTCAATTTTGCCTTGTGGCAAGAGTTTAACCTTCAAAATTAAAATATATAAGTTCTAATTAAGTATGAGGGAAAGAAATCCGTTCAGTAATAACCAGAAATAGATATAAATAAAATTTTAGATGACAATAACCATGAAACACAACCATAATTATTCACTGTACACAACATTTACACTTTTTCATGTGTAAGTTTATCTATTTTTGCTTCAAAATGTGTTGTTTATCCTTTAAATTGCAATACAATAACTTATCCATTTACATTTCCCAGTGACAATACATAAATATGATAATGATCATAATTAATTCAATAAACTAAATAAAAAAAGGGGTGAAGAAATGACAATACAAACCTGTTAAAACTGTTCTTCAGTATTCCAAAAACAACAACAGGCAGTTCAACCTCCTTTCCAACCAACTTATTATTGATTTCCACATTGCAGTAAAAAACACATTGTTTTCATCACACAATACTTCATGCTGACAGAATTTCAAGACATTTTACACTACCATTATAAGTCTTTCACTTCATTATATTAATGTTGCTGAATTAAATTTAGCTCAATATTCAATTGCTGACACCATCTTATTTTTCAAAAGTTGTTGTTTTCAAAAAGATAACTTCCTCAGTGCAATAGCCAATCAAAAGCCTTATATCTTATTCCACAGATTTCCAGTCGTTACACCCCCTGGACGTTACACCCCTAGTCATTACACCCTCTAAGCCTGGACATTACACCCACCAAGATGTAAACATAATTGATTAGGTTACTAAGGTGTGATCACACCTACCATGGGGCACACTTCACTTGATTAATGATGTTTCTGCTTTAATGTGTGTCCAATTTTTTGGTGTGAAAAACATTGTTCTTTGATCTTTTCAAATAATTTGTTAATTATCAAAGTGTAATATTAACACCTAAAATTAAAAGAGTTTGTTCACACCATTATTATTAAAATTCATTTGAAGATGTTGTTGTTTGATTTTATGAATTCTAAAGAATATTGCATCTTTATGTCGTGGCAAAAGAATATCAAAAACATCAAAGGTAACAAAGTTAATAAGACAAATACTCAATGCAAATTGTTTTTACTCATTGTCCCAATATATACCAGAACAATTTTAGAGAATATCATACTATAGGTATGCATTGTTACTGTGTCAAAATGCCCCCAAAACAAATACTTTGGTGTATTGATTCAAATTGTAAAAAAAGTTGTTAATAGTTCTGATTTTGCTGTTTCATGTGATAATTGTGGATTATGGCAGCATATTAGATGTGGTGATACCGGTAAGTCATTTTCTTCTTCCTATTATAAACATTGTAGATCTAATATAATTTGAGCTCCATGACATCATGCGATATTGGACCTTAGGGCATTTTCCGTTGTTATCAAATGGTCTTGTAACTGATAAATAATTTAAAACACCAACTTGGTTTAAGCTTATTAGCTGCGCCATTCTTGACCAATTTATTTTTGTAAATACTCATTTATAAACTTTAACCTACACAATTATATAACTTATATTATTATTAGTCTCTATAAAAACATATCCATTAATTATTAATAATTAAGAAACTATTTGTTACATATTAACCAACTACATCATGTGGAAAGTTTGGAATCCTAATAATACTTTCTTATTTTTACATAAATGAAATTCAATTTAATGGTCTTATGGACAATACTGGGTACAACTTGGTATCTGTGTTTTATCTGTTTATATAACTTATATAATTATTAGTCTCTATAAAAACATATCCATTAATTATTAATAATTCGAAACTATTTGTTACATATTAACCAACTACATCATGTGGAAAGTTTGGAATCCTAATAATACTTTCTTATTTTTACATAAATGAAATTCAATTTTATGGTCTTATGATTTACATTTTATTAACAAAAATATTATTTTCCAAAAATATGATATGATATGTAACAGAATGGTATTTATGCAGGAAAAGGGAAATGGGTAGAGACATGAGGGATTATACATGTTATATATATTTTTGTTATCATTCAAATAATAAGTTGGTGTTATGTTGCATTAAGACTCATGCCCCAATTTAGTGTTTTAAATCATTGACACAGTTTTGTGTCATCATTTATGAAACACAGTTTGTAAAACTAACAGTAACACTGGGCCACTTAGATAAACATTGGACCTATTTGGGCCACATTAGGGCCAGACAAAGACCCTCTAACTGTTTATTAGGGGCCATAAAAGATACACAGACTAGTGCCAATTAGGGCCCTCCCATAAACTGTGAAAACATGCTTTGAATGCTACAGAAAGTGACAGATTCCTGTTAATTGTGTTTCAATATAAAACAGTATTTCTTCAATGATCCCTCATTATCAATTCTGACTTTAAAGTTTAATGATATTGTAATTAATGAACTTTGAAGTCTGCAGTAAAATTTTATATATCATACAGTGACAATATGTTACTTCTATTTCAATATCTAACAAACTCACTGAAACCAACAGATATAGGATATTTTTACTTTATTAATACTTGCTTTAAATTAATAATGGGATTTCTTGGCAATTTTATTTTAGTTTTTTTTAATCAATCATAATTTGTATTTTATTTTCAAAGTTATTTCTGTCTGTAAAAAAGTATTTATGATTTAGATGCATATTATAACATTATGGTGAAATAAAAATAAATGTATATAAATTAAGATTGTGTTTTGTTTATTCTAAATAATTATTGTATTTATCATTATTTTATTTTGTTTTCAAAGTTTTTTCTGTCGTTATTATTTATGATTTAGATGCATATTATTACATTATGGTGAAATAAAAATAAATGTATATGAATTAAGATTGTGTTTTGTTTATTCTAAATATGTATTTTATTTATCTTTATTTTTATTTCTTCAAGTTTTTTCTGTCTGTATATTCTTGAAAAAAAGTATTTATTATTTAGATGCATATTGTTACAGTCATTCTGGTGAAATAAAAATTAATGTTTTAAATGATGGCTGCTCAATTAAATAATTTGAGCAACCATTAATCTCATCAGTGTCATCTTACATGACAAATCCAATTAGTGGTTCATAAGTTGATTACACCTTTCTAATCTAATCAATATCTTGGTGGGTGTAATGTCCAGGCTTAGAGGGTGTAATGACCAGGGGTGTAACGTCCAGGGGGTGTAATGACTGGACACCATTCCACACAGCCTTATCTCTAGGCAAACCCCATCAGTAGCCTTATCTACCCCTAGATAATCAGTACCCTGTTTAGCTCTGAATGCCTGACAGATTGTTATCTGTTTATTGTTAGTGGTGTGAAATAAGGGTGTTTTTAGGTATTGTCTTGTTATTTTGTTGACAGTTTATGTAACACAGGTCATGTTTGGCATTTTATTATTTTATTGCAAATTAAGAAAATGGATATGATGGTATCATATGCAAATATCAAAATCTTGCATAACTTATGTACAAAAATAAATAGATTATTTCCAAAATAATGTTTCCAATACCATAATTATTTAAATATGCAGATTTAACAAGTAAATACTGTTTTAAAAAAATATAAACAATCATATGAGATTGTTTAAAAAAAATAAAAAATTAAGACATAAAACAATCATAAGATATTGTTTATAATAAAAACAAACATAAAGAAAAAATTCAAAGTGAAACACAAACTCTTTCATTTTCATGTATAAAACTAAGCTTGACCATTGTTATAGTTTTTGTCAGTGATACTTGTTGTCCATCTGTGAACCTGTGATAATCTGAAAGAGCCATTTTCATCCAATATTCCCTAAAAATTATGGGGAGCACACAAATGTACAATAGGGACAAAGACCTAGATAACACAGATTGGAATCTCTCGTCTCCGCTATAGCGATATGCGATAATATCTATCGGCGGACGCGGGTCACGTGACATTGATTTTGGAGATGCCGGTGTACCTGTAGATTATTCCCTGTTCCAGCTGCTGTCGGCCATTTTCTTATAAAGCAAACAATTATTCTTCGTAATTAGTCGTTAATATTTGATGTCGTAGGGTATTCTGAGCATGATCTGGTTAGTTTATATTATTTTGATATTGTTATTAACAATATTAATGTGTTAATTAGTGTTTTTAGCGCTCGGTTGTCAGTTTGCAGAGCAATGAATGCCTGAAAGCGCAACGTTACGAACTTTACGTAGTGAGCAAAGTCGGTCTCCGAAAAAAGACATATTGAATATTTTGTGTGTGATTAGAAATAAGTATTTATTTTCTGCCTTGATAATTCTTTAGGTTTTGGTAGTTATTATTCTAATTAATTATTAATTTATCGGAATTTGAAAGAGAACACTGGATTCGTTCATTTTCGATAATTTTTGAAAAATTGAAAGGCCCGAATTATTTTTCTATAAACTTCTTCATTAAGCATCACATATTGATAACGTAAGATTTTTATGCTAGGTGAGATGTTAATCTATGTATGATTTATAAAAAGTAGACGAAAATGAGGTATTTTAAAGGATTTTGCCTTTGTACAATTTGTACTATTTATACTGTTATTTCATTCAATCAAGTGGTTTGTATTTTGTTGAAACACTTTTCTATTTTATTTCTCATCCCATATATTTGAAGTAAGATTTTTATGCTAGGCAAGATGTTAATCTAAGTATGGATTTAAACAAACTACAAGAAAATATTCAATTTAAAGGATTTGGCCTTATACAATGTTGGTACAATTTTAAGCTCTTTTCTTCTGTTGTACAATATTGCTGTCAAACGTGTTTTTGTTCTTATTGATAAACTTTTTCATTTTTCATCCCAAATCGATTAAGTCAGATTGTTATGCTTGGTGATATGACATTCTAGGTATGATTAATAAAAAGTAGACGAAAATAAGTCATTTTAAAGGATTTTGCCTTTGTACATTTTGTACAATTTTATACTGTTATTTCATTCAATAATTTTTCACACCTGTCGCAAAAGTGGTTTGTTTCTTTGTGAAAACTTTTCCATTTCTCATCCCATATCGTTGAAGTAAGATTTTTATGCTAGGCAATATGTTTATCTAAGTATAGATTTAAACAAACTACAAGAAAATATTCAATTTAAAGGATTTGGCCTTATACAATGTTGGTACAATTTTAAGCTCTTTTCTTCTGTTGTACAAGATAGCTGTTAAACGTGTTTTTGTTCTTTTTGATAAACTTTTTCATTTTTCATCCCAAAAAGATTAAGTCAGATTTTTTATGCTTGTTGATATGTTAATCTTGGTATGAATTAATTAAACTGGAGGATAATGTTCATTTTAAAGGATTTTGGCCTTGTACAAAGATGGTACAATTTTAAGCTCTTTTACCCTATTATACACACATGTTGTCAAACGTGCTTTGGTTCATTGTGAAAAACTTTGTCATTATTCACCTCAAATTGAAGAAATAAGATTTTTATTCTGGGTAATATGTTTATCTTGGTATGAATAAAAGAACTAGATGAAAGTACAATGCTGTGAGATGACTATAAAAACCACAAATTGTCATTGTTAAAAGCGTAAGCAATAGCAGAGCACACGTTATTAGTTTCAATATTCCCATACTGATAGTCCTGATGTTAAACTTCTGGTACAGACCTATAGTCCCAGTTTATTTCAAATTACCGGTATTCAGTGACTTTAAAGCATCTCTCAGGCTGGCGGATGTTTTCTTTTAATTTTTTGCACTTTTCTCAGTTTTCTTATTTATTAGTTTTGTAATTGCAAAACCTCTTACAGTAAGAAATATATAGTCTTGTATTCTCGTGAACAAATTGGACACACATATATATCTTTCTTATCAACACTAACACTATGTTTATCAGTACAAACAGAGTCATTGTCAGTATAGTCCCCTTCAAAAAGCTCATCAAGGTCTAAATCACTATCACTCCAAGCGAAAAAATCAGGGTCTCTGTTACGCGACATGATTACACAAATGTTACAGAATTTAAAAATGTAAAATCCAAAATATGTACTAGTATGTCCAACTTATAAGATACACAATCGAGAATAGCCTTTTTTTAAACAGTTTTATACAGCATTTCATTGTGTTTATAACGTACTATTATAAACAAGTATATTAAAATCTAACACATTCACAACAAAGACTTACCTTAATTGGACATCACAATGACATATAAAGAATGAATTCGCCGGCCGCGGCCACTGATCACACAATTAAAATCAATCAACAACGCAAACTGATAATTGAAGTAAGAATCCCTTCCTTTAATTAATTCTCAAGAGTAAAGAAAAAACACACAAAGCATCTTCAGTTCGCTAATTGATCCGACGATTTACACGCGCGTGAAAATTTTTTGTTTTTTTCTTTTCGCGAAATCCTAGCCCACGATACTGAAAGCTTAATTTAATTACCAAAAGAAAAAAACTGGATTACAAACAAAACTTTAATAACCTATAACTCATGAATTAAATCTCAATAAAAAGAGAATTAAACAATTGAAAAAAATCTACACAATCAATATTGAAATAAGTCGAACTAAAACCGTTTTTGGATCGAACGATCATAGCATTTATTATACTGTAATGTTGTTTTAATCAGAGACCTAGATCTATGTGTCCACATATATCTATCCTTTTTGAAATAATAATATTTTATAAGGTTTTAACTGTCTGAAATACCAAATTATACAAGAATATTTTATCAGCAAAAGCCTTTCAAATAAACTATTCAACAGCATTCTCGCCGCGATTTGGAAGTTCTTAGCACAATTGCTTCAATGATCGCGGCATTATGAATTCTTATTGTAGGTAAATAAAATCGAGATTTTATAAAAACATAATTACTCATGTTTCTATGAAACTTAATTTTATGAAAATCGGATCATTATTTACCAAGTTACAGCCGCCTTTCTACATTTTCGCATAACTTTTCTCGATAATCGTAGCCGTTGCTACTGACGCGTCGCTATCTTATCGCAATCGTGATACACCGGCTATCTCCGGACTACTCCGATTGATTCATGGAATAAATCGTCTGCTGATCCCAAGTGTTCTTATCAGTTTCTCGACCACGTGACCCCGCCGAGAGATAGCCCGATTAGGCGCGAAGTTTCCAATCTGTGTAATCTATAGGTCTTTGATAGGGACAAAGGCAAACAAGCTGTAAAAAAAAAACCTTTACAATTGACCTGTTTTATTTATGGCTATAAACATTAAACAAAGACCCAGTTGAAGAATTATTGTTTCATTGATGAGTTATATTAATAAACAAAAGACCAACTTGTTGAAAAGTGTGTTAAAGTGAGTCTTTAAGCCTCGTTGCAGCTCTCAACTTATTTACAAAAAGACCAAGTTAAACTCGCTTAAACCCACTTCTGTTTAAAAAAAGACCAACTTCTGTTGTAAAAGACTCGCTTATAAAACAAAAAGACACACTTAAACACACATAAACCAACTCATAAATAAAAAGGCTCACTTTTGACACACAAAAAACCGACTTCTTACAGAAAAAAACTCGCTTAAACACACATCTTCTTAAAATAACCAACTTTAAACTCAGTTAAGCACAGTTTAGCGCACATAAAACTCACTTTTATTAGCAAAAACCAACTTCCGCTAAGAAAAACTCAGAAAAAACACAGTTTTATGTTGGTTTAAGTGTGTTTTGGTATGAAAGTGGGTTATTTTTTGACAAGGGCGTTCTCCATTAAAATTTTATTAGCCAGTTATATTTTCAAAGTAGCCAGCTACTAAAAACTGAAACAGGTGTTTTGCACTATATTTTGAATTGATATTTTAGGGAAAAGTAGCCGGCACCAAGATTGTTAATACTGTAAACGTATAGAAATTCGTCGGTATGAAATTTCGTGGTTTAATAAAAAACAACTAATTCGTTGACATGTAATTTCCTGGATTGCAAATAAAAAAACTACTAATCCGTTTATACGTAATTTAGTAGATTTCATATGTTCGGGGAAGACTGACCGTCATATTAATTAAAATTTTACTAAAACAACCAGAGTAATAAAGAAGAATAATCAGCTAATCTGTGTTGACAGCAAGACTTCAGGTTAATGTGCACTGAAGCATGAAAATGTAGCCGAAAAGAGCGATAAAGTGGCGCACTTGTGTCCCCGCTCGCTAATTGTCATCATGTTGTTTTGACAATATTTGCACTTTTCAGCGCAGTTGGTCCCATTGTCGTAGCAATTGAGTAATAAGGTCCTCAAAATACACGTGTGTAAACCGTTATGTGTCTTATAACTTTAATTGGCACTAATTCATATGTGATAAATCTGCGAAATGTTCATATGACGACGTCACGTAAAAGAAAACAATAGTTAATGTACAGTTTAAATACCCTGCTTGATTTAAAAAGTATTATTACCCAAACACTTATCAAGAAAACAACATATTGTATTAACTAGCATATCTCAATCAATAATGTCTCTTTCAAAACGTTTTCAGATTAAAAATGTATAAATAATCGTTGGTACTTGAATTCGTGGTTCAGCGGACCAACGAAATCTACGTAAATTCGAACCACACGAAATTTAATGGTTTTACAGTAACTGGTGAAATCAACGGCTAGCTGTGCTTTAGGAGAACATTGAATATGCATATGAATCAAATTATACACAGATAAAACACATTTAAATCGAGCCATGTTTTCTTTTTTCTCTTCTATCAATAATCTTGAAAATTTGTCTTGTCTTTGCAAGTAGACTGATCTCCAATTTGCAAACACATGTATACATGTGTTAATACTAATGAATACTTGATGTTTGTATATAAAATCAAGGCTCCAGCATATGGTGGATTTATAAATTAATTGCATGTTGATTTTGCTATTATATTTAGGCCGGGAAAATTAGCAGTTTGAAGCCACATCAATAATCAAGACGGTGACAACGTATTTGTTGATTTGTTAATTATCAGCTTATATTGTTTGAATATGCGTATATAAACATGTTTTATTTTGTTCATATTATACAGTTAATATCGCTACTAATTACCCGATAATCCTGTATATTCCAGTTTAAAAGCAAATGCTGGTAAATATTTACGATACACAAACATTCTCGTTAAGTATCAAATACATTTTGGCATTTGTTACTATTTATAGAGATGATGAAATATAACGTCTAATCGGGGCGTTTTTTTTCCACTGAACACGCGATTTACGCCTGACGTGATGTTCATGTATTTATACAACACAAAATACACCCAATCTTTCCAAACACCGTTCTACATGTCTGCATACTTTTCGTGCGCTTTTTATGACACAAAGGATATTTTAGCACTGTTTATTTGACGCTAGAATTTGCCAAAGGTCGCTTTAGCATTAAAATTCGGAAGTGCTTTTCGGATTACAAATTTAATAATGATAATCGAACGAAACATTAACAGTTGCGCGTAATTAATTCTACGCTACACATACATGTATGTACATGTAGGTGGATTTCTTTTCACTCGATGATCCGCCGCGTACATATGCGGCGGATATACTCCGCGAAAGTACTCGAGGTTAATATAGACTGGGCGTCGTTGCGCGGATCGATGCCGAGTGCCACGGCGATACGCCGCGTGAACACACGATTGGGCCGCCGCGTACTAATAATCTTGCCGTGGCGTAGCCGCGGATTATGTTTGTGCCGCGTTGGCTGTACTGTAATTCAATGATATCAGTAGTTTATTCAACATTTGTTTGTCATTTTTGCAGAGAACTTTAAAGTCTTTCCTCAATATTGCACCATCTTGGCATAATGACGGAATAAATCATAAGACTTGAATGCATACTATATAGCAACGTTAAAATGGTATATGT
Organism: Dreissena polymorpha; assembly: GCF_020536995.1. NCBI lineage: Eukaryota > Metazoa > Mollusca > Bivalvia > Myida > Dreissenidae > Dreissena > Dreissena polymorpha. The sequence goes on from NC_068356.1 coordinate 69,609,488, forward strand.
CTGACAACATTCAAAAACTAATAGTTAATTTATGTTGTCATTTGACAAATCCAAATTCTCCGTTTATCATTCATGTGGAATTGTGCATAGGTTTTTCACCTGTAAGTTTTGATTATTAAATTCATTTTAAATAAACACAAGTTGTTGTTTTTTTGTTACTGAATATATTAAAGGTAATTTAAGAAGAAAATTGATTGTTTGGCGGGAATATTTCATGACAGAGGGAAAAAATAAGTTTATGCGAGAGGTAGATTTTCAGAAAAACAAACCCTGTAAAGTTCGTGCATTTACATTATTGTATAGGGATGGTGGCTGTAGGGGTTTGCATAGTTTTGTTTGAATTCAAACTGATGTTTTCAAAATCTACACAATAATTATAACCAGTCCGTTTTACATTTGTCAATGTGCTGCTAGCTTACAATAGTATTATTGCTCATTAACATGTCATTTTAAATATTGAATTTACTGCTGTAACACAATTAGCACCTTCAAACTTGTCATGCATGAGAACTGTTAACATTGTAGATGATAATTTGCCCCCTTGGTGCAAAAAGGTACCATGTGCCTTTTTGCACCAATGGGATGAATTATGATAATTTTGCCAGCCATGCCTATTCTTGGTTTGGAAGTTTAGTGCATTGCTGTTGTATGGATGGGAATGTCCGCTAGTCCATTCTTGTTGCTAAATGAAAATTAGCATATTTCTTCATGACAATTGTATATTGCATATTGACAGCTCCATCTTGACATATAACAATTGCATGTTGGTATATAAAGAATGATTTTTGCATTGCGCTATTCTTTACCAACTGCAACTCCTGTGCTCCTTTGCGCTTCTTTAGTCACTTGGTTGTGGAAACAGCAATTCTGATTGCTCCATTGTGGCCAACCCAGGTGTGGTTCAGCGTGTTGCTGCAACAGACTTGTGTACAGTCTTACATCCTACCATCCAACAGAGTGGTACTAATGCCAACAGACCAGAACAGGAACCACCCAGTTCGGAAACTGAAATTGGGAGCTTTTGTATTATCCGGGAACACCTCCAGGGTGCGGGATTATCACAAAACACTTATCAACATCATTTTGCAATCCTGGAAAAAATCCACTGTCCTACAGTATGGGACATATTTCAGAAAATGGGTGTTATTTTGTGACAGGTGGAAAATTAATCTGCTTACTGCATCTACCACAACAATTTTAGAATTCCTGACAGAGTTGTTTCACCATGGGCTGGGATACAGCACCATCAATACCGCTAAGTCATCATTATCTTCATTTTACAGTATTATTGATGGTAGAAATATTGGGATAGAACCATTAGTTCAAAGATTCATGAAAGGTGTTTTTACAAGCAAGCCGTCATTGCCGAAATATCATAAAGTTTGGCCAATCAAGGCCGTCCATGATTATATTTCGGCATTGCCTGAAAATTCAGAATTTACCTTGTTACAATTATCAGAAAAACTAGCAACTCTGTTCATGATTCTATCTGGTCAAAGATGCCAAACTATTCATGTGTTCAAGTTAGATGATAATACAAATAGGGTCAGACTATGCATACTGTGAGATATCACAATTGGTGAAACAGTCAAAGCCGGGACTTCATGTTAAACCTTTCAAGATAGAAAGGTACCCTGTAGATAAAAAACAATGTTTAGAAACAACTTTAGTGCATTACATAAACGTACTAAAAATTTGAGAAACACTGATCAGTTGTTTATTGCTACAGTGCAGCCTTTTAATTCCGCAACTAAGAGTACAGTGGTTAGATGGGTTAAGTCATTGTTGAAAAAAGCAGGAATAGACATCACACAATTTGGTGCGCACAGCTGTCGGGCAGCATCTACGTCAGCTGCGCCAGCAAAAGGTGTTCAAATTGACACTATTATGCAAGCTGCAGGCTGGAGCTCCGCAAAAATTTTTCATAAGTTTTATAATAAAACTATTGACATGACATATGCAGGAGCATTATTTTCATAGATGGATTATGTTGTAATATTAATTACAATGTGCATTGATACATGAAATAAATTGCGTGTATATATATATATATATATATATATATATATATATATATATATATATATATATATATAGTTAATAATTGTTCATGAGTTGCATAATACTATTATTTGGAACAGTTGTTAGTTAATAAGATCCTGATAATACAAAATAGCTCATGTATTATCAGTTTGGAATAATGAGGAATGCTGTCTAGCTCTAAAATCTCATGGAAAATCTGTTCAGCTATCAGTTCAATAAAATTGGAAATTAATCGAGACTTGATGAAGATTGATTGTAATTTTATTGAACCGAAGCTGACACAGACTTTACATGCCCTCCCATATATTATATAACATCCCACCCATGAGCACCATTCTTCATTATTTATAGACTCTCTAAAGAATGACCTTCACCGACAACTTCCATTATCTCATGTAAAATCTGTGTCAGCTTCGGTTCAATAAAATTACAATCAATCTTCATCAAGTCTCGATTAATTTCCAATTCATTGCAGCTGTCGTTACTTAATGAATGTATTTCACATATTCTCAAACGTATAAATAAAACCCCATCCATTTAATATCATTTTTTATTCAAGTTCATATTGTTCTATATATTATAGCTTGTTCATTACAAATTCACACTAGTAATAAGACTAGCAACAAGTATTGCACTTAATGTAGTAAACAAGCAATTCAACAAGACAAAAGCAATAAGCATTCACAGAGGGGGTAATCACGTGATTATCAAGATGGCGACGTCCGTGCCGAGGCTGGTATTTTTCGCTGTTTTATACCCTTTAATAACTTGAATTATTATTTAAATTACGCCCACTTTCCAGCCATATTAACAACAAAGTTACTGACGTTTATTTCAAAGTAATAGTCGCTCTATATCTCGACTTTACTCGGTGCGTAATTTCTTAGCGGGATGACCTAATTAGGGCTTTACTAAGAACACTTGCAGTGAGTAAAGTCGAGATACAAAGTGAATTTAAATACGAAATAAACCCTTATCACTTTTTAACTGATATGGCTGGAAAGTGAGCGTCCTTAAACAATTAAACAAGAGTAATAAAAGGTTTAAAACGGCGAAAAATGTGCGTCCACCATCTTGACTATCACGTGATTATCCCCTTTGATAATGCACGTTGTAAGGCATGACACAAAATGAAGTGAATCAAATGCGACATGACATGTTATTTGTAATTCATATCAAGCTGAGCACCAGAATTATTCAACAAAAGTAGTCTACATGCCTGATATTATCGTACATGTGCCAGAGTTTTCTCCCTGTGTAATAATTTGGGCAAGAACATTAAAAATTTAATTTGTTCCATTTAGTTATTAATAGAATAACGCATTACATGCATAAAAAGATAATTGAGGCAGAACTTGTGAAATGCGCTTAGACAATCACAGACGGTAAATAGAAGTACAGTCAAACCTGAATTCAGCGGTCCTTGAAGGGAAATGATCAAAGTGACCGTTGTCCACAGGTGACCGTTGAATTCGGATCACAATTTTAAGAAGGTTGGTCAGTTGGTAGTATTACTACGTCGTTACCCCACCCAGTCGTTTGCATACAGTGTAAAACAAACGCTAATTGCATTAACAAAGCATAATAACAGCATTAACTTACGCATGTACATTGAATAATAGAGAATAATATCTTTTAAATTGATTTAATTTCATATTGTTAAATTAAAGCAATGACTTTATCAACGCTGGTATAATTGTTAACTCATGCATCTCATTCATTCAGTAAATAAAGCTAGTCACGTTCCGTTGACGTCACGTCCGTAAAAGTCTAAAAAGCGGATTCGGTGTCATAAACCGATAGTACGGTGTAATTGTACCATTCTAATTCAAAGAAATAGCGGTGATTTAATTTAGCGATAATTACTTTAAACAAGTCATAAACTCTGACATATTTTCTTTTGAAGATACCCCCACAATTATCCCCTGAAAAAAAACCTTCACAACACCTTATATTTGTTTACTCGCAGCGGGTCGCTTTAATAATATCATAGACAATTACCGCTTTCAGACGCTTTAAACGCAAAATAGACGGACAAATAATGTGCTGTGTTTTTAATTTTTGCGACTCGAGACGACTGTCGCGTGACCGTTGATTTCAGGTCAAACATGAATTTCGGAGTGGAATATAGTAGCCGTTGGCCGTTATGGTCAGGTGGCCATTAAATTCAAGTGTAATATAGAGTGTTTTTCATCGGGGGGATTCCAGACTGACCGTTGTCTGCAGGTGACCGGTAAATTCAGGTGGCCGTTAGGTCAGTTTTGACTGTAGTATTATTAAATATTGTAATACATGTATTCTTAATTTTAAAGCATGATGTCCATTACGCTGAAAACAAATGGTAAGGGAATGAACATAAGCATTAAGGCGCATGAGCAATTAATTGTCTCTACAGCAAATGCAAGAAACAAAAATACATTTGTAATGTAACAGAATTTAATCACATTGACAAGTTGTAATATTTCAATGTGGAGTTGTCTATAAGAAATATACAATTGTCATTAAGTAACCGGGTAATATGCAATTATCATTAAGCTTCATGCATGTACTGGCAGATAAACCCTTCCTTACTGTTGTTGAGGTGTTTGTGAGTTTAACGTCCAATCTGACACGTGCCTTCATTGGTCATGAAATATTTTCTCTCCATATTTCCATATTTCCTTTGATTGCAGTATGACAGAAGTCAGTTACTTACTAGGTTTGATCCTTCCCAGAGGCATGTAGATCCTTCCCTGTACATGAATTTCCAAATCAAGGGTTTCCTAATGTGCCTTAGTTTACCATAGTGCCTTAATTTACAAAGATTATCATTTTATGCTTGTTTTAGGTGTAATGTGCAAAAATAATGTAAGACAGTCATGTACAAATAAAACAAAAGTGGTTGTGTGCCTTTATAAAATCCTGGGTATAGCATGTAATCTATGTTTTTATACGATACTTCTCTGTTTATGTGAGTGCAATTCCTTTGGTCCCATGTACATGTATCAACTTCAACAGACATCAAAGCATTGTACATTAACTACATTAACAAGTTGCCTCCCTTGTCATATTCACAACAGTAAATGTCTTTGAAAAACACACTTAATAATTATTGTATAAAATTAGTGGTAAAAACCATTATATTTAATGATTGTGGAATTCAAGTTCCTAAATGTGTGTTAAACCATTTTCCTGGTAAATTTCCATAATACAATAATATATGTTCATTATAATTCTGAGAGATCCCACGGCAATATTTAACTGCTGTACTAAATGTAATGTAAAATGTCTGAGTAGAATGCCAAATCTGGATTCAAGCAAATTAATTTGTCATGTTATAAAATGATCTGGAAATACAGACCTGCTTTTAACTGAATAGAAAAGCTTTTATTTAATTTAATGCCAGACATTTACGCTTCAAAAAGATGACTTGCCTTTGATTCAGGAATACTTTCTTGGCATAGAGCTGTTAATCCTTCAGTTTGTAAGGAATAATGATTTATTGATTTCTTTGCCTTGTCTCCTTGCATCTGTAGATCTCTGTAATTTAGAGGGAAATTGAAGTTGGACATATTGAAAGAGTTGCCTAAGATTGTGTAGAGGGAGAATATTGGTATCTGTGTAGATTAAATTGATCTTCTGTGAGTGTTAAGCACAGAACAAGGGATTTTTTTATGTCACTAAATTCGTTTTTCTGAAGGTGGTCTTTCTTTTAACACAACAGTAAGTTCTTGATGTAGTTCTTTTCTTGACTCGATTATATACAGTTCGTCCTCTGTCAGTTTGGGTGTCTGAGATGGCGTGTCAATGAACAAAAAATTTCATAGCATATTTCATTGAATAAATCGTTCTTAAATGCATTAGTTGCATAAGCATTTCAACAAGCAATATATTTCAACATTTATGTTAAGAAACTTCAGTAGTCCATTCATATTTAAAGCGTTGAATCCATTAGAAATGTGGATACAATTTTGTTAATGTACAACAATTACCAAACAGGGCTTGCAATCTGAGTTTGTATACATGGCAGGACTGTAAACCCATGAAGGTCAGTGAGTAGAAGACCAAGCATGGCCAATCAAGTTGTGTATTGATTTTATCATACATTTCTGAGGAGACCTAAACCCTTAACCTCTTAGATACGTATTTTGATGCATTTGTAATCCCTTAGTAAGTTACATTTTTATTAAAGACCTTTCTTAATCAAAATATAAGTTTTAAAGGCTTCATTTCCAAACCTTAGTTACTTATGAGCAGCAAACAGCATAAAACCTGAACAGACTGCGAGTTACTCACAGGCTGTTCTGGTTTTATGCTGTTTGCAAATAGCCATTTGCACTTTGCTTCTGAGTGGGAAAGGTTTAAACATTTTCCAATACAATACCTGGCTGCAATATGGTGATGCAGTTTCCTGGTGTGACATATTAGCACGTTTACCAAACTTTCATTTCGTGATTTTACATTCCCCTTTTTCTTTTCATATTTTGAAAGTTTGGCAGAACATTTTATAAATAATGTCACTGCCCACATAAAATCTTTTTGAAATGGGTTAAAAAAAGCTTGGTCAAAGGACAAGTTTATTTCACTTAAATCACAAACAAAGATTTATAAATTTTCCTTAGGTTTCAATGCATTTGCCTACTAGTGTATTTGGCCCTTTTGTGTTATTTAATATGACAGTAATTATTATTAAAAACCAATTTTAACCCAGTTATCCCTTAAATTGTTTACATATTTTATTTTTATTTTTACTAATCACTTTTCCCATCAGCCAGAGTATTTAGCTCATTCTAGAACGGAAATAATTCTTCAGGGTGAGTGAGTATTATAATTTCTGTGCACTGTTGTGGACAAATGAAAGAAATGCTGTCAGAAAAGCAGGATTTTTGTTTTCTGAGTTATAGAAGTGAAACATTCTTGCATAAAGAATGTTATCATTTGGTTGCCAGTATTGACCAGCGCCTGTGCAAGTGATGCACAGGAAACTGGTGTATGTGGATATAGCTACGTAGATCATATACGACAGTCTCAAGTTCAGCCCACTTACATGTACACAGGAACAGTTATAGGCGGGAATGGGAGTTGTCGGTTCATGCATAATTTATGAAATCGTTAGTGTTTTAACAGATGGAATGGACAGTACAGCTACCGATTATATATATTTAAGATAATGTTTCCAGCCTTTCACACATTATAAGGTTGATCTTTCAGAGCAAGTTTTTACAAATCTTCTCAGGGAAATTTTTACTGAAGTAGCATTAGATGTTAGTTTTTATAGAAGAAATGCCCTTTGAAAATTCCAATGGTTAATGTTTGCATTATGATAAAATATTAAGTTCATTCAGGGATATGTATTTTATTGAAGACACAGTTAAATGCGTAGACCTCAGCATGAATTTGCCTGAGACTGAGGGAATTGCGCAAGATTAAGAACATTTCCCTAAGGAGATTTGTGAATATTAGGCCTTAATTTGTTATTCAAAATAAGCCTTGAGAAAATGTGAAACATGCCAGAATAATATAATGTTATTAATTAGTTGAATTCATATTGGCTTTGTTATTGAGCCACAGGCAGAAGGACAATATGGCTGTCTGAAGCTCGATAACAAAGCCAATATGAATTCAACTAATTAATGACAATTTTATTAATTAACTTTATATTATCCAGCAAGAAAAGCTTGAATTTTACTTTCAAATTACAGGTTTTTGCTATTAAATGAAGTATGAATTTTTGAAAAATAGCAAAATTTCTGTTCCATACAACTTTTTCCCTGTTTATATTCCCATGCAAAATGCTTTGAAAATGTTATGTACATCAAAATACTTTTTAAGAGATATCTTGTTAATTTAAAAAGAAAATTGAATATTGGTGCAAGAGGAAACACAATGTCATGTTCCATGCATTTAATTTCAGGAGAATAATTATTATTTTATTAATATGAAGGCGATATTAGTGATAAAAGCATATGAATAATAGCAGGGGTTTTTCTGCCTATTTTGGGAAAAGGAGTTTGACCAAATTGGGAATTTTTTATCGACAAAATTGTCCATTTTGGGAATTTTTGCTTGGATGAAACAGCTCATTTTGGGAAAACATTGTGAATTTATCATGCTTAAATAAGTCAGAGGTTAAACAAATAATTTGTTGTTATTTGTTATTTTGACATTTAATGCAGGTAAGCATCAGATGAGTCAGTTTGGTTTGTGTGAATGTGCTGTGAAATGGGGAGAACAGCAGGTTCATGGTGCTGAATCCTCACTCAACCACAGCAGTGCTTGTTGGTATGATACACATCAGCTGGACGAGTTGGAACATTTATAATCTAATAATCATATGTCATAAAACACTTCTTTAAAAAAAAAAAAAAAAATATTAAAAAAAATTATTATTTTTTTTTGGAAATTGGGAATTCTTGTTATAATTTTGGTTTGGGATCAGGTCCGTTTGCATTGGGAATGCCTCGGTTTTCCGGAGGCGCAGACAGTGCTGAAAAACCCCTGAATAGCATTTAAACCCTCCGGGTCGCTGCATGCGAGTTGCAACTGGTTAAAGCATTTTCCATCTCAAGTCCCCCGCCCAAAATCTTGGCGGTACTTTAATTGGTAATATTAGCAATATAATCTATTTTCTGGCATAAATAAACACACACAGATCATATATATCACTAATGGTCAAATTAAAACAACTCACATGATGTGGTGTGCTTGCATATATAATGATCAAAATCAAAAGTTTCAAACACATCAATGGAAAAAGCAGAATATTCCGAAAATTCCAAATTAAAAAATATTCCCCCCGTGAGATAGATCTTGTGTCTAATCAGCCAATCGTAATACACTGACTTTCTACAGAACCTTCATAAAATAGATCGAATTGTCCAATCAAAACTTCGACTTTTGGTTTGATAACGTTTTTTTGTAAACTTTTAGTTTTGAGCATTTATCCACAAACAACACGCAAATTGATATTGATGGCTACAGGTTTTGTGTTTGTTATGCTGATTTAGGTTGATTGAATTCGAATTTATTGACAAATTTTATACTTATTATTTTGACATTTAATTTGGTTGAATCAAAAAGAACGAAGAGCTGTATGTATGTACCCATAAAAGCTCAGAGCATTCAAGAAGAACTATACATGATGCAGTAAACACAATTTGACAGGTTGAGAAATTATTCAAAATATACCTGATTACATTCCAGCCACACTGGATCCACTACCATTGTTTTTAATACAACTCACAAAGACAATAAGGGTTGAAAACTTACTTATTGCCATTAGGAATTGCATTTGTAATGTGTAAATCCTCAATGATTTCGAATTAGTTTTGCTTTCGGCGCTCATTGTAGCTTGAAAATATTCAAAGTTGTTATTTATGTACATGTGCTCAAATATTGAACCTTACTGTTGTGGTTGCACTGCACGAGAAAGGGAGCTGAATTTATTAGTGAGTGCTTTAAGTAAAATGCAATATTATATTTTTAAAGATTTAAACTTTTGCACCAAAACTAAGCATACATCTTCAAAATGGCATCCAAAATTGTCGAAAATTTAGATTCTCATATAAGGCCTAGTTTTTCCTGGTTTCTGATTGGCTGAATCTCGTATTGGCGGATCTTTTTCCGTATTGGCCGTGTTTTTCCAAATCGCCCGCCTTTTTCTCGTATAAGACGACTTTCGGGCGTTATTGGCGAGGCTCACTTTGTATGGGGCGAACAAATTGAACACATTCTCGTCTAATATTATAAAGTTAACTAATAATAATCCCTACAACTGATTGGCTTGTACATGTATCAACCCGCAATTAAAATGTCTCAAAGTAACTTGTGAGGGGCTTGAAATTATTTTCTCTTTGATATTTTTCTTTATATATCACATGAAAGGATAACACTTGTATATCTTTAAGGTTGAAATTTAAGCGAAATGTTAGTAGTTGCTGAAATATAAAAGCAGTATGCAGCTGCATCAGTTACTGTATTCTCATATAAATTGAGTTTTGCCAAAAACATCAAGAACTTGTTCTAGTGGCATTTCAACGGTAATTACACCTAAATGTAGACATTTACTATTAAAACAATGCAAAATCCCTCTATTCGGTAGATTTCTATCTAAAACTTATTGTATATTGATTAATCATGACAAACAAATTTAAAGAATATCACATTTGTATGCCCCCCTTCGAAGAAGAGGGGGTATATTGTTTTGCACATGTTGGTAGGTCGGTCCGTCTGTCCAACAGATGGTTTCCGGATGATAACTCAAGAACTCTTAGGCCTAGGATCATGAAACTTCATAGGTACATTGATCATAACTCGCAGATGACCCCTATTGATTTTGAGGTCACTAGGTCAAAGGTCAAGGTCACGGTCACCCGAAATAGTAAAATGGTTTCCGGATAATGACTCAAGAACGCTTATGCCTAGGATCATGAAACTTCATAGGTACATTGATCATGACTCGCAGATGACCCCTATTGATTTTCAGGTCACTAGGTCAAAGGTCAAGGTCACGGTGACCCGAAATAGTAAAATGGTTTCCGGATGATAACTCAAGAACGCTTATGCCTAGGATCATGAAACTTCATAGGTACATAGATCATGACTCGCAGATGACCCCTATTGATTGTCAGGTCACTAGGTCAAAGGTCAAGGTTATGGTGACCCGAAATAGTAAAATGGTTTCCGGATGATAACTCAAGAACGCTTATGCCTAGGATCATGAAATTTCATAGGTACATTGATCATGACTCGCAGATGACCCCTATTGATTTTCAGGTTACTAGGTCAAGGTCACTGTAACCCGAAATAGTAAAATGGTTTCTGGATGATAACTCAAGAACGCTTATGCCTAGGATCATGAAACTTCATAGGTACATTGATCATGACTCGCAGATGACCCCTATTGATTTTCAGGTCACTAGGTCAAAGGTCAAGGTCATGGTGACTCAACTTTGAAAAATGGTTTCCGGATGATAACTGAAGAAAGCTTACGCCTAGGATCATGAAACTTCATAGGTTCATTGATCATGACTCGCAGATGACCCCTATTGACTTTCAGGTCACTAGGTCAAAGGTCACGGTGACTTGACACAGTAAAATGGTTTCCGGATGATAACTCAATAAAGCTTACGCCTAGAATCATGAAACTTCATAGGTACATTGATCATGACTCGCAGAGGACCCCTATTGATTTTTCAGGTCACTAGGTCAAAGGTCGAGGTCACAGTGCCAAAAAACGTATTCACACAATGGCTGCCACTACAAATGACAGCCCATATGGGGGGCATGCATGTTTTACAAACAGCCCTTGTTTTAATATTTATTATTATTATGCCTCTTTTGGAATTCAAACACTCAAAAATCACCTGCTTTAATTAGAAGATTACTACAGTCCCATGTTATTTATCATGCGCATGAGTGTAGCAGAACTTCACATACATTTGGGTTATAACAATTGACTACTACTACCGATTTTCGGTGCCCATGTTTTATCTGGAATCATCCTTATATTGATCAATATTTAATTATATTTTAAAAACAAGATGTATTTATTAAGCGACTATTTCTTCAATAATAATAAAACAATCATCTTATTTTTATAAGTTATCACATATTTACTGTCAATATTCCCCTGTAAAGTCATAAAGAGATAAACATTTGCATTGAAACATGTTGTATTACATCACATTTCCATTAACAAACCCCCATATTGTGTTTCATATGTTTAATTCCCATAGTAACCATTTCACGAGAGAACAGCAGACGTATTTATTAATTCAGCTGTCTTGAAGCTTGTTGCATTGTTCCTTAGGTTATAGCAGAAAAAACAACCGAAAAACAAATGAAACAAACATTTTAAGTAAATCTTGTATTAAAAAATTAAAGCAATTGATTGCTAAATTGTTTTTCTTTGCAGTAAAGTGATACAAAAGCTTTCTTTCTTTACTTACTTTAACTGCCAATAATTTGCTAGATATGTAGTGTATTATAACGTCATTGAGACACATCAATGTTTTTCACGAAGTTTCTCTAATTATTATCTGTCTCAGCGAAATCTTGTAATCAGGAGCTAGTATAAGTAGAAATGTGATAATATTTCAATTCATTGACCAAATGCTATTTTAAATTGTTTCTATAAATAACACATGGTCGATTGTATTTCAGTAATTCAACAAGGTAGTATTTGCATAGAGATCTTACAGTACAATCTTTCTATTTAGGACATAATGGCAAGGACTGTTTATGAAGCTTTACCACAATCTTAAACCCATTTATGCCTAGCGTCTAGAAAAAAGGCCTTGGCAAACAGCGTAGACCCAGATGAGACGCCGCATGATGCGGCGTCTTATTTGGGTTTTACGCTGTTTGCTTAAAGGAATTTCTTTAAGAAATATTCTAAATATATAAATAAATATACTAGACATCCCTAATTTTGGAAATAAATTGATCCAATTTTGAAGGATGGGAGAGTCCACTTCTAAGGCATAAATAGGTTATTCTGTTGAAAAAAAACTACAAACATAATTCGCATAGGTTCTGTTTCTCTGCTATAGTTTCCAAGTATTTCATGAAAAATTATTAGATGGGAGATGCAACCTAGTGCAAGCATTTACCATTGAAATATAAACCCATGAGTGGTCAAATGAATCCTTGATTGACAAATGTTTTAAGTACTGGTCTATAACATACCAGCATTCTTAAAAATGAAGGCAATCTCTGCCCCTGCACATAGATGTAAGGAAAAATAATTTTTCAAGAATGTTATTTCCAGTAATGGGAATTGATGGGACCTAAATAGATCATGTCGGCGGAAGTTCTTTCTATTAAAGGAAACCCACTATCATTGTTATCCGGGAACGGACTCTCGCTCGCACGTCAGAGGCCCATTGATTTCCTATCGCAGCTCTTGTGGAGTTGGAGAAATTGATTATTGGGCTACTTCGTTAAAGCTGTCCATCGATCTCTGGTCCCACTCACCTCTCCTGGGCAGTTTGGGTAATGGTGTGGTGTGTTGTAGATTGAACTGCTTTTGGACTTAGCTTGGCCCATCGATTAAGGTTAGGTTAATTGCCCGTGTCGATTTAGGTTGTACTGCTTTTTGACATTAGCTTGGCCCATGGTGTGTATATAATATTATATGTGTAAAATGCGGTTGCAAGGTAGACTTATTCTGCACTTATTTAATACTATGGTTGTGATATTACTGAACTGCTGTGTAAACAAAGTGAAAATAACATAACATAATAACTGTTAATCTTGTAGAGAGTGAAAAGGAAAACATGATTTAGGCCAAAAAAATATATTAAAATGATTTTTGGATTTTTTTTTCTAAAAGTGTCGGGTAGGAGGACGTAAAAAAAAAAGATGGGTGACCAAATATGCACTCATTTTAAAAATGTTATGGTATGAAGTTCTTTTTACTAAGCAACCACAGTGATTTTTTTCAAACATGTTGATGTGCAAAATTATCATAAGACTGTAGGTCTTGATGTTCAGTTTTTAAATAAGTTTGAATTTTAAAAATATCTTAACTAGTTCAAAAGTTATGCAATTTTTTCACTTGTCTATAATAAACTTTTTGGTGATTTTTAGCTCACCTGAGCGATAGCTCGAGGTGAGCTATTGTGATCACTCAGCGTCCGGCGTCCGTCCGTCCGTCCGTCCGTCTGTAAACAATTTGTAAACATCTTCTTCTACTAAACCATTGAGCCAATTTCAACTAAATTTCATGTGGAGCATCCCTAGGTCATGGGACAAAAGAATTGTTAAAAAAAAATTGATCACATAACCAAGATGGCCGCCATGACCATATATGGTAAAAACCTTAAAAAATCTTCTTGTCAGAAACCACTCATCAGATTTTCAAAAAATTTCACAGGGATGACCTTTGAGGGCTCCCCTGAAAAAGTTGTTCAAAGAAATTTGATTCGTCAAAAAACATGGCCGCAGGAGCTCGTTGAACTTTGCATGTTTATTCGTTTTTGCCTATTTTGTGAAAACTTTCAAAAATCTTCCACATTTTTTGTCCGATCCTTTCCAAATTTGCACAGTGTCTTTATATCAATGAGGACACGAACCCTACAAAAAATGAGCATTATTGGTCCATGAAGTACAGAATTACCTCCCCTTGAATTGAGAAAATGGTGTTTATGCAATAAAGTCCAAATTTTTCATCCAATTCTTTCCAAACTTGTAAGGATTTAGCATGGTTCAAACAAGGGAAACAACTACGGTTTATGCATGTTCTTTTTATTACAGATTTGCCTCCCTTTAATTCATTCAAAATCTCATTTTACAGCAGAGATTCCAAATCTGACCTGTAAATGAGCCCCATATTTACTGCTGGTGATATGTTACCTTTTCCCATTTGATCATTCTTAAGTATTGGTCTTGTAATGCTGCTACTGCTACTGCTACTGCTACTGCTACTACTACTACTACTACTACTACTACTACTACTACTACTACTACTACTTCTACTACTACTACTACTACTACTACTACTTCTACTACTACTACCACTACTACTACTACTACTACTACTACTACTACTACTACTACTACTACTACTACTACTACTACTAGTACTACTACTACTAGTACTACTACCACCACCACCACCACCACCACCACCACCACCACCACGTCTACTATTACTACTTCTACTACTACTGCCACTACTACTACTACTTTTACCACTACTACTACTACTACTACTACTACCACTACTACTACTACTACTACTACTACTACTACTTCTTCTACTACTTCTACTACTACTACTACTACTACTTCTACTACTACTACTACTACTACTACTACTACTACTACTACTACTACTACAACTACTATTACTACTACTACTACTACTACTACTACTACTACTACACCACCACCACCACCACCACCACCACCACCACCACCACCACCACCACCACCACCATTCACAGTGACAAAAAACGTATTCACACAATGGCTGCTACTACAACTTATAGCCCATATAGGGGGGCATGCATGTTTTACAAACAGCCCTTGTTTCTATGGGATTTTAACCACAACTGTTCATGTTTATCTCCGACACATATTTTTAGGTCACCTGTCATGAAGTGACACAGTGAGCTTATGTGATCGTGTGATGTCCGGCGTCCGTTGTGCGTGCCTGCGTGTGCCCGTGCGTCCGTCCGTCAACAATTTGTTTGTGTAGACAGTAGAGGTCACAGTTTGCATCCAATCTTGATGAAATTTGGTCAAAATGTTTATCTTGATGAAATCCGGTTTGGGATTGTATTTGGGTCATCTGGGGTCAAAAACAAGGTCACTAGGTCAAATAATAGAACAACCTTCTGTAGACAATAGAGGTCACAGTTTTCATCCAATCTTTATGAAATTTGGTCAGAATGTTTATCTTGATGAAATCTGGGTTGGGATTTTATTTGGGTCATCTGGGGTCAAAAACTAGGTCACTAGGTCAAATAATAGAAAAACCTTGTGTAGACATTAGAGATCACAGTTTTTATCCAACCTTTATGAAATTTGATCAGAATTCTTGATGAAATCTGGGTGGGATTGTATTCGGGTCATCTGGGGTAAAAATCTAGGTCAAATAAATAGAAAAACCTTGTGTTGACAATAGAGGTCACAGTTTTCATCCAATATTTATGAACTGTGGTCAGAATGTTTATCTTGATGAAATCTGGATTGGGATTGTATTTGGGTCATCTAGAGTCAGGAACTAGGTCACTAGGTCAAATCATAGAAAAACATTGTGTAGACAATAGAGGTCATAGTTTTCATCTGATCTTAATGAGTCAGGTGAGCGATTCAGGGCCATCATGGCCCTCTTGTTTTAGGTTTTCTGTTAGTTGTGGTGGTTGATTTCTTGTGTTATATGTGTTATGATTTAAATATTAATTTGTCAAATGTATTATATTCATTCATATTGTAGACGTACCTGTGAATTAAAAAACATAATTTTTATACGTATTAATTTTCTATACAATTATCTTTTTTATACATGTACTACAGCATTTAAACAATTTATTATAACAATGTTTTTATTTTTTGTCATGCCCAGTAGCACACTGCTAACGCGGCGGTCACTGATAAGAACGGAAAGTGTCTGCATTTACCGACTAGCCTAATGTAATACACGCCGCGGGAATTAACCAACGTGGCGTAAAGCTGAGCATTTATTCGAGTTCACCTCGCTCTTCCAACGCGGAGTGAACACTCGCTAGCAGAAAAAAAACGCTGAGGGAGCGCGTTTTTTGGGGAAAACGCGTGGAGTGTACTGTATTTTTATGTCCCCCTCTATAATAGTGGGGGACATATTGTTTTTGCCCTGTCTGTTGGTCTGTTGGTTGGTCTGTTGGTCTGTTGGTTGGTTGGTTGGTTGGTTTGCGCCAACTTTAACATTTGCAATAACTTTTGCAATATTGAAGATAGCAACTTGATATTTGGCATGCATATGTTTCTCATGGAGCTGCACATTTTGAGTGGTGAAAGGTCAAGGTCATCCTTCAAGGTCAAAGGTCAAATATATGGGTCAAAATCGCTCATTTAATGTACACTTTTGCAGTATTTCAATATTCAAGATAGCAACTTGATATTTGGCATGCATGTGTATCTCATGGAGCTGCCTATTTTGAGTGGTGAAAGGTCAAGGTCATCCTTCAAGGTCAGAGGTCAAATATATGTGGCCAAAATCGCTCATTTTATGAGTACTTTTGCAATATGGAAGATAGCAACTTGATATTTGGCATGCATGTGTATCTCATTGAGCTGCACATTTTGATTGGTGAAAGGTCAAGGTCATCCTTCAAGGTCAGAGGTCAAATATATGTGGCCCAAATCGCTAATTTTATGAATACTTATGCAATATTGAAGATAGCAACTTGATATTTGGCATGCATGTGTATCTCATGGAGCTGCACATTTTGAGTGGTGAAAAGTCAAGGTCAAGGTCATCCTTCAAGGTCAAATATATGGGTCAAAATTGCTCATGTAATGTCACTTCTGCAATATTGAAGCTTGCAATTTTATATATTTGAAATGCATGTGTATCTCATGGAGCTGCACAATTTGAGTGGTGAAGGGTCAAGGTCATCCTTCAAGGTCATATAGGGGGACATTGTGTTTCACAAACACATATATATAACGTATCAATGCCTGGCTAAGCCTTTATTTGTCAGTCAGCATTCCGCTGAAACATGACTGGCATGTATGTGCCCCGACCCGGGATCGAACCCGGGACCTCTGGACTGCAACGCAAGCGCCTTATCCATTGAGCTACGGAGGCACATCTTGTTTCAAATCTATTTCTTGACAGAAAGGCCCAAAATAATTGCCACCATCCATTCTTGTTGTCTGAAATAACACAAAACATATTTGTACAAACTATATACAACAAATCAACACATAAATGTCACTATCTTTATATATGTCCGAATTTTAACATATCCGAAATATAGTACATCGAGTGAAGGACCTACTTTTGATTTCAGAAATAGTTATCTTAATTTAAATATATCGTTCCCAGAACATTTTAATAATGGAAATGTTAAACACAAATGCCTATTAAAACAAGTTAACATGTGTTTTTGTCATGGTATTAATTAAAGAAATAGCGTCCCTAATAATCGTTATATTTATTGATCTTCGTGACAGTTTATCCCAGGATAACATAATTGATAGTTCAATGTCATAAAGGAGCTGTTAATCGGATAATAACCCCCATAAACTTGACTATTTTATTTGGACATTCATGGTTTGAAATCGTTTTAAAAACTATTGATTTTGAGATTTTTGAACTTTTGGTACGAACCAGTTCGGAACAAAACCGAAGTTTCGTACCCATTGAAAATAACGAAAAAACACATATTATATGCACAAATTTGTCACTACAACTACATTAAACAACACATAAAATTTTATTCTCTAAAATTTGACCGTATTTGTGCGTAAAATATGGAATGTTTAAAGTTGATATGCTTAAATGGGTTTGCATTGCGAGCACCTGTTAAATTAAAATATTTCTTTTCTTATTGCTTTCATAATATTTTTTAGTCATTTTAATACTATCAAAATTTTATAAAATTGTAAAGAAATAATAAAATATTTTCTTACAAATCGATTCCATTCAGGATTTCATTTGACGGTTGCATAATTACTGGGAAATTAGCAGACTTTGCTAATGAAAGCATTGTAGCGTTCATCAACTTCTTGCACAAACAATGATGGCTTAGCTGTTGGTAAATTCTAGCACATGTACACGATGAAGGAGGTTCACGTATTAATGTGGGTAATTAAAACTGGGTTTATTATGATGATTTATAACTCATTTGAACTTTTTCTAAAACCCGGCAAGCGTTTCGTGTTTAACAGCCACCTTTTGGAATCCGAAAAAAAAAAGTTTTTTAATTTAATTTTATTTTTGGTTTTGTCAAAAATTGGAGTTGGCGGGTCCGAAAATCATTTTATTAAAAAATTCTGGCCTTAATGTTATATTTTTGCTTACCATGCGGTCAGGTTTTAGGGACGAAAACAAATCCTTTTAGCTTCAGCGTCATCAAAATTATAAACCAGGTAATTAAGTTATCAGAAACTAAGTAAACCAACACAAGAATAATGCTGTAAACGGCCAAAGTGAGTGTTGCAATGCAGAGTTTCCAACTCTTGCCTGATTATTTTAAGATCCTATCAGTGAAATATGATGTTTATAAATGGAAAGTCCACTCATATCTTGGCTTTCTGAAACATATGGAAAGCTGGTTTCCTGACGACATCTAGTATTTGTTTTAACCTTAAGGGATTTAACAAAGTATACCTTTAAGTGTTGGATGTTGAACGCACCCAAGTAGTAAAGATATATTTGGTAAAATGTGTAGGAGGATCACACTAAAGTTGTTTGGTGAAAACTTTACTTTAAATGGTTAATGTTAAGGATTTAAAATTGAAATTTCTTAGAATGCTAGGCTATGATATTTTTAATTTGTAAAGTAATGTATTAATCCTCTGACAGCATGGTTACCCTTGCATGGTAGCTTTTATAAGCATTATTCATTTCGATTGAATTAAAGTAAGGATATACACGTTTAAATATCAAAATCTTAAGGTACATCACATGAATGTTTTTTTATGCCCCCGAAGGAGGGCATATAGTGATTGGACCGTCCGTCCGTATGTCTGTCTGTCTTTCCGTCACACTTTGCATTTAGGTTTTGCATTTAGTTTTCGAAAAATGCTCATCACTTCTGTTGCTTCAGATAGCAACTTGATGTTGGCATGCATGTGTATCTAATGGATTACAGTAGCACATTTTGAGTGATGAAAGGTCATCCTTCAAGGTCAAGGTCATCCTTCAAGGTCAAAGGTAAAAAAAAATCACAGCGGCATTCTCATGAAGCTGCACATTTTGAGTGGTGGAAGTTCAAGGTCAAGGTCGTTCTTCAAGGTCAAGGTCATCCTTCAAGGGCAAAGGTAAAAAAAAAAAAAGAAAAATTCAAAGCGGCGTTATCATGAAGCTGCACATTTTGAATGGTGGAAGTTCAAGGTCATGGTCATCCTTTAATGTTCAAAAAAAAAAAGAAAAAATTTCAAAGCGGCGTTCTCATGAAGCTGCACATATTGAGTGGTGGAAGTTCAAGATCAAGGTCATCCTTCAAGGTCAAGGTCAACCTTCAAGGTCAAAGGTAAAAAAAAAAAATAATTCAAAAAGGCGTTCTCATGAAGCTGCACATTTGAGTGGTGGAAGTTCAGGGTCAAGGTCATTCTACAAGGTCAAGGTCATCCTTCAAGGTCAAAGGTAAAAAATAATAATTTCAAAGCGGCGTTATCATGAAGCTGCAAATTTTGAGTGGTGGAAGTTCAAGGTCAAGGTCATCCTTCAAGGTCATGGTCATCCTTCAAGATAAAAAGGTCAATTTTTTTTATTTCAAAGCGGCGTTCTCATAATGCTGCACATTTGAGTGGTGGAAGATCAAGGTCATCCTTCAAGGTCAAAGGTAAAAAAACAACAACATTTTTTTCAAAGCTGCGCAATAGGGGGCATTGTGTTTCTGACAAACACATTTCTTGTTTTTTTCAAACATGGTTAAAAAACACAAATATTTATTTTTATCATTTTATTTTTGAAATACCGTCCAACCATCCCACCGAAGAATCCCCCCCCCCCCCCCCCAATTTTTTTTTTTCATTTTTGGAAGATAATGTAAAAAATGACCACACCCCCACACTATACACCCCTCTCAAGTCCAACCCTCCCTCCTTTGTGATTGAAATTGAGATAGGTCCCTACACCTTTAAAAAGAAAAATAGATGAGCGGTCTGAACCCGCAAGGCGGTGCTCTTGTTTAAAGTATGCAGTAGAAGAGTACTGTCTACTGCTGATGTAGCAAGCATTACATGATCATCTTTATAAATAATGGACCCCCCCCCTGCCACATTGCATACTAAAACACAATTAAAGCATTCCACATTTTGCTATTGAGATATTCCCTTATATGGTTGTTCAAAGGTAGTATGAGATGACCCCCATGGAAAAACTGATAGTGCAGTAGTAGATATTGGTTTTATACCACATACATTTCATTCCCCTCCTTTCTGTCATTGATCACTTACATTTCGTTGGTTGCGTATGTATATAGGAAATATAGGATAGTGTAGTGCCACCAAGGGATGCTAGACGTGTAAACGCTCTCATAAACTGACTGGTTGTTATAGGAATCTTCTTTGGATTAAAAACAAGCTGACATAGCGGAATTAAGTTACTTTCCAAGGTATGTGAATTTCAATATTAATCTTTACTTACTGTTCTTGAACCTGTGAAACTAAATGAGGGTTAACTGTTTACTTGTAAGATGTTTGATAGTAAAACTAATTCTGTTTTTAGGTCTCAGTTAACATGTAGAGGCTGGTGTGGAAAACTGATTGAATAACTGATTGAAAACTTAATGAATAGATTTACCAATATTCATCTGCAAATATTTGTGCAATTTTTTGGCAAAGATGCATGTATTTTAAGCAATGGACTGGAAAGCAATCACCGGTTATTGCCCTGTGGGCAGCTAGCTTGTTTTGTTTTCAGTAATCCGTTGTGGAATTTTAATACGTGGGAATGTACTCTCATGAAGGGTTAACTTTTTATGCCCCCGGATCGAATGATCGGGGGTATATTGTTTTTGGCCTGTCTGTCTGTCTGTCTGTCTGTCTCTCTGTCTGTCTGTCTGTCAGACTGTCTGTCTGTCTGTCATTGTATGTGTCTGTCTGTCATTGTATGTGTCCCAAAACTTTAACCTTGGTCATAAATTTTGCAATATTGATGATAGCAACTTGATTTTTGGCATACATGTGTATCTCATGGAGCTGCACATTTTGAGTGGTGAAAGGTCAAGGTCATCCTTCAAGTCAAAGGTAAAAAAAAATCAAAGCGGCTCATTAGGGGGCAATAAAAGTTTAATATCACATTTAATTTGAGTGTAAAAAGTGATTGAATTATAGTTATAAGTTAATTTAAGTATAATTATTGTAAGCTACTTTCTAACTTTATATTGTTGAAAATATTAAGTATTAAGAATACATTCCTGAAAAGAATTGATATTATTTTAATTTAGGTACATAGTGTTGCCCCCCTCCTCAATAATATGTTATTTACACAATGATGTACAATTAAAATAATCTGTAATGATGCTTCATGCTGAAATTCCTGCCAAAATACTTCATGCAAGTATATTCAGATTTTGCCCTGATAAAACCAAAAAAGTGCATTTAAAATATATGCATTAATGTTTTATCGTGATGAGTTTTGGCCATGTGAGTCTTTGATGAAGAAAGCAAGATTCTGGGCCCACCTTCACACAGCTCCTTTGGGACATCTCAACTTATATTATGTTGTACTTACAATTTCAGATAAATTTATCATTTTATAATCCAGTGAAACAAGATTCATAATATTTACATTAAATGTTGTTTTTTTCATTAGAACAAAATTTACATCAAATGTTGTTTTTTTCATAAGAACAAAATTGCCGCAGACGAAAGAGATTTTATGAATGTAAGGAATGTCTTAATAAGTTATCAATAAGGATCTTTTTGCATTCTTGTGTTCAGGGTTTAATTGTGTTGACATTTATATATTTGATTATGAAGGGATCAAAGTTTGTTCCCCTAAACATATTAGTATTATGCCAACAATAGTTGTGTTGTATGATGAACACTTTCATTTGACCGTATAAACTATTTAATCTTATGAGGTGGAATGACCCAACACTTACATATGGTTTGTTTGCATGTGTTTGTAAACATGTCCTCACAACCTGTTACTGGATTGCTTTGAAGGGCAACATGTGTGACCAGAACTATGTGCTTATATGACAATGTTTAACAAAGAACAAGTGATGTCCATAGGTAAACATATTGTGCAGATATTGTTTGTTTTTAATCACTGCTCCATGGTCTGTGCCTTGACCAATAAGAAGTCAGTTGTTTTCATTGAAAGTATGGAGTGTGGAACAACATAAATTTTCTTTTTTTAAACTTAACTGTTATGAAAAGAACGAAAGACCCTTATTATATCTCAGTGATTGCAAACTAAGTGAACAACAAACTGATATGTCAAGGGCTAGAAATAACCTTGGATATAAATCAGAAAGCAATTCCAATTTCGGAATCGTGAAGGAAGATTGACTAATTTTTTTATAAGGTTTGGACTTGAAGTGTCTGTCAAGATCCATTAAAAATAATAGTGATCTACAGATGGGGTAAAAAAGTGGTGTTAATTTAATACTGTAAAAGGGTTGACTCTATATATTTCAAAAGTATAAACATTGAACAAAAATGAAAGATTGCGAGCATCGTTCACACGTATTGGAAGCAAGCATACAAAATTCACCACAATGAATTTTTAGCTGGGCTTTTTTGGAGAAAACCCGAGGTATTGTCATAGCCAGCTTGTTGTGTCGTGCCGTCCGCTGGCTTCCTGCTAAAACTTTTAGCACTTTTTGCTCTAAAATCAAAGTGCTTCCACCTACAACTTTGAAACTTCATAAGGTAGATGCACCTTGATGAGTTTTACACGCTACACCCATGTTTAGGTCACTAGGTCAAAGGTCAAGGTCACTGACCTAAAAAAAAATAATCTGACAAGCTTTTATTTATTAAAAAGTGCATCCGCAGCGGAGCGTTGGCATCCGTTATGCGGCGCTTTTGTGTTGGCGTTGGCATCCATTATGCAGCGCTCTTGTGTTGACGTTGCTTCTATTAATAGGATTTAAAATTTATAAGGATTTTAGAAATAAGTTGTAAAGTTTAAGTTAGTGTTTATTTGTATGTCCAACATCATGGGACAGAATCCTGCCGACCCACCCCCACCCCCTCACCTCGCCTCTCTCTCTGACTACTCAATGATACCCCTTTTAGTGATATGAAGTCCGCTTAGCGATTGAGAGATCCGGGGTATAATTCCCACTCTATGAACATTCTCTACATCTTCTCCTCAGATACCAAGTGTCAGATACCAATTTTCTAACCAGGAAATGGAATGGAGAATGTCGCTATAAGTCTTAGGCTTTCGATCCAATTGAGCTAAAATGAATTAGAGGTTTAAATTTTTAGGTTTAAACAAAACCATGCCAATATTCATATAGAACATCCTAAATCTTTGGTGGACCCAGCATTTGAATGCATCTGAACCATGTGGGGCATATAACCAAGGTTTGTTATGTCTGAACCCTGTGAACAGAGAGGCCAGAATGTTTATGTCTTTCTAGGATTTTTCAAAATTTACATTAAAATTCTACAATCTGACATTTACCATTTGCTGACTTTTTTTCTTTTTGAAGTCATAATGGCTTCCCATAGCTTGTTTACCAACCTCCTGCTTTGAGTAATATGGAAACTCGCACTCTGTCAGCAAGGGATTGGCATTTTAGTGGAAGATCAATAAAACATTTTAGCAGAATATTCATGGATCTTTCATAAGTAAAGTCTGCTTCATCCACTATCTGCAAATGGTTTCCAATACTGGCTGAGATGTATTCATAGATAGCTGAGTGGTTAATTATTTTAAAATAATTTTCTTCTTACTATGCAAATGTCAAGTCAAATGAAAGGTTTCATTTGCACCTTTACATTTGCACCTTTATAAACTGTTCAAGATAAAAATAAATGTAAAACATTTTATGGAACACGTATGCATGTACATTGAACTAAAATACACCCTCATCAAGATTAATTTATCAAATGCTTATGCTTTGACTTTTAATTTGAGTACAGTCATGTACTTGCATATATTATTTCTTAAAATGTTTCTGTTATAAATTTCTAGAAAATACTGATGTCCTTCTTTACTTATGTTATGAACATAAAATTCACATGTTTTCTTGCAATTGTATTGCAATTATGATTTGAACACTGTAGGTTCTTTCAAAAGGACAGAATGATGTGTCAATGGCAAATTGATTTTTTCTTAAATTATGCAAGACTTATGCAGACATTGTTTCAATATTAATACTATTGTGCAATTGTCTTCATATCAACTTGATGATGAAATATTAATAAATGTTACCGCTGAAAGCTGATAATAGAGAATGATGGTAATTAAATTATTCTCACACGTTACAAGTAAGCAGTTTTAAGTATGATAAACTTTGACAGGTGTCTGGTATTGGCCATCTGGTGCCATATTATTGGAGGAGGACACCGACATTTTGTACATTGACCACTGGTCACTCAGCTTCTGAATAATTGATGTTACAAACTGTTGCCTGATGCATGCTGGGAAATTTGTCGTCTGCTAAAATGTCGTCTTCTGAATTTCAAAAATTAGCATTTTCTTTGATCTTTTTTAAAGAATACTATCAGAATAGCAAACAGTTTGGATCCTGATGAGACGCCATGTTCTGTGGCATCTCATCTGGATCCAAACTGTTTGCAAAGGCCTTCAAAATTCGGTTCCAGCACTGAAAGAGCTAGATAAGTTCTCTGATAAACAGTGTGTAGCAAGTGGTGGTGATAATTATATGGAGACAATTTATTCAGCTCTTTATGCTGAACTAACGAGATTTTTAAAACGCTTGTAAGCACACATATACTCTGTATGTAAGAGTGCATTGATTTTAAATTAAATGTAGATTATTTTGGTGTTTTGTAATGTAACATATGTGTTTTGATCTTGATATTAAAAGTGCATGTACATGAATTAATGTTAATTTGGATGATGGTTGCTTTTTATCTAAATTTATTATGCTCTTTTATAATGGTTGGTACTTTTAATATATGTTTATAAGGGTATAATGTGCATAATTACGTGGTACAGTGATGTAATTATTACAACTGATAGCCTTCTTGAAATATCATCTTGAAAATGTAAATGACAAAAATGTGTTGTATGGATTCCAAAAGCTGTTATGTTCAGACAGGTTCTCATACTATTTTGTGTCCCACAGTTTTACTTGACTAATAGAACGGATGTTGTTAATGCACTATTAATGTTGACACTATGGGATCATTGGCAGCCTACTTTCTTCTTCAATTAATGGAATCAATATTGTTAGCTTGCACATCCATTATATTCTGTGGTATTTTGTTTTGCTTATAATGTATTGAGACTCTTCATTATTGATCCTCATCTAGTAACATGCATGTAAATCTATTAAGCTTTTTATATTGCTGCAATTAATAGTAAGCATAGCGGAATAAGCTTAAATTTTTTACGAAGATTTTCGTTGTTGAGATAGCCAAAAACTAGTACAAGCTAATACTTTCAAAATAAGTATTCCATCTGTGATAAAAGCTGTAGTTTAGTTTAAATTAAACAATGTCCGTAAAGCCAATAGAAATTTGTAAAATGAGATGTAAAAGCATCACTTGAATTTAAGATTTAGTTGCACAAAATGCTTACTCGTGAACTATTCTATCTATAATTCACATAGGGATTTATATCAAGTGTTGACTGTGAAACTGTTGTAACTGGTTATTATATCGTTATCAGATACAATAGTTTTACTCTCACTCCTTGATATGTTTTCACTCTAGTTTTATCCTCATATTGTTGATGCCCTGAATAAATATTTTCAATGTGTATACAAATATATTTGAGCATGGCATGTGCAGAACAGTTTATTTAAAATCAAAAGACTTTCATTGATGAGACATAGAAATAAATAAAAATAAATTCTAACTCCAAAATATTTTTCAGATGGCTTCAGCAAATGATTCCAAATGGCAGAAGGACGCTGCGGATCAGAATTTCGACTACATGTTCAAGTTGTTGATAATAGGGAACAGTTCAGTGGGAAAGACTTCTTTTTTATTCCGCTACGCAGATGATTCATTCACGTCTGCGTTCGTTAGCACCGTGGGCATAGACTTCAAAGTGAAAACAGTGTTCAGACAGGACAAGAGGGTGAAGTTGCAAATATGGGTGAGTAGTGTTCAGACAGGACAAGAGGGTGAAGTTGCAAATATGGGTGAGTAGTGTTCAGACAGGACAAGAGGGTGAAGTTGCAAATATGGATGAGTAGTGTTCAGACAGGACAAGAGGATGAAGTTGCAAATATGGGTGAGTAGTAATCAGACAGGACAAGAGGGTGAAGTTGCAAATATGGGTGAGTAGTGTTCAGACAGGGCAAGAGGGTGAAATTGGTTGCAAATATGGGTGAGTAGTGTTCAGACAGGACAAGAGGGTGAAGTTGCAAATATGGGTGAGTAGTGTTCAGACAGGACAAGAGGGTGAAGTTGCAAATATGGGTGAGTAGTGTTCAGACAGGACAAGAGGGTGAAGTTGCAAATATGGGTGAGTGGTGTTCAGACAGGACAAGAGGGTGAAGTTGCAAATATGGGTGAGTTGTCTTCAGACAAGGCAAGAGGGTGAAGTTGGTTGCAAATATGGGTGAGTAGTGTTCAGACAGGACAAGAGGGTGAAGTTGCAAATATGAGTGAGTAGTAGGGCTTCAACGGGTACCCGAAATATCCGATGATATCGGATCCAACTTCAGATTCGCGGGTACGGATCAACCCCTGAAAATTTTGGTTCCGGATATTTATTTTCATAGTTGTATGTAACCTAGCGCTGTTTTCACAAGTATTGTTTTGTATACAGACTGGTTCTGTTCAAAAGATAAATCATACGTGTAATAGTCTATATTTATTGACGAGTGACAGTCAAATAGCAGATCATTCAAGATCCTTAGGCCTTTATGTCATTGGACATTCTGTAATGAGCCCCAAAAGCAAAACTAATTCGAAATCATGGAGGATCTACAAATTACAAATGCAATTCCTAATGGCAATAAGTAAGTTTTCAATCCTTAATGTCTTTCTGAGTTGTATTTAAAACAACGGTAGTGGATCCAGTGCGGCTAGAAAGTGATTCAGGTAAATTTTGCATAATTTTGCTACCTGTCTAATTGTGGTCCTGCATAATGTATTGTCTTGAAGGCATATTTCGTCATATACTAAGTTTAAATGCTATCTTATGATGCAAGGAACCTCAGTGCCCAGTGAGAGAATCTTCTCCACAGCAGGAGACCCAGTCAGTGCTCATAGGGCTTGCCTAGACCTGGGCAATGTTGATATGTTACTTTTTGTGAAAACAAACATCAAACTTATGAACAGTGAAAAGTTTGTTTTAACGAGCAAACTATTAAGTGAATGAGTGTTAAGGTTTCGTTTTATTTGGCCATCGCTACAATGTTAAATGAGAAAGGTGTTATGTTTTTTGTTAATAAATGGTTAATGTTTTTTAGTCAAATTATACTTCTAAAACATTGATTACTTTAATTTAGAGAAAATTCTAATTTTCTCTTATCTGAGGGACCCGGATCCGAAAAACTGCAAGAAACCATATTTGGATTTGGATTCGGATCCGAACAAATTTTTTGGATTCGTTGCAGCCCTAGTGAGTAGTGTTCAGACAGGACAAGAGGGTGAAGTTGCAAATATGGGTGAGTAGTGTTCAGACAGGACAAGAGGGTGAAGTTGCAAATATGGTTGAGTAGTGTTCAGACAGGACTAGAGGGTGAAGTTGCAAATATGGGTGTGTTGTGTTCAGATAGGGCAAGAGGGTGAAGTTTGTTGCAAATATGGGTGAGTAGTGTTCAGACAGGACAAGAGGGTGAAGTTGCAAATATGAGTGAGAAGTGTTAAGACAGGAAAAGAGGGTGAAGTTGCAAATATGGGTGAGTAGTGTTCAGACAGGACAAGAGGGTGAAGTTGCAAATATGGGTGAGTAGTATTCAGACAGGATTAGACGGTGAAGTTGCAAATATGGATGAGTAGTGTTCAGACAGGATTAGAGGGTGAAGTTGCAAATATGGGTGAGTTGTGTTCCAACAGGACAAGAGGGTGAAGTTGCAAATATGGGTGAGTAGTGTTCAGACAGGACAAGAGGGTTAAGTTGCAAAAATGGGTGAGTAGTGTTCAGACAGGACAAGATGGTGAAGTTGCAAATATGGGTGAGTAGTGTTCAGACAGGACAAGAGGGTGAAGTTGCAAATATGGGTGAGTAGTGTTCAGACAGGACAAGAGGGTGAAGTTGCAAATATGGATGAGTAGTGTTCAGACAGGACAAGAGGGTGAAGTTGCAAATATGGGTGAGTAGTGTTCAGACAGGACAAGAGGGTGAAGTTGCAAATATGGGTGAGTAGTGTTCAGACAGGACAAGAGGGTGAAGTTGCAAATATGGGTGAGTAGTGTTCAGACAGGACAAGAGGGTGAAGTTGCAAATATGGGTGAGTAGCAGATCCTCGTTCTGGGAAAACTGGGCTTATTTCATGTGTGTAAAGTGTCATCTCAGATAAGCTTTAGCAATCTGCTCAGGTTATACGGGAAGACATAATCGGCTCAGATAGACTTTGTCTTTTTAAGGAATTTTTTCTAAACAAAAATACAGTTTAGGCAGAAAGTGTTGTTCCTGATAAGTCTGTGCATACTGCACAGGCTTATCTTGGATAACACTTAAGGCTTATCACAAAGTTGATCACACTGCTTTTCCAAGTTATTGGGACCGTCAAAAATGAATTTAAAATAGGTAAGTTGGAATAGCAATATTCTGTGTTGATCAAGTCTTGTACATTTTATAGTAAAAACTGAAAATGAAGAATTGGGACTGGAAAAGAGTTCAAAATGGGAATTAATATCAATTAATTATGTTTGAAATAGCAGTGATCAACTGTATGTTATTTCTTCATTTATCTACTGGTGTATTTTACATATACATTTCATTTTGAAATGTAGCTACCGGTATTCACCAGTTTTATCAATGTAGCATTAGACTGTTGATCAGAATTGATTGATTATCATTATTAACAATTATCACAAAAGTTAGATTGCTTTTGTTACAGAATTCTGAAATAAATATTTGATTTTTTAAAAGACAATAAATAGGACTGTTAGAAAAAAGAAAAACTTCCATGTTTGTCTTGACCTTCAGAGGAAATGGATTGTCTTGAATGTGATTGATCAATACATGGATTTTTTTACTAAGAGCTCAATTATCCAATCTTATGTGAAATGAGAAAATGCCTTGGAATTGATGACAGCTATTATGAATACACTGTAACTCCAATATAAAGCGCTCCGTTATAACGCTGAATCCAATATAACGCGGAGGGTGCTTGGATCCCATTTTTTCTCCAACCTTCCATTTGATTTCTGATTCAAATCCGTATTATGCAACTTCATGTATTTTCAGACAATTCAAAGATGGCGGCAATCACAGTCATGTTGATTGCTTTATTCAACCGTCCGTTGAACCGATTATAATCGCCTCGAGGTTAAACAACACCGACAGCTAATTGGTGTTAATCTGTTGTGTAATGTCAAAAAAGGTGTGAAAAACTCGCGTGTCAGTGTTTATTACATGTATTCCTCATCAGAGCGGTTCAGTGCGATAATTTCCATAAGTTAAGTGCAAGCGGGATAGTTATACAATTCAAGTAATTCAAAACGATTGAAACATTCTTACTTTGATATGGTTGCAGTTTGACTATATTAAATGAGCGGCTGTGAAATATACTGCCTACTGTATAAAACAACTTTTTCTGTCATTTCATTATCATTCTAGTATTATGTCATTTAATCTTTCAGTTCGTGTATAAGAAATTAAATAATGCAGACGATTTATTTACATGCGAACGCAGTGTACCGGCAATTGTTAACAGTTTCACTTTCATTTTCGCGCGGTATCAGAAAGTTCCCGGGAAACACGTTTTTTGCATGCGTATGACGCAATAAAACAATTTCTTGTACATGAGTCGTATTGCATTCAATCTAAATTTAAAGTCGCTCGTCCAATGAAAGCTCTGCCCCATAATGCACTGTACTCTACATTTCTGAAAATTGCATATATGCGTACGGTTGTGTTTACAAATTTCTTAAACATATATCGTCATTAATGTTCAAGATTATTATTTTTTAAGTGATGTTGCAATTTTATAGGATTATCGGATAAATGTGCACATAAGAAAAGCGGTATGTATACTGTTATCGATACGATTCGATTTATATGCATGTATTTGCGTCAACACAGCATGGCAATATACATGACCTATATTATAGGCTATTCTATACCTGTTTTTTTTATTGCGTCCTGCAGTAAATGAGCTCAAAACCTATAACGCGGATCCGTTATAACGCTGTTTCGCGGCTTGGACCCCATTGACCGCGCTATATTGGAGTTACAGTGTATAGAAGTATTTTAGAAAGCTTGGATGCAGTTTGTGTGTCGATTCTGAATACAATTATCCAACAATTGAGTCATAGCAATACTATAGACCCCAAGGCACATGCAAGTTCGTGACCCATGTCTATTAAATATTCTCAAACCTTAATAATTTATTAATAAACTAAATGAATTAGTGGGTTTTGATAATAAACATAGTTATAGCCTTTATCCCTTTTTTGGTCAGTTTAGTAGAGATTGTGGATTCAGATAATAGATTTATTGTAAGTTCAATAATTGTTTCATTGTAAATATCGCCTAAGGTCAGGTTGTGGTAAAAGATAAACATCTCACAACTGAATTGTTCTGCTGTTATTTTGCCAGAGGCTACTTTAGAATACTATAAATTACAACAGAAAAGCTTCATGCCTGACCTGTTAAAAATCATTCCAACACCCCCTTATAGGGTTCAACTTCAATGCAGGATGATTTAATACCAAAATTTAATGTCAATATGTTGTATAATAACCGCCATACACAATATAGGATAAAGTATGTCAAAAAAGTTTAAATGTCTCAATTGTCAAAAAGTGCAGTCCTCTGATACAGGATACAGCTTTTAAGTGTGGATGTTTGATTATGCTCCAGTTTTGTTTTGTCAAACTTGGACCCCTTTCTATATCTCAAAAAGGATATTTCCCAAAATGACCTCCTAAAATTCCCAATTGAGGGTGTCCAAAAACATATGCACTGTCATTTAAAGAAATTCATTATTAAGTTCAATTCCGTATCCAGCTGTAGAAGTTGAATTAATATACCAGGACAATACATGAGCAATAGATGTTGCTAGCGTAAGCGTTGGGTAAGCAATAAAATGAAAATGGGAAAAATCATTACACGCACCGTATGGCGTGACATTGTACATTGCTGAATGGTTTTCGCTAGCTTTTTGTTGCGGGTAAAGGAAATACATTTGGACGTTTTATTTAAAGCTAGAAAGTGTGTTTTGGATTAAAAAATTGTATTCTCATTTGGGAATTCAACAAAACATTTATATTATATTTATAATGTATTCAATTTTTAATTCCAATATTAACTTTTTTAAACGCTTTATGTGTCGAAACGATGTTTTGATTATGCATGAAAAGCACAATTTCCAAAGGATTACACCCGGTTAGTGATTACATTGGAAATATATCATATTCCGTATAATTGAATACTCCGGATAATTGAATATTCGGACGTGACAAATGGGCTATTCAATTAAGCGAAATCTACTGTAATATGGAAAACATTTAATTGTTAAGTATTTGTTTGCAAGTTTTTATCTGCCCCTGCCCCACATTCAACTACTCTGTCTGACCAAGTTGTTATCTCCCCCTGTCCTACATTCAACTACTCTGTCTGACCAAGTTGTTAACTCACCCTGTCATACATTCAACTAGTCTGTCTGACCAAGTTGTTATCTCTCCCTGTCCTACATTCAACTACTCTGTCTGACCAAGTTGTTATCTCCCTCTTCCCTACATTCACCTACTCTGTCTGACCAAGATGTTATCTCTCCCTTCCCTACATTCAGCTACTCTGTCTAAACAAGATGTTATCTCTCCCTTCCCTACATTTACCTACTCTGCCTGACCAAGTTGTTAACTCCCCCTTCCCTACATTCACCTACTCTGTCTGACCAAGATGTTATCTCTCCCTTCCCTACATTCAACAACTCTGTCTAAACAAGTTGTTATCTCTCCCTTCCCTACATTCAACTACTCTGTCTGACCAAGTTGTTATCTCTCCCTTCCCTACATTCAACTGCACTGTCTGACCAAGTTGTTATCTCTCCCTATCCTACATTTTACTACTCTGTCGGACCAAGTTGTTATCTCCCCTGCCCTACACTCTCTTACTCTGTCTGACCAAGTTGTTATCTCCCCTGCCCTACATTTAACTACTCTGTGTGACTAAGTTGTTATATGCCCCTGCCCCACATTCAACTACTCTGTCTGACCAAGTTGTAATCTCCCCCTGTCCTACATTCAACTACTCTGTCTGACCAAGTTGTTAACTCACCCTGTCATACATTCAACTAGTCTGTCTGACCAAGTTGTTATCTCCCTCTTCCCTACATTCACCTACTCTGTCTGACCAAGATGTTATCTCTCCCTTCCCTACATTCAGCTACTCTGTCTAAACAAGATGTTATCTCTCCCTTCC
Organism: Dreissena polymorpha; assembly: GCF_020536995.1. Taxonomy (NCBI): domain Eukaryota; kingdom Metazoa; phylum Mollusca; class Bivalvia; order Myida; family Dreissenidae; genus Dreissena; species Dreissena polymorpha. Next base: position 69,642,378 of record NC_068356.1, read on the forward strand.
CTACATTCACCTACTCTGCCTGACCAAGTTGTTATCTCCCCCTTCCCTACATTCACCTACTCTGTCTGACCAAGATGTTATCTCTCCCTTCCCTACATTCAACAACTCTGTCTAAACAAGTTGTTATCTCTCCCTACCCTACATTCAACTACTCTGTCTGACCAAGTTGTTATCTCTCCCTTCCCTACATTCAACTACACTGTCTGACCAAGTTGTTATCTCTTCCTATCCTACATTTAATTACTCTGTCGAACCAAGTTGTTATCTCCCCTGCCCTACACTCTTACTACTCTGTCTGACCAAGTTGTTATCTCCCCTGCCCTACATTCAACTACTCTGTGTGACCAAGTTGTTATCTCCCCTGCCCTACATTCAACTACTCTGTCTGACAACGTTGTTATCTCCTCTGCTCTGCTGACAGGATACGGCTGGCCAGGAGAGGTACAGGACAATCACCACAGCCTACTATCGAGGGGCAATGGGCTTCATTCTCATGTATGACGTCACTAACGAAGAATCGTTCAATGCTGTCCAGGATTGGTAAGATGTGCACTCCATTTTTAAGATTGTTCATATTTTTAATGGCTTAAATCTGCATAACCTTGGCTTTCTTGCAGCCATGCTATTCGAAGAGCAGTTCTTAATGTGGTGTCTGACTTAGTATTATCAATTACAACAAATTTTACTGAGACAGATTGTGTTCATGGGATAAGTAATTTGATAAAGTTTTGTGATTCCTACTATATTTGAAATAAAAAAATGCTTATGCTTTGACTTTTAATTTACATGTACTTGCATATATTATTTCTTAAAATGTTTCTGTTATAAATTTCTAGAAAATACTGATGTCCTTCTTTACTGAAGTTATGAACATAAAATTCACATGTCTTCGTGCAATTGTATTGCAATTATGATTTGAACACTGAAGGTTTTTTCAAAAGGACAGAATGATGTGTCAATGGCAAATTGATTTTTTCTTAAATTATGCGAGGCCTATGTAGACATCGTTTCAATATTAATACTATTGTGCGATTGTCTTCATATCAACTTGATGATGAAATATTAATATTTACTGAGACTGATTGTGTTCATGGGATAAGTAATTTGATAAAGTTTTGTGATTCCTACTATATTTGAAAACATGATTATATTTTTCTTGAACCTTAGTCTTCATAAGTATTTTATTCCCATCCTCAGATTGTGTTTTTGAATCCAACAGGCATCAATAGTGTATTGAGTAAAACATACAAAATAGCATCAGATCTTCATATCCTTTAATCTTAAAACCGTTAACAGGTTTGATAAGCCACTCTTGTGCATTTGAAAAAGAAAATAATGACTGTATTTAAAAAAAATTGTTTCAAGTAAGCAAATAATCAGTTTTTCTGCATTTTGAATGTTGTTCAATTGTAGAAGATAAGAAAATGTGATGTAATCTGATCTACTCAAACAAATGGATATAGTGCATTATTTGAATATGACCAAAAGACCTATGCAGAAAGATACTTAATATACTCTGTATTTAGCACATTTTCCTTAGTGTTTTTCACAGGCCATTTTAGCGTGGCGAAAAGCCACGCCGCCCTCCCGGATTGCCACTCTGCCCTTTTCAAAGGCAAATTTCGCCACGCGCCTTTCTTTTCAAAGGCAAATTTCGCCACGCGCCCTTATCGATAACACCTTTATTGCCTTACGATCTTAATTGGTCCGCAAAATCAGCTTCCTTGATTGTCTGTGACGCTCCGGCTGTGCTTGATTTACTCGAGAGACGTCAACGTCTAATCGACTATATTAATTGAGCAGATTTAATCTATTAGAGTGCTCGATTTATAGGTAGGTCTTACTGACTGCTCCAAAGCTGTTAATTAGTCATGCGTGAATAACCCCGTGTCAGTATCAATCGATAATGCCGGAGGTTATGTAATACCAAGCGCACTTTTCGGTCGGCAATGTGTACTCCTCCACGATAAAATCATTACTTCGGAGACTTTTGATGAAAAACTCGATGTTATTCTCGTGGCGATTGTGCATTGCATGCATTATTCAGTTATATCAAAACATATATTTTTACGCATAATTACATTTAAAATCACAAACAAATTTATTCTTTATCGTTTTTGTCTTTAAGATAATTAGATCTAATTATTGAAATAACTACTGAGACGTATACTAATTTAACAAAATGCGAATCGCGTATACGATTGAACGTTGCTATGCGCACCTGTCGCTTACATCATTTGACATTTTATCAACATGGCGGACTATACAGAATTAAATTGTGACTCGGCAAAAATGGCAAATAACGTCGTAAACGATAAAATTAACGATGGCGATTATACATTAAGAAGGAATTAATGAAATATCTGTGATAATCAACGATGCATAAAAATGTTTAAGATAGCAACAACATTATTTATTTATTTGTAATTACTCGGTGGATGTTTGTCACGGAAACGAGTGTTTGCATATTGTTAGCGATCAATTTACTCGCAATGTTATTTTAAACATCTGTCAAGATTATTGTTAGAACATGGGATAAGACAAACATGGTTTCATTTAAATGTTAGTGGATCTGTGTATAATCAGATTCATATGCATATATTGCTTTATTATGTTTGTCGTGTTGTACAGTTTATTGAAACAGCATGGAACTTAATTGTACATTGCAAGGTAAATATATGAATATAAATCATAGTAAGTTAAATACATCTATAACCATTAAATGTGCTTGTTGATATGTTATTTTTTCCACAACTGCTTCTGATGCGATTACATGTTTCCCCGTAATTCAGGTATTTAGGGTACGTTTTTGCCCTTTTTTGCCTAAACTGCGCGCTAAAATGCCCTTTTTGAAAGTAATGCGCCATGCCCCTTTGCCCTCCTGGGAAAAACACTATTCCCCCTAGCAAAACGTGATGGCTGTGCGAAAAAGAACAGAGAAAAAGCAAAGCCTATAACCAGATATGACACAAACAACTCTGGCAGGGTGTTATTTCATGGTGTTCACTAATTGCCCCATTATCTGCGAAGAAAAACAAGGAAATGAATTACCGTCACATTATAAAACAGAAGTGTTTCTGTATGAACAGTAGTATTTGGTTCAGCTGCTTGAAACAAAATGTCAATTAATGATTTTTGCACCATCTGCGTTGAAAAAGAAATTTCATTATAATTTTTGTCCTCATTGTTATCCTCTTAGGAAATTTTTCATTAAACTGTTTGATGAAAATGTCAGTTCAGGAAAAAAATTGTTTCAAATATGTGAATATATTTCCAAACTGACAGAGAGGCCAGAGTTATTGCCTTTTTTTGTCACATACCTTTAGTAAAACTGAGTATTCAGCTGTTTGTTAACACAATAAAGTGCCTTACACTAGTTTATTTCAATCAGTTTAGTTTCTAGGACTGGTACTCTATAGAGAAATATTATCCTAGTTTGTACATTAGTGAACATTTTAAAGCAAACAATATATGTGATATTGAATGACTGCTTGTCATGAACTAGTAAAAAATAAAAATCTAAAGTATTAAAATGTATATTAAAATCATTTTAGTTATTGAAGACCCTTTTTATTATAGATTTAGTCTTAAGAAACAAGGCAGATTCAACTAAGTTTATAAATTTTTCATTTCTACAAACTTAAAGATAAATAAAATTAAATAATTAAAGATTTCACATATAGGCCTTATGAAAGGGAACCCTGGGTTCATGGCCACTCATTGTTTGGCCCCCTATTTCAGGTGTACGCAGATCAAGACATACTCATGGGACAACGCCCAGGTCGTACTGGTGGGAAACAAGTGTGACCTTGAGGATGAAAGGGTCGTGTCAACTGAGCGTGGCAAGCAATTAGCAGACCAACTAGGTACACACACTAGTCAGGTGTTCATGTGAAGAGTGAGGCTTAACGTGTGGTTGTTACCCAGTCAGTTTTTAGCTCGGCTATTTTCTGAGAAAACCCGAGAGTTTGTCATAGCCAGCTCGTCGTCGGTCCTATGCCATCCACGTCTTGCTAAAATCTTTACATTGGCTCTAAAATCAAAGTGCTTCAACCTACTTTGAAACTTCATATGTAGATGCACCTTCATGAGTTCTACACGCCACACTCATTTTGCTGTCATTAGGTCAAAGGTCAAGGTCACTGTGACCTCAAAAAAAAATAATCTGACAAGCTTTCATTTATTCAAAACCGCAACCCCAGCCAAGCGTTGGCACCCGTTATGTGGTGCTCTTGTTATAGAGCGGCATTGTTTTAAAGGCCTGATGTTTGTTAAGACAGCAAACTGACGAGTTTTCTTGACTAAAACCAGGTTATGTTACTAGAAAATTTTAAAGCTTAATCTTAATTTTATGATTTCTTAGTTTTTTGTAAGTAAAGCCATCTTTTAAAATCATTCTTATCAGTCAATATTTTAAGTTAAGACATATCTAAAAATTGTAATGGGGCATGAAGTTAATATATCGAGGCATTTAAGGTTTTTCTTGGTAAAACTGTACTTTGTATCTATTGATGAAGATCAATAGCCTGCTCTCCAGTAAGGCTATAATTCCCAGTCTATAAAAAAAATTTAGGAGATGTCACAGTAACTTGACATTGTGAAACTTGTTAATGTCATCTAATGGATTCGAACCACATTTGAAAGGTTTCCACATGGAAATGGTTGTACTTTTCTCAATATTTTTAGATGAAATCCTTTCAGATGCTGTTTTCTGCGTAGTGGTTAGTGAATAATTCCTAAGACTTAATGCCCATCCCTAGTTTTCCCCACACTTCTTAATCCTCATGTAGTTGACCAGAGCCTAGTTCTAGCTGTGGGCTATAGTTTCCACTGACTAGAATTATCAGTACAGATTTTGCCTGTCTAGGTTGATTAATTAGGGAATTTATGGCGCAGTGAAGATGTGTATTCTGTTTGTGGCAGGGACTTGCAATCTCCTTGCAAATGCTCAAAGCAAAATTCTTATAGTAATACTTAGACAAAGATTTTTTTTAAAGCTTGCCTTCATGAAACTGAAAATCTGAGGATGCTCGCTTTAAAATTTACAACTCAAGTGTGGCGGGCTTTTGCTTATCAAACGTATCAAAGTGTATTAAACTCATTTAGTTTACTATATAGCCTTTATCATTAGTGTATTGAACACATTTAAGCCTTTTTCATATATTGAACACATTTGGTTGACTATAATTATAGCCTTTATTGTCCCCTTCTGGTTTCACCGGAGGAGACTTATGGTTTGCGCTCTGTGTGTCTGTCTGTCTGTCTGTCTGTGAGTCTGTCTGTCACACTTATCTGGATACTGCAATAACTTTAAAAGTTCTTCATATTTTTTTCATGAAACTTGAAACATGGATAGATGGCAATATGGACATTATGCACGTCATTTCATTTTGTTCCTACGTCAAAAATTCTGGTTGCTATGGCAACAAATAGGCTAGAAATACTGCTGAAAATGGTGGATCGTGCACACTTTTCTGGATCCTGCGATAACTTTAAAAGTTCTTTATATTTTTTCATGAAACTTGAAACATGGATAGATGGCAATATTGACATTATGCACGTAACTTCATTTTGTTCCTACGTCAAAAATTCTGGTTGCTATGGCAACAAATATAAAAAATAATCTGACAATGTGGAGCCGGTAGGGGACATATATTGCTTGGCAATAGTCTGTATCATTAGTGTATTGAACACATTTGGTTGACTATTATAGCCTTTATCATTAGTGTATTGAACACATTTGGTTGACTATATAGCCTTTATCATTAGTGTATTGAACACATTTGGTTTACTTTATAGCCTTTATCATTAGTGTATTGAACACATTTGGTTGACTATATAGCCTTTATCATTAGTGTATTGAACACATTTGGTTGACTATATAGCCTTTATCATTAGTGTATTGAACACATTTGGTTGAATATATAGCCCACATTTGATTTACTGTATAGTCGTTATCATTAGTGTATTGAACACATTTGGTTGACCATATAGTCTGTATCATTAGTGTATTGAACACATTCAGTTTACTATATATCCTTTATCATTAGTGTGTTGTACACATTCAGTTTACTCTATAGCCTTTATCATTAGTGTATCGAACACATTCGGTTTGCTCTTTAGCCTTTATCATTAGTGTATCGAACACATTCGGTTTGCTCTATTGCCTTTATCAATAGTGTATTGAACACATTCGGTTTACTCTATAGCCTTTATCATAAGAGTATTGAACACATTAGTTCATGTGACTAGTGTCCATCGTTGTATTGAACACAAATAGTTCACTTGACTAGTGTATATAATTAGTGTATTGAAATCATTAGCTAGCGTGACTAGCCTAGAACTAAACTTCTATGCCATGATTTCCTTTGAGACACCTTGCTTTCAGAGTGAAGCCACACTTTCACATCGCTCATGATAATAATTATACAAATTACTTCTAGTTAGTGTTACATACCTGCAGAAGATTTTCTGATCTTGTAAATATTGATTACCTTACTTAATGAGTTCTCTACACTCTTATGACAGTGGTGTGTCTATAATTTATTCTCTTTTATTTATTCTGCAACTAGCCTCTAGTATAAGTGCGTTGAACACATTTTTTTCGCATGACTAGCCTAAAGCTGTACTTTTTTGCAAAGATTTCCCCTAAGACACCTTGCTTTTAGAGTCCGGTGAATAATTATACAAATTACTTCCAATTAGTTTATAGTGTACAGCTGCAGAACATTTTCTGACCTTGTTAATATTAATTAACTTTCTGAATGACTACTCTACTTCTCCTATCACAGTGGACTGTTGATAATGTATTCTGGATTATTTACCCATACTTAATTTGTTGACAAAGAAAAAGGGATCGCACAAGAAATGTATAACTTGATACATGTCAAAGTCATAAGAATTTCATGGTCATTTAAAATGCAAGGTATTCACTATATGGTTCTCTGAACCATACATCTATCTTTTGACTTTACTGATTTTATATGCTCTGGTGCCCGGTATTTTTTCCTTCTGGCAGCCATTAAGCCAAAAGCTCTTTTAGGTTATGTACTTTTCATTGTAGTAGTTCACAATATCATTGTTCCCCACACCCGGGAGGATTGTGTGCAATTGATTGAAATGAACAAATAGCACAGAGTTCTAATTTTGTGGCAGAATTGATTTTCTTGATGTTTGTAGTCCAATAAACCAAAGATGGAGACTAAAACCTGATTGTCTGTTTTGCCAAGCTCCGGAGATCAGACTAGTGCATCTTTCATGATTTGATAATTTGCCTTCGAAGAGCTTGGAGGGATATAACTCATGGTCAGCTTTAGAAATATCAATACCAAATAAGAAGTCTTGAAGGCAATATGTATTCAGGATCCACGGAAGAAGCATGCTTTATAATCAATTCAAGGAAATTGAGAAAACCAGGATTTTGTGATAGCTTATCATTGCAGTGCAGCACAATTTGTTATCTGAAATCGTTGCCTAGAGTTACGCATGTATGTGGACATTTAATCAGTGCAGTCTCCATGTTTATATTGGATGCAATCATGTTTATCACTCAGCATTTTCCTAAGCATACAAAATCGACTGGAAAAAAACACATACTGACTAACATTAGAAAAATAATAGTATTATTGCCACTAACAACAAATAAAATGTTTTATAATGTCAAGATCTAAATACTTGAACACAAAACAAAGAGTAAATTGATATGTGCATTATGTATAAAATCTTTTTTTTTTTTAATGCTGTAAGTTGACTTTGTGATCAAGTGCTAATTATGTTATCATAATCATAGAAATAGAAATAATGTGCATTTTAAACAGATTATTGACATCTGTTAGGACCTTATGTGCAAATAATAAAAATGTAGTTTGTTGATTGTAAAACAACTGTTGTTTTTAGCTCACCTGAGCGATAGCTCGAGGTGAGCTATTGTGATCACTCAGCGTCCGGCGTCCGTCCGTCCGTCTGTAAACAATTTGTAAACATCTTCTTCTACTAAACCATTGAGCCAATTTCAACTAAATTTCATGTGGAGCATCCCTAGGTCATGGGAAAAAAGAATTGTTAAAAAAAATTTGATCGCATAACCAAGATGGCCGCCATGACCATATATGGTAAAAACCTTAAAAAATCTTCTTGTCAGAAACCGCTCATCAGATTTTCAAAAAATTTCACAGGGATGACCTTTGAGGGCTCCCCTGAAAAAGTTGTTCAAAGAAATTTGATTCGTCAAAAAACATGGCCGCAGGAGCTCGTTGAACTTTGCATGTTTATTCGTTTTTGCCTATTTTGTGAAAACTTTCAAAAATCTTCCACATTTTTTGTCCGATCCTTTCCAAATTTGCACAGTGTCTTTATATCAATGAGGACACGAACCCTACAAAAAATAAGCATTATTGGTCCATGAAGTACAGAATTACCTCCCCTTGAATTGAGAAAATGGTGTTTATGCAATAAAGTACAAATTTTTCATCCAATTCTTTCCAAACTTGTAAGGATTTAGCATGGTTCAAACAAGGGAAACAACTACGGTTTATGCATGTTCTTTTATTACAGATTTGCCTCCCTTTAATTCATTCAAAATCTCATTTTACAGCAGAGATTCCAAATCTGACCTGTAAATGAGCCCCATATTTACTGCCGGTGCTATGTTACCTTTTCCCATTTGATCATTCTTAAGTATTGGTCTTGAAATGCTGCTACTGCTACTGCTACTACTACTACTACTACTACTACTACTACTACTACTACTACTACTACTACTACTACTACTTCTACTACTACTACTACTACTTCTACTACTACTACCACTACTACTACTTCTACTACTACTACTACTACTACTACTACTACTACTACTACTACTACTACTACTACTACTACTACTACTAGTACTACTACTACTAGTACTACTACTAGTACTACTACCACCACCACCACCACCACCACCACCACCACGTCTACTATTACTACTTCTACTACTACTGCCACTACTACTACTACTTCTACTACTACTACTACTACTACTACTACTACTACTACTACTACTACTACTACTACAACTACTATTACTACTACTACTACTACTACTACTACTACTACTACTACTACTACTACACACCACCACCACCACCACCACCACCACCACCATTCACAGTGACAAAAAACGTATTCACACAATGGCTGCTACTACAACTTATAGCCCATATAGGGGGGCATGCATGTTTTACAAACAGCCCTTGTTTCTATGGGATTTTAACCAAAACTGTTCATGTTTATCTCCGACACATATTTTTAGGTCACCTGTCATGAAGTGACACGGTGAGCTTATGTGATCGTGTGATGTCCGGCGTCCGTTGTGCGTGCCTGCGTGTGTCCGTGCGTCCGTCCGTCAACAATTTGTTTGTGTAGACAGTAGAGGTCACAGTTTGCATCCAATCTTGATGAAATTTGGTCAAAATGTTTATCTTGATGAAATCCGGTTTGGGATTGTATTTGGGTCATCTGGGGTCAAAAACTAGGTCACTAGGTCAAATAATAGAACAACCTTCTGTAGACAATAGAGGTCACAGTTTTCATCCAATCTTTATGAAATTTGGTCAGAATGTTTATCTTGATGAAATCTGGGTTGGGATTTTATTTGGGTCATCTGGGGTCAAAAACTAGGTCACTAGGTCAAATCATAGAAAAACCTTGTGTAGACATTAGAGATCACAGTTTTCATCCAACCTTTATGAAATTTGGTCAGAATTCTTGATGAAATCTGGGTGGGATTGTATTTGGGTCATCTGGGGTAAAATTCTAGGTCAAATAAATAGAAAAACCTTGTGTTGACAATAGAGGTCACAGTTTTCATCCAATATTTATGAACTGTGGTCAGAATGTTTATCTTGATGAAATCTGGATTGGGATTGTATTTGGGTCATCTAGAGTCAGGAACTAGGTCACTAGGTCAAATCATAGAAAAACATGTGTAGACAATAGAGGTCATAGTTTTCATCTGATCTTAATGAGTCAGGTGAGCGATTCAGGGCCATCATGGCCCTCTTGTTTTTGCTTCTTTGCGGCAGTGCGTTGTCTGTCCTGCATCATCAACATTTACCTTGTGGCATTTTTCCTTATAAGGCTATAGTATTATGTTAGTATAGTGTTAACCTTGATAACACTTTAGAAGTAACATTTATAGTCCAATCTTTATGAAACATTTTCAAAACATAAGTTTTTATGATAGGTCGGCTTTAATTGAAAATTGTTATGGTTCATAAAAAATCGAGGCCACCAGGGGGCAAGGCAGTTTTCCTTATATGGCTAATATATAAGTCAAATCTTGTTTACACTTTTAAAGTCACATTTTTAGTGCAATCTAAATGAAACTTAGTCAGAACACTTTTTCTAATAATATCTTAGTTGTGTTCTAAATTTCTTCCAGTTTGTTAAAAAGAACATGGGGTTTGGAGGCGGGCCAGTTTTTCTGAAATGGCTCTAGTGACAACTTATTGACACTATATGAGTCACATGAAACTTGGTCAGAACATCTGTCCAAATTAAATCTTGACTAAGATTTAAACTGGGTCATGTGAGCTCAAAAACTAGGTCAATAGGTCATATAAAAAAAGTGAATAGAAGTCACTTTTTTGGCCCAGTCTTCACAAAGCAGTTCGCACTTTTTTAGAATAATCTAGTTCCTTTGGGTCTCAGCTGAGCACTTAATGGGCCCATGCCCCTCTGTTTTAGAAATGAAAGGAATATACAATCTCGTATGTAAAAAAGTTTCCGAAAAGCATTTCTGAAATCTCTTGTAATGTAAAGATAATTTTTGGAAGTTTTTTTTTAATAAGTAAGATCCTTTTGTTTCAGGCTTAGAATTCTTCGAAACCTCTGCCAAGGAGAATATCAATGTGAAGGCCGTATTCGAGCGCTTGGTTGACATTATCTGCGATAAGATGTCTGAAAGCCTCGATTCTGATCCGACCCTTGTGAGCAGTCAAGCCAAGGGCACACGACTGTCCGAGAACCCGGGTCCCCAAGCGTCAAACTGCCAGTGCTAATCTCCCTTTGATGTGACGTTTTCGTCCACTGTACTCTGCTGTTAATTTATTGGATAAATCCATTGTCATAAGATTTAACAACATTGTCACCTTAGTTGAGAAGCAAAATATTTGCAGTTTTAGATTTGCAAACTGTATAAGTTGTTGAACTTTGGTGATGATTTTATTGTCAGTTGCACTGTCATGATGTAGTTTGTGACTTGGTAATCATAAGAGTATGTACTTTAGAACTATTTTACTGGCACATCATTTAATCACGTCATGACTGACATTGGTGGACTTTTGTCCAGCTGGTCATTATAGATCTGTTTTATGTCAAATGCATTCCAGTTATTCAGAGAAAATGTTTATATAATTTTTTTTGTAAAGTTGTGTAGAGTGGATATAGCGATGTGAAGACAGTTTTCTTAAGGTATTGTTAAGAAAAAAAATTGGGGGTTATTTGTTGGAATTGGTGGTTAGACTCTGATAAAACTGAATAACAGAGTGACTGCTACCCCAGACCCAACTGAAATAATTTCATGCATGTTATTTTGTTTTAGTTATCATTTAAACACACATGTCAAATAGAGAATCTGTTAGAGGTTGTGTTATACTAGTTGTATTACATGGGTGATAAATGGGTTTTCTTCATTTTAATAATGACCATGAAACAGTTGCAAGTGATATTAAAGGATTTAGCAATTAAAAGATCATGCTTTTTTATTTTAAAAAACCTTCTAGAAAACAGATTTTTCAGCCAGTCAATGATTTTGTTATACACTAAAATTATTACTGTTTTGGAGTAGAATTTCTGATGATGTTTTTATGTGCATTTTTCGAGTATCAGGTTACAGGGTAAGAGCACATAGAAATGTCCATGGTTGCAAATGAATTATATTTATAAAACATTGTCATTGTCAGTTTGATTAAAAATATGTTTGGATAGAAATTCAATTTATTTTTTGAAAATGAACATGTTTAGCTTCAGTACGGATATATTCATGTTTGCTTCATGTTTTGAAGGTAATGTTTAGTAACAACATTGGAAATTAAGCATACCAGGACACATGACTGTTTAAAATGTGTATGTTGTATTGATATTTATAGTGTGATGCATATGAATCCCATGGGACATTGTATGAACTTTTGACTCAAACAATCATGAGGTCTTTGTCCTGAAGTTGACATGCTAAAAGTCTATAGGACATACTTGTTTACCACTTGACACAAGCTGACATTTATTTTTTGTTGTTTTTGGCCCCGGAATGAAAGAACATGAACGTGGTTACTATACACGCCAAAGCTGTTAGGTTCTTGATTGTATTTATTCAAATAATTTGTTAACATGCACATGGAAATCTACATCTACTACAACTTCAAGCTTAACTTAATACAGAATGTTCTCCTCAATAAAGAAATTTTCAGCATTTGATATTTTCCATGGTATACTTTATAGAAAAAAAATCGCAGAACTGAAGAAAATAAAGTTCCTCTGCTTCTTGCTACATTTATGTAGAATAAAGGTCAATGATAAATAAGAAGTTTATTGTTGGCTTTAATGTTACATGTAGAGCTTCTAGTGTTTATTCTTTGTCGTATACTTCAGGCCTAGACTTTTTTATAAGTTCTTCTTTCTTGTGGACTATTAATGTTTTGTATGAAAATAACACATATACATCACTACTGATTGCTTTAAATGAACTTCCCATACAATTGTCAAAATGCTTTACAAGCCTATGTTGCTATAAAATGATGTTGTGATTGGTTTGAATTTAACCTACATTTCTCACAAACCAGCATTGTTTAAATCTTATTTTAACCCTTTGCATGCTGGGAAATTTGTCGTCTGCTAAAATGTTGTCTGCTAAATTTCTAAAATTAGCATTTTCTTTGATTTTTTTCAAATAATACTGTCAGAATAGCAAACAGTTTGGATCCTGATGAGATGCCACGTTCTGTGGCGTCTCATCTGGATCCAAACTGTTTGCACAGGCCTTCAAAATTCGGTTCCCGCACTGAAAGAGTTAAGTCATTTCAAATCATTTTGAACTGGTGATATTTTGTTACATTACATTTTCATTATTCTTGCAATTCTTATTTCAATTGATGTGATTTAGACCAAAGATAGAATCTATCACTATATTTGCTCTTCAAAGAAATCCAGTTTGTGTTCTTGTGCAATATTTCTATTTCTGCCTCAATTTTTAGCTTTTTCTGGAGTCGATCTGCTCCAAGAAACTTACATTTCTGTGCAATCTACATAGACGCAGTAAATTACAAATTCCAGCAAAAAATTACATGTATTAATTATTTCCTCTGTGTTCATATTCTTTGTTTTTGTTGTGTTCTTGACTATTATTGCATTTATTGGCAAATTTTACATTAATTTGTATTCTTTCTATTTGCTCAGTTTTACTTGTTGCATGTTATTTTATACAAATGAGAAGTGGGATGACACACTTATGAAACATCTGAAATAGTGTGAAACTGTGTTTTTTTGTTTATTTATGCCATGAAATATCAGCTGGTTTGTTTGGGACCAAATTTGTATGGCTGGGATGTTGGCTTCATGTGGATTTTCTAATAATCATGGCATGCATTGTAAGTGTTGAAATAAGACTCTTATGAAAGTTTGTTTTTACAATTAAGTACTTGTTGACTTCAGTCCTCTGCCTAGAATTGACATTTAAGAGATGCGAGCAGCTAATGGTGGTCAAAGTACTGTAAGATTTGATTCACTGAATTGGTCGGTAGGGAGGGACGTTGTACCGTCAGATTGGATTCACTCCATTGGTCTATAGGGAGGGACATAAAACTTCAAGGTTTGCTTTACTCCATCGGTCTCTAGGGTACTGATAACGCAACTTGTGGGTAAATAAGTATTTAAACTCTTATCAGTACATCTGATAAAAAATCAAGACCAATATTTTAGGTAACTGTTGAATTTTTTTATGAGTATTAGTTTGGTAAGCTGTGTGTAGTTTATGTTGACTTCGATAAATTGTTTTGAGAGCTATGAAAATGCAATAGCTAAAACATATTTTATTGATTCATATTTCTTCAAATAAACATTTCCAGTTTTACATTCCAAACTTCAGTTTATTTGTGTCTAAGGTTATCAAATGTACAATCCATAATGTTACTTTTACGCATAACTTTCAGCTGTAAGCCAAACTTTATTTTTTGTGACAACCATTCAAAATATTGTTTAGATTCAATTTCTCTTTTGTTTGTTTTTGGTTGTGAACTTTTCTATGTTTTGTTTAAAATTAACTAGCTTTATATTGGGTAATTTGCAAGGTTGTTTTCTTGGTTGTGCAGTCTTACCAGTCTTAGCATTGGTTAACATTATAGTGATAGATTTCATGGTTTGTGAAAAAAATGTTGTTTTGTTGTAAATCACTTTTTACATAGGCATTTAGCAACGTATTTGCTTCTTTAAGTATCCAATTGTACTTTATGTTAAAATAATTGAAAATTCTTTAACTGACACATATACAATGAACATGTCACTGATATAAGGAAAAGTTTGATTTATGAAATTTTTGTTAGTCTTTCCTTATAAGCTTACATAAAAAGGTTCTAGTGGCTATTAATGTAATGGTCTTTGTCTTTAAAAAAGTGTTGGAGCTCAAAAGTCAATTTGCATATGGGTATTCATTTTAATTTCTGCAATAGCGTGTTTGCTTAGAACAATGATCTGCAACAACATCCTTACAATTCTTTCAGACAGTAAATTCATGTTACGTCATAAAAGTAACCACATAAATAAATCAATATTTGTGTGTCAGATTTTGCATTTCTCTTTTAAGTTATGTTACCTTTCTAGTCCTTGGATCTCTTTCAAAAACATCTTCTGATACATCTTAGTGTTGTATACAGCATTACAGTAACAGAAAAAAAGTTTAAAAAATATTGCACTAAGGCAAGGAAAATCATGTGTTTATAAAAAAAATGCATTTATAGGGTTAAACTATGAATATTTGTGTTATGCTGAACATTTATTTAAATTATACATTATTTTGATATTAAAGCCTGAATTAAGTGACACATTTATACGGGCCTAAAAATAAGTGCAAGACTTGAACCAAGATGTATCACAATTTGTGTAATGGTTCCATGCTTGTTAATTTTACTCTTACAATTTTATTTTTTGTTACAGTTTCTAAGAACATATTTTATTTAGCAAAATAAATATTTATGTTATTAAGATGTTTTCTTTATATATTATGTCTGTTGCTTTTGTCGAAAGTCTCAATTTTGAGAATTGCATGACAAGCTCTTACATAAAATGTTCACTCATGACATTAAACTGGTCTTTTTGTTTATCTTTGCATTTAAACTTCATCTTGTATTCATAATATTATTATATAGCAATTATATAGTTATTTATGTATTCAAATTATATTTTGTACATACATTAATCAGACGCAATATGTTTCTGATTTCAAGCATATTTAAAAATCAGTTTTTGTGGATTTTATTCATATTCAAACAGCAGAATTTTCGTATTTCTTTTGACTTCTGCTTAAAATTTAAACAAAATCTTAAATAAAAAGTCAGAGTGTTTGCATATTTTTGCATTCTGTCTTTTTTGATTTCATATTTTCCAATTGTTGCATTTTACACCAATAACACATTCCAATTTGGGAAACATGTACATGTATATGAAATGCGATAACAATAAGTATCAAAGAAAGAAACAAGGGAACAATATTTTTTTATGAAATAAGAGAACATTATGCATAAAATAAGGGTAATAAAAAAGATTTAATGTTAATGAAATAAGAATCTCTTAGAAGTACAGATCTGATACTGTGTTCATTTAATTATGAAATAATATTTGTGTTGTGTGACTGTAAATAGCTCATCATGTAAATGTGATCATTTATTTCTGGTTGGGAACTTTGTTGATATTTGGGATGATGCCATACAATGAATGATTCTATTTGATTTAAGATCATTAATTAATACAAAATGCAATGATTTTGTTCATTGACTGTCATCAAAGCAGCATTGTTTGAACATTGATGCCCTGAAACGGTACATTTTCTGTGAAACCTATATTTAGCGATTGATGTTGAATTTACCATCAATTATTCATTTGTTTATTTATAAAATGTGATTTTACTTAGGACTATTGTGCAGTATGATGCATAACAAACAAATATTTCATAAACACATCAAATAATTTAATAAATTATACTATTATCTTACCAGAGTCATAATTTTGTAAGAAATGTGAAAACACCATGACTTAATTAGTGATGTTTGTTGAATGAAGCTAATAAATTTTCTTCCGTGGTTTTTAAGACTGATTTGTAAAGGAAATGGATTCAATCTTATGTACCGCATGAATATCAGTCAATGTTTGATCAAGTCCCTAAACCTTGTGTAGTGTAGATAGGTTGCACCATGTATGTCCTGTTTCCATTATGTATCTGTATACACGTGTATTGTTTTCATATTATTAGATATTTTGTGTGAGTGGAAAATCATAAAATAAAGTTAATGGTTAGCACTTGACATCAGTCTTGTTGTTTTTGCCACTGCTGTCATGCATTTAATAATCGTGCTTGAGAAGGTAATGCATTTTAATTTTGCACCAAACATAGTAAACATTCACAATTTGTTCATGCAATTGTAATGTCTTTATTTAAAGAACTTCCTCAAATTTGTGAAACTCCAAACCTTAAAATTACATAGTTACAACCACCATTTTGATACAAGTAAATGGTTTCATTTTAGTTAATATGACGTACTTACCCTTCCCACATCAGTTCATATGCAACATATAAGCCTAAAACTACATTAAGGAAAATATTAACTTTGTAATAGGTGACAGAAAATGTGTAAATATGATTTGCCTTGAAATTTCAAATGTTTTTGTACTTAAATTTCAAAGCACCTTCTAACTATTTTATTTATTACACCTTAAAAGTTCGTTTAAATCATATCTGGGTGTTTATGCCTCTTGGGTTAAAACTAGCCAAGGCTGAGGATGAAGATGGTCTATATAGACTGTTACCAACATACTTCAATATCTGAAACCACAATTTAAGTGTCACAAGGGCATTTCGACACCATTCTCTAGTGTTGCAAGTGATTGTAAAGCTCCAGTGATGTATTTGAACATGTTAAAATAATCAAAGTGAAAGGGCATTCTTGGAAATGGCAAGGAACTCTTTAATCCTTTTTGCAACTGCACAATGTTCAAATTGGCAATCTTGTTGCCGAATTACCGTAACTACTCTATGTTTTCGGACACTAAGTTTTCGGACACCCCTGTTTTTAGCAAAAATAATTATTTTTCGTGACTTAATTTTCGGACACACGAGTTTTCGTCCATAATTAATGTCTCTAAGTTTTCGGACAGTATATTTTTCAGCTCTATTTTACCAAATTTCGGTCCTGTTTTCGGTATCTAATGTCAATTCGATCCTGGGGTTTTACAACCCGATTAACATCATAAAACATTGCAGGTGCATGCCTGAGGGCAACGGACCACTACATTTGCGTTATAGGGTAAATAACCTTGTTAACAGGTGCATGTATTAAACAATGGTTTTGCCCGATAGCATAAGCGTAATGACAATTACCAGGGGTAGGGAAAATTAGCAGTTCAATTATCTACCGCAATGGTACTACCCATTCTCGATAAAATAACTGTGACAAATAGTAAACGCTTCAAAGTTTGGTGCACCCTATTGCAAGTTTTACGAACAATGGAAGGTGTTAGACAAGAACTATCTGAAATGAAAAAACAAAGAATTCATAGTTTGCTTTTTTATTGCGTTAATTACAGGTTCGTACTAGCGAGTATCGGTACATTACATGCTCATCTTTGAACTTGTTGGTCAAAGTACAATCTTAAAGTTACTTTCTGTCAAATAAATTGAGCATTTAAAATTATTTAAAATGCAGTGCAAACATACATAACTGTAATTTATAATATAATGCATGGTATTTTACAAGCGCGTGCTATTACCGGTAGTCGTTGATACAATTGACGCTTTTTCGGACACCTCTATTTTGTGAATACTTTTCGTATCTAAGTTTTCGGACACAAATTTTTTTTATTATTTTTAAGTGTCCGAAAACATAGAGTAATTACGGTAAAAGTACTCATTTAAACTTTTAGGAAATTTATAATTTTCATAAGCTAGATACCTTGTCATCAATGTTGTCAATAATGCTTGCAATTTTTAAACAAGCTGTACTATGTACATGCTTGACCTTTGGCTTTTAGTGTTACCTTGCCCAAGGGGTGGAACTTGGTGAACTTCTTTGATTTAGTATTTTATAAGTGTACAAAGCGGGATAATGTTACAGTCTGGACAAGCGCTTTAATGGCAAAATTTTGCCTTGTACCTTTATGTGTGACCTTGACCTTTTAAGTCTGGATAATGTTGTTGCTCATAACACGCAATCTCAACATCATGAACATTTGTGTTAAAATAATTGTAAGCATGATGAATGGCAAGTTATCTCTGGACAAGTGTTTTATGGCCAGATTTGACCTTGAGCCTTGAGGTCTGGCGACAGGTGTTATACACAGCACTTTGTTTCATTGTGAACATTTGTGGTCACTAATTTTACAATTTAAAGATGACGATGTTTCAGTACAGATAATCTCAGATGACCATTCAAATGCACACACATGTATATTTAGAACTCTGCACACAGTCTTAAGAAAGATGATGGATTATTTATGAGTCAATTACTGCAAGAACCTAATTTCTGAAGTTGATATTGGACCTTAAACAACATGTGATACAATACACCATCAAAAGCTGTTTTCAATTCCCAGTGAAAATTCCTGCAGTCAATAATTACGAATTCTTAAAAACTGTTCTGACAGTAAATGTCAGCTCATTTTTTACATAACAGCCATGTCTTCAGGCAATATTGATCATGAAATTATACTGTGAATGTGAGAAAAGATCGTTTACTATCAGCTGATTTACACTATAAGGCAGGAAAGGTTCCAAACTAAGGATATATAAAATATCATTTATGCATGTATTCTTTGAAGCTGCATACTTTGTCTAAAACTAATAATCCATCACCAATATGGCCTAGATAATGATAACAACATGCATGCTTTGTATGTTGCAACATTTCACATTTTTATGAAAGTGGAACATGTATCGACAAATAAACAATTCTGGTTTTTGTAATCAGACCATTAAACTCTGCAGATTCCACATTTTACAGAAATTGTTAAACCAAAATGAAAATGTAAGGCACATATAACTCGTAATTGTAAAAAAAAATCATGCTGAATCAATAATTATCTCTGTCCAAGTTTCTCAATTTTGACATTTTAATGGCAAGTTAAGCTAAGCTTTTTAGTTTTGGATCAAGTTATATATGTAAATCAAATGTGATGACTATAAACTGTGTTCTAATTCTCAAAACAAGAGATGTGTTTGTCGGAAACACAATACCCCCTACTTCGCCGCTTTGAAGCCATATATTTGACCTTTGACCTTGAAGGATGACCTTGACCTTTCACCACTCAAAATTTGCAGCTCTATGAGATACACATGCATGCCAAATATCAAGTTGCTATCTTCAATATTGCAAAAGTTATGGGCAATGTTAAAGTTAAAGACCGACGGACTGCTATATGCCACCCTACCGGGACATAATAAGGAATGCTAAAATAATGATTAGCTGATCAAATAATTCCCATGCCTAGACAAGGAAGCACAAACAACATGTATGCTCTCCTTTTGTCAAAGGTAACAACATTTATTTTCGGCTCTGAAGTTTGTTTATGCTTAGGAGGATTTTTAAACAACTAAGGATTATTTTCCCATGAACAAACAATGTGTCGCATATAACTCAAATGCTCTTCAGTAAAGGCCAAGAGTTTACAATTCAAGGTCAAAGGTCAAAACATTTTGTTAACGATTTCAAGTGATGTACAGGTAATAAAAAATGAAAGAAAAATATGCAACAGAGTCCATTGACTTTTCAAGATTTTTATTTTCTACAACAGATAAAGTTCTTGGTTAGTTTATCACATAAGAATGTCAAAAAAAAACACTACACCCGCATGGTCCTGCCATGTCTTGTCAAAATATTAAAACAATAATAGCCATATTAGTAAACATATAACTTTGTGCACTCATTTATACATCAATATATTAATTGTCTCTTCTATTAGTCCTGAAAATATTTTATTGGATTTTTTCTTGTTAAAATACTTATTTCGCATGTCAAGTCAGTCAGGAAAGGAACAAAAAAAAAGCACCAAGTGGATGTCCACTATTAAAATTTAGATAAATTTAAATGAATTAGTTTTTATTGTAAAGTTTGTCATAAATCATATAAAAATTATAATAAAGATTAGGGAGAAATATTAGAATTAGAGCTAAATTAACCTCAATTTTTAACAGATTTAATACAGCTTTGAACTAAATCTAAAATATGACCTTCATTTAGTAGGACAACCTTTAACACGGTGAACTATTACAACTACAATTCTTTGTAAATAATTAATATTTTTGAATTCAATAAAAATATTTTATATGATTCACATTTGTTTGTAATCATCAATTTTTTCTTGACCATCTGCATAAATTATAATATAATAATATAAAGAAAAATATAATAAAATGTTAAAGAAATATATATAAAGTAACCCTCCTTTAAATAAAGAAGATTTGTAAACTATAACCCATTAAACTATTAATACTACAACACAGTATAACCATAAATTATGGTAACAAAGTATCAGTGCTGAAGATAGTATATTACATTGCATTTTCAAAAAATATATAATTACAGTAAATGTAAATTCTAAAAATTTAAATGCTAAATAAATGCATTTTTTTAATGCACAAATATAAATATCACAAGTTTAATGCATATTGCTTCAGAACGGACGGACATAAACAGGCAAAAATAGATAATGTTACAGCAAGTTACAAATTTTTTTTGTAAAATTTTACTTTATAACAAGATCAAAGCACACTAAGCTTTTTCATTAAGCTGATGTAATACTGGCAGGCTTTGTGTCAATAAAACATTTTCTTATAATTTTTTTTTCAAACTTATGTAAAATGGATAATTTGATATGATTTCCAAATTATAAACTACTTTAGATTGACAGAATTGTTCTTGTACTGAATGATTCCATGCTACATAAAACAGCTTTTTCTTCTTTAATGGAATAATGGGAGACTAAGTTCAAGTTAACACTTTCAATCTACCTAAGCTTGAGCTTAAAAAAAGCTTTTTTTATATTAAACATTTGAATAATACTTAAAGCAGTGGACAAATCAGCAACCAATCAAGTTCAGTAATCAAAACATACAGCAGTATCACAGACAAACAAGTATAAGACAGAGGCAAAAGTTAAACATAAGATCATTTTTATACATTAAAATTCACAACTGGATTATTAAATACAGACATAATGTAACTGTATATTTCTGATTTGTATCAGAACTTAAACATCTTGCAAATTCATTAAAATAATCAAATGTAATTTCAGATGTTTTAAAATAATATAGATGGAACAATAATGCTATAAAACTGAATGTTATCAATTAAGTCAATACAATCACAAAGTTCTAAAACCTTGCTAAACATTATTAGTTTGTATTGCATGTATTAAAGAATGCATACACATTTTTGTTATGGAATTATTTTACATTCGCAGAATTTAGTTTTTTCATTAGTCAGTGTCAGTGTAAAGACTGAAAATAGGTTATATGCAGATAAACATGTGAATAAAATAAGTAAATGACCTTAAAATACAACCATTAAAAAATCAAGTTTTACATACAAAAAGAACAAGATGATACATAGCAAAAAAAATCACAGCAAAATTGTATTGAATGGCAAGCGTTCAAAGTGACAAAAGTACTGTTTACCTTTATTGTTTCCATTCAAAAGTGCTTTTAAATGATTTATAATCTCACAACCTCTCTATAGAGTACCAGCAAAAAGATACGCCAAGTGTGTGCAACTCTACACATCATTTTACTAATTCTTGACAGTTTAACAGCAACTTTTCTCTTTTAAGTATTGAATCACAGATATCAAAATGTACACTTTACTTCAGTAAATAATGTCATTTACTGATATGTATCTAATATTTATCATACATGTACACTACAAGATGAAATGTTGAGCAAAGATTGCTGTAAACATATGATAAGTGCAGTTTTGTATAGAGAGAATGACTAACATATTGTAACAGTTTTTAGATAGGTGCAGAAATCTAATTTAAAACTGCAACAAGTGATATTTTCATAAAAAAACACATTTTCCACAGTGTTCAAACAAACTCCTATTATTGTGATTGTGTGTTGTTGTTGTTGTTTTGATAGTACATTTAGATTTAAAAGATTAACACATTCATATAGTACACAAATTAAAAACTACAAAATAAAAATAGATTATCATTGTGCTCTTGTTGTATACCTAATCTATAACAATAAACAACATTTTTATCCTTAAAATTCGTTCTGTTTTTAATTGCATCAAATTGGAAACTCCTTTCACATTCCAACAACAGTCTTTTTTTGATTGGATTTATGTAAGATTGGATCTCAATCTGTGTTCTTCTTTTTCTTGGTCTTCTTGGTTTTCTTCTTCTTCTTCTTGTCTTTCTTGTCATCAGACACAGATGTAGCCACTTCAGCTATTTCTTCTGAAATACATCAGAAACAGATGAAGCCACTTCAGCTATTTCTTCTGAAATACATCAGACACTGAAATACATCAGACACTGAAATACATCAGGCAATTTATATGAGCCTCACTCTGGGAAAACCAGTCTAAATGCATGTGGGTCAAGTGTCACCCCATATTAGCCTGTGCAGTCTGCATGTGGGTCAAGTGTCAACCCATATTAGCATGTGCAGTCTGCATGTGGGTTAAGTGTCACCCCCATATTAGTCTGTGCAGTCTGCATGTGGGTCAAGTGTCACCCCATATTAGCCTGTGCAGTCTGCATGTGGGGAAAAAGTCACCCCATATTAGCCTGTGCAGTCTGCATGTAGGTAAAGTGTCACCCCATATTAGCCTGTGCAGTCTGCATGTGGAAAAAAAAAAGCCCAATATTAGCCTGTGCAGTCTGCATGTGGGTCAAGTGTCAACCCATATTAGCCTGTGCAGTCTGCATGTGGGAAAAAAGTCACCCATATTAGCCTGTGCAGTCTGCATGTGGGTAAAGTGTCACCCCATATTAGCCTGTGCAGTCTGCATGTGGGTAACGTGTCACCCCATATTAGCCTGTGCAGTCTGCATGTGGGTAAAGTGTCACCCCATATTAGCCTGTGCAGTCTGCATGTGGGTAATGTGTCACCCCATATTAGCCTGTGCAGTCTGCATGTGGGTCAAGTGTCAACCCATATTAGCCTGTGCAGTCTGCATGTGGGAAAAGTCACCCATATTAGCCTGTGCAGTCTGCATGTGGGTAAAGTGTCACCCCATATTAGCCTGTGCAGTCTGCATGTGGGTAATGTGTCACCCCATATTCGCCTGTGCAGTCTGCATGTGGGTTAAGTGTCAACCCATATTAGCCTGTGCAGTCTGCATGTGGGTAAAGTGTCACCCCATATTAGCCTGTGCAGTCTGCATGTGGGTAAAGTGTCAACCCATATTAGCCTGTGCAGTCTGCATGTGGGTAAAGTGTCACCCCATATTAGCCTCTGCAGTCTGCATGTGGGTAAAGTGTCACCCCATATTAGCCTGTGCAGTCTACATGTGGGAAAGTGTCACCCCATATTAGCCTGTGCAGTCTGCATGTGGGTAAAGTGTCACCCCATATTAGCCTGTGCAGTCTGCATGTGGGTTAAGTGTCACCCCATATTAGCCTGTGCAGTCTGCATGTGGGTAAAGTGTCACCCCATATTAGCCTGTGCAGTCTGCATGTGGGTAAAGTGTCAACCCATATTAGCCTGTGCAGTCTGCATGTGGGTAAAGTGTCACCCCATATTAGCCTGTGCAGTCTGCATGTGGGTAGTGTCACCCCATATTAGCCTGTGCAGTCTGCATGTGGGTAAAGTGTCACCCAATATTAGCCTGTGCAGGCTCCATGTGGGTAGTGTCACCCCATATTAGCCTGTGCAGTCTGCATGTGGGTAAAAGTAACCCCATATTAGCCTGTGCAGTCTACATGTGGGTAAAGTGTCACCCCATATTAGCCTGTGCAGTCTGCATGTGGGTAAAGTGTCACCCCATATTAGCCTGTGCAGTCTGCATGTGGGTAATGTGTCACCCCATATTCGCCTGTGCAGTCTGCATGTGGGTTAAGTGTCAACCCATATTAGCCTGTGCAGTCTGCATGTGGGTAAAGTGTCACCCCATATTAGCCTGTGCAGTCTGCATGTGGGTAAAGTGTCAACCCATATTAGCCTGTGCAGTCTGCATGTGGGTAAAGTGTCACCCCATATTAGCCTCTGCAGTCTGCATGTGGGTAAAGTGTCACCCCATATTAGCCTGTGCACTCTACATGTGGGAAAGTGTCACCCCATATTAGCCTGTGCAGTCTGCATGTGGGTAAAGTGTCACCCCATATTAGCCTGTGCAGTCTGCATGTGGGTTAAGTGTCACCCCATATTAGCCTGTGCAGTCTGCATGTGGGTAAAGTGTCACCCCATATTAGCCTGTGCAGTCTGCATGTGGGTAAAGTGTCAACCCATATTAGCCTGTGCAGTCTGCATGTGGGTAAAGTGTCACCCCATATTAGCCTGTGCAGTCTGCATGTGGGTAGTGTCACCCCATATTAGCCTGTGCAGTCTGCATGTGGGTAAAGTGTCACCCAATATTAGCCTGTGCAGGCTCCATGTGGGTAGTGTCACCCCATATTAGCCTGTGCACTCTGCATGTGGGTAAAAGTAACCCCATATTAGCCTGTGCAGTCTACATGTGGGTAAAGTGTCACCCCATATTAGCCTGTGCAGTCTGCATGTGGGTAAAGTGTCACCCCATATTAGCCTGTGCAGTCTGCATGTGGGTAAAGTGTCACCCCATATTAGCCTGTGCAGTGTGCATGTGGGTAAAGTGTCACCCTATATTAGCCTGTGCAGTCTGCATGTGGGTAAAGTGTCACCCCATATTAGTCTGTGCAGTCTGCATGTGGGTAAAGTATCACCCCATAAGCCTGTGCAGTCTGCATGTGGGTAAAGTGTCACCCCATATTAGCCTGTGCAGTCTGCATGTGGGAAAAAAGTCACCCCATATTAGCCTATGCAGTCTGCATGTGGGAAAAAAGTCACCCCATATTAGCCTGTGCAGTCTGCATGTGGGTCAAGTGTCACCCCATATTAGCCTGTGCAGTCTGCATGTGGGTAAAGTGTCACCCCATATTAGCCTGTGCAGTCTGCATGTGGGTAAAGTGTCACCCGCCTGTGCAGTCTGCATGTGGGTTAAGTGTCACCCTATATTAGCCTGTGCAGTCTGCATGTGGGTAAAGTGTCACCCCATATTAGCCTGTGCAGTCTGCATGTGGGTAAAGTGTCACCCCATATTAGCCTGTGCAGTCTGCATGTGGGTAAAGTGTCACCCCATATTAGCCTGTGCAGTGTGCATGTGGGTAAAGTGTCACCCTGTATTAGCCTGTGCAGTCTGCATGTGGGAAAAAAGTCACCCCATATTAGCCTGTGCAGTCTGCATGTGGGTAAAGTGTCAACCCATATTAGCCTGTGCAGTCTGCATGTGGGTAAAGTGTCAACCCATATTAGCCTGTGCAGTCTGTATGTAGGTAAAGTGTCACCCCATATTAGCCTGTGCAGTCTGCATGTGGGTAAAGTGCCTGTGCAGTCTGCACATACTAATCAGGGTTGACATTTTCAGATTTTCTTATATATTTTGCTTAAAGGAAGTATTTTCTTTGCCTAAATCCCATTACGGTGCACAGAAAATGCCGTCCCTGATTAGCGAGTACAAACTGCACAGGCTAATCTGGGATAACACTTTACTCATATCCATTTAAAACCATTCTTCAGAGAGTGGCTTGTATTTATTTGACCAGATAAATACAAATAACTTGCGTTTTATTTAATTCCTAAATGATATCATTCATATTTGTGCCATGAAATTTACAGCTATTTTAACTGTGATATGCCAGTTTAAAGAATCTTTTGTGTTGTTACAATGAAGTTTTACAATTCTTCATTTTTGTTTTGTCTATATGAAGATCAGTGAGTATTAAGTTACAACGTAAATTTCATCATGAGACTATCACAACAATCTATTATATTAAATATCGTTTTCTTTATGCAACAAGAGCCAAATAGGAGACTTATTGTAAAATATCACATGAGAAAATCAATAGACAAACATGCATATGTATTTATAAGGTGTTACATTAAATACCTAATTTTCCAACATCTCACACCAAAAACAAATTCCATGACTTAAATAAATATATCTACAGTCAAAATGACATCTCAAACCAAAAACCAATTCCATGACTGATAAAACAAAATAACAAATCAAAATTGCATCCAATACCAAAACAAAGTCCATGACTTTTAATAATTCACTTAATACATCTCAACCCAAAAACAGATTTCATGAATTATAAATATAACTAACAAATCCAAATAAAAGTTCAATATAAAAAATATCTTCCAAACCTTCCTGACTTTCTTCATAATCCTCATTAAAGGCTGGATTGTTTTCCTCTGCTCTCTCAGCCACAAGTTGTCTCCCCTGAATACTCTCCTCCTCTGGGTCTGGTACGTAGCCCGGGTTGATGGCGGCCATATCCGGTTCCCTGCCCGAGTCAGCTGACATTGGTCTGCTGGGCTGACTGCTGATCACTGAACTCCCTGACGCTGGTCGCACTGTGGGTACAATGTGTTTTAGGAATGAGCCTAAATCTGGAATAGCCGAGCTTAATGCATGTGCGTAAAGTGTCAACCTAGCATAACCTGTGCAGTCTGCACAGGCTAATCAGGGATGACACTTTCAGTCTGCACAGGCTAATCAGGGATGACACTTTCAGTCTAAACTGGATTTTTGTTAAGGGGAGGCTTCCTTTTAACAAAAACAAAAAATACCATAAAATCAGAACATGTGCGTTAAGTGTTGTCCAAGATTAGCCTGCGCATTTATAGCACAGACTAATGAGGACAACACATTCTGTACATAAACTAATAGCACACATGCCTTACACATGCACACTTTGCCCAAATTCATTTTGCTGACTTTTTCCATAGCAAGGCTGAATGGAATTTAAAACAGAAATTTAATGAAAATACTGCTTTGCTAAAAAATACTTCATGACCCTTGCACAAAGTGTAAACATTCTATGAATCTTTTAGTTTAATTAAACCATCAAGACACCTTGTGAGTCAATATACTAGTGTTTTTTTTTTCTAATTTGCCATAAGCGTAATCAGTTTCTTAATGAAATTGCTGAATTGTTTTGTTGAATTATTATATCTATTTCTGTTGTGTTGACATTTGTGTCTGGTAGAGAGCTGTATTGCAGACACAACAGCGTCCCACTCAACTTGTACATTTTCTGCGAATAATACATAAAAATAAGCGTGTCCATTGAACACAGATGTTCCCACATTTCACTTTCTCTTAAAACTCAACAAATGTAAGCAGCTCTTTTATGGTTACATTAGACCTTTAAGCATAACATTGACCTTTAAATTAGACCTTTAAGCATAACATTGACCTTTAAATTGGACCTTTAAGCATAACATTGACCTTTAAATTAGACCTTTAAGCATAACATTGACCTTTAAATAAGCTGTTTCTTAGTTAGGATCATTTTTGTAAAGTTATTTTAAAATTGCATGATGAATGACAAAATTTCAGTCAGTAAAAGCTGTATCTTATGGCCATATTTCATATGGCCTTTATGTGAACCCTTGATCTTTGAGGTAGGGATATGGGTGTTACACTTTACATGTCGTCTTAAGATGGTTTACATGTGTGCCAATCTAATTTGAGATCCATCACTAAATGGCAAAGTTATGCCTCAGGCACCAATTTCTGAATTCATAGTAAGTCCAGGGATCATGCATTTCAATGCTGGCCTTCTAATATTTTTGTCAAAAATGTGGGACCCCTTGACGTTCTTCTGGCATGTTTGTTTTTAATACTAGTGAGTGTTTATTATCCCCTGCTGAAACGCATATGGTTAATTCTGGAGAGACATCTGTAAAGAATGCTGGACAAACAGAGGACTATGTGCTGTTTTTTTTCAAAGGGGTGCATACAAATTTAAGATATATTTTTTTTAATATACCCAATTATTGCTACAGTAGATTAAGTTTAATGTGAAAGCCCATAAGTCACACATCCGAATATTCTAATATCAAGATATTTACATACTTAGATTTCACCTTTAATAACTCATTATATATTTTTTGTAACAGTGTATGATATATTAATAATATTATTAAGCTGTAATATAAAAATATAGTTTTAAATTTATTGATTTCAAATATAAATATTCATTGAGAAATTTCTTCCCCCTCCATAGACGTTGTTTTACTTTTATGACTTCTAACAATCAATCACTACGCCAACACTTTTCTCAAGGTGCAATGCAGTGGACATAGTGGCCAACTAGCGACCCTGAGGTCATGGGTTTGTTCCTCACTTGGGAGCCTTCTATCTCCACGAAACACATCAAGAACTGGTTCTACCCAGGAAATGGACTCGAGAGCATTTAAAAACGCCTTAGGCTTTTGATGCAATCAGGCTAAAATAAACAGAGTTAAAGAAAAAAAGGGTTTGGTTCTCTACCTGGTGACGGTCCCCGGCCGCTGTGCTGAGAGGCAGAGGACCCAGGGGGTGCGACCGGCGACAGACTGCGCCCAGAGCCATTGGAGCCCGGGCCCTGTTGAAGAGGCGAAGTCATGTTGCGTAGCTGTGGGGACATCACGTCGCGGCGCAGGGAGGCATGTGAGCCAAACAAGCTTGAAGCACCCGACCCGGGTCTGACAGGAGGGGGGACCGACTCGGTGCTTCTCTAATGGGCGATAAATATATATTGACTGTTACTAAGGGGTTATAATTATTATCTTTTTCCTAAGATCGGACGGTAGGAACAATTTTTTTAATTATGTACATCTAATGTTTCTGGTGTGCCAGTAACCAGATCCTTTATCCTACTCTTCAACACTACATGATCTGTCATAATTTGTAACCACTCTATCTATGTTCTCCTAAAGCGAGATTATACGATTTTGTATATGTGTTTAATTGTAATATATTGATAAAATATGTAACAATAACACAAAATAAGCAAGAAAAATTATACATTGAAGACAAATTTTATGAAATGCAACAAAGACAAATTAGCGCCCCGAGCATATTGTGACTCAAATTTTCCTACAATAACCGGCACATTCGTCTTTTTAGATAGTGTTCATGTGTCGTATGAATAGATATCATTGCAGGAATTTAAAATGAACTGTTAAACTTAATTTAGATTCACATTGCACATGCATGATTTACATGCTGGTGAATTCGACTGAACAGCCTTTTTCGATTTAAGAATTAAATATCTGGCTTATTTCACATTTTTCTACACATGTTCTTCTTAACTTTTATTTTAATTTATATTTAAATATATGTTAATAAGTTTTTTACACATTTTATATAAATTAATAAATATTTGACAAAATCGTATAATCTCGCTAATATTGCCCATATTTTCAATGAATTTTTTTTTAATTTAGTACAGTAGACCCCAAATTAAACCAGTAACAGACTTAAAATACCACAAGAAAAGAAAAAATGGCAGCACCAGGAAGTAAGCTTTTCAGTGTTTTAGTTATTAATTAAATTAAATTAATAATGCAATGGCTAGCTTGTTCCCTTTGAAAAACACAAACACATACAATTTAAGAACACTACTCACATACAATAAATTGAGCAGAAAAACCTTTTCTATTTTTAGAATCAGTGACCTTTACCTGAAGCCAACTGGTCCTGTATGGATTCACAAGCTCAGTATACATATTAAAGATAATAAATACTTTTATATTTTAAAATGCAAAAAAAATATTTTTGTTCATTTGTAATTTTTTTTAAGTGCAATCATTTAGGTGGCCATAATCGCAAACATAACCGCCCTTGACCAGTAATCAGGGATCATATTCTTTATGTTTTGTCGGTCCTAGATCGATTGGGGTCATGAAAGACCGATTGAAAATCCTAAACAGTCGGTCCAATTCTGTCCTGACATTCGTACAAAACGATGTTAAGTCTGTAAGTTCCCAATAAAATTCGCTATTTAAGCTCTGTCTGGCTAAAACTTACCATCGCTAATCCCTTTATTGCCCCCAATTAACAACCCGCTTCTGCTACTCCAGTGCACCAGTGTTGTTTTTGACACTTTATTGGCGATTTATCGGCGATTATTGATTTTATCAGGCATTTACACCACAGTCTTTTTATGATAGGGGTCTCTAATTGCTATCGAAAGATGTATCATACAGAAATAAACGCCAATGACACTATTATCCTGTGTATTATACCACCTAACTTGTAAGGAGTAAGGTTATAAAACCTGTAAAAACACCGATTTTGTACATCAAACAAATTGGATGCTGACCAATACGCATTGATGTTTCACATAAATTAACTTTCGTTTTCGACTGATTGTCAGAAATTATTTATAACATATTGCATCAATCTAAATTTAGAGTTAATAGATGATTGGTTGAATAAGAAAAGTGCTCGATGCGCTCACATCGCGTCACACAATTTACAAATGATCAAGGGGATATCCCTGTACCGATTGGATGTCAAATCGAAGCATACGGGGAAACCCCACAATTCAGTTTATGGAGTGTGTTAACTTCCAGAGAATGGAGAACACTGTGTTCACGAATTTCGGTAACACATGTATCGTCAAAATTGGGTAGAAAATTAGAGTTTTTGTAAGTAATATACTGACTAAAGTAAAGGTGATCGTTTTAGGTGTCCTGCTTTTTGGTCACATTTCCAGACAATTGTTTAATGGAATGTCCCGATTTGGACCTGACAAATTCTGGCATGGATTTCGGATGTAATTTTTGGAATACTTTTTCCCCCAATTTTAAATCCAGACCGATTGATGTTGTGGGAAAATATGATCCCTGCCAGTAATAACTTTTATATTGGAACTTACAAATTTCTAGCATATACGTGCGCAGGAATTGTTATATGAAATGCCAAAATTATTTTATTAATTCCATAAGAATTCCCACAAAACAAAAAACCTTTCAGACTTTGAGAAATGCGCCAAAAATCTAAAGTCATATAAATTATACAAGTTTTTATGAAAAAAAATCCTTTTTATATATTTAGTTACAGTCACCTTGACCTTTACCCAAACAGCCCCAAATGAAATCATGCTGCATTTCCATGCAAGCTTTCAATATCTAAAGTTTCATCAAGACTGATCAATACAAATAGAAGTTTTTTACCAGAAACATCATGTTTAATATTTTTCTATTTTACGTTACAATGACCTTGACATAGCCCCAACTGTGCCCAAATGCAATTCAAGCCAGGCCTTAATGTAAGCTTCCTCAACCCAAAATTTGTCTACAATATATGCATCCAAACTCTAATTATTGAGCTACAACTGATTTTCTACTGCTAAGAAGAGTGACCCTGATCTTGACTTGACATGACCTAAAGACAATCCCATGTAAGGTCTCTGTAACAGCTTTTTATCAAAGTTTCATCAATATTGGTTGACGCAAACTCAAATTATTGACAGAAAACAACCTGTTTGACAGTGCCTGCCTGCCCACCCAGCCACTCGCCCATAATATCTGAATTTAATAACCAGGATCTTCAACTCGAAAACCTGTTGTTGTTTTTAAACATATAACACTTAACCTGAACATGTACTTAATTTTTAACATACATGTATTCTCATTAATATAATGAACAGAAACTTAAAGTGAGTTTTGACTCACAATGGAAGAGGCTGAGCCTGATCTCAGAGGCTGTAGATTGACAGGTTTCATGTGACCAAAGCTGGCGCCCTGCTTGCCCCCTGGCAGTTTCACCGGGACCTCCTCTTCAGAGTCCAATTCTTCAGCCACGCCCCCTATTGTGGGCCTGAAATGGGACCTCGAACATGAGAGGAAAACTGTTTAACAAAATAAAAACAAGAAGTTAAGATTTTGCAATCAAAATAACAAAGAAACTGAATTTGTCAAAACAGTTGCTGATGTTGCCAGACGACACGAACATAGCTTGGCACTCATTCTTCTAAAGTGATTAACCTTCATCCAGAGCTCCAGATAAGGGTCGTATTTTCGTAATTACGAATTATTTTCAAGTCCGATACGTATTTATTTTAAAATCTTGTCGTACCATTAAGAATTACAAAATCAAGTTACGAATATTATTTTGACATCGGTTCGTATCGATTTTTATTGAGTTCTTTTCGCGTATTAAAGATCTTTGCGGTGCTTATATAGAATGGTTACCGGGTCTGTTTAACAAAGCGCATTTTTTTCAATAAAAGCGGCGTATACAGTCTATCTGTAAAAAAAAAATGGCGGCGCCCAGAGAGAGTCCTAAAAAAACTGCAAAGCGTCCAAAAACACGCTTTTAGCATATTGTACGCAAAGTGAGCCGAAGTTAAATGTTTAGAAAGTCATTATAGAAATGATCTTATACGATGTTGTATGTTCAGTTTCCGACACAGTCGGAAAAGCTAAACAAAAACACGACACGACGGGTCCAAATTTAAACAACAAAAAAACATTGAACGAGTGGAAAGGACAATTCCCGTGGCTAATCGTTGAAAAGATTGAAGGGGAGAACCGTTTTAATTGTGAAATATGTAAAATTTCATCTAAGGCATGCAATCTAAGCACAATTTGGGCATATGAAGGTATTTGAAAAATACAATTGTATAATACTGAAAAGACACTGATGAACTCGTATTTATAAATAAAGTTGCTAGTATGTTTATTTGGATTTTTTTGCATGAAAATAACCATTATTATTTATTTTTAGATATGCATCCAAACTCTAATTATTGAGCTACAACTGATTTTCTACTGCTAAGAAGAGTGACCCTGATCTTGACTTGACATGACCTAAAGACAATCCCATGTAAGGTCTCTGTAACAGCTTTTTATCAAAGTATCAAAAATAAGAATTATTTTCCAAAACTTAGTAGTAACGTTAAGAATAATTTTTGGAAATCTGGTAGTAATTTAAGAATTTCACAAAACCTTATCTGGAGCTCTGTTCATCCATTTTGTTTCATACAATATTTTAAAGTAGAAAAATAACAATGAGCAATAATTCTTCAATAATAAGTCACAGCATGAAATCCTTAGCTTACCATAACCTACACAAATATGTTCTTCGGCTGCGAAAATTTCATGGATATTTGCTAAGCAGTTTAAGAGGAATTCAGTCCTCAAGGTTTGGAGAATCCCCCAAATATTGGTTTATATATATATTGGTTAACTTAGTTGGCTGCAGTATTAAACGTCTTTCTTTATGAAGACCTTTAATATTATGTCCTTCAGCTTTGGAAATCAATTGGGCAAAATTGACCCAAGCACTTCAAGCAATGTTGAGTCCACTATTACTTTAAAAGTAAAATATTCCAAAGAGGAAAAAAATGACAGAGCAGAATTATGTAAATACTGCACAAATTGGTAATCCACATAGACTCCTTCTTTTGAGTAATGAAATTGTGTGTGGGTATTATTGGCATTGAAAAGGTGGAAATGAGAAAAAGGTGGAAATGAGAAAGTTTTATTTGCTAAATCTGTTAAGTTGAATTTTGTAGAGAACCTTGCATCATGCAAAGAAAATGAGCCTTGTTCCAGAAAAACTGGGCTTAATGCAAGTGCCTAAAGTGTTGTCCAAGATTAGCAAGTGCATTTTTTTTAACAAAGAGTTCAATAAAGTGGAAAGTGTTGTCGCTGATTAGCCTGTGCAGAATGAACAAGCTAGGCTGGGACAAGACTTTGTGCACATGCATGAAGGCCAGTTTTCTCCAAGCGAGGCTGAAATGCTGCTTACGTCTCCAAGTCAATGAGTCCAACCTCAGGTAGTTTCCTCAGCATGCCCTGCACATTGTCCTCTTCCTGTAGAACACACATGTATAACTACACAATCAATTATCTCAATCACATTCAAATACATTCAGCCAATTTTGCAATCAATACAATAATCATTTAAAATCAAGGATTGGACTTAAATGTTCATTGCAAATATCAAGGTCTGAATGTAAACTGGCTCTCCTTAAGACAAATACAGACATACAAACATATCATACATGCATATACCTTTTGGTTTAGTAATCACCCATCAATTGAAAATTATATAGCATTTGTATTACTAAACTATGATATAAAAATAACTTTGAAATGCTTCTGTTCTTGTAATTTTTTTACTTATAATATTTGATTTGAACTTCTAGATTCTCTGCATACATCGGTCAGTAAAATGTATGGCATAATTCAAAATAGGCCAACATCTGTGAACAAGTCCCGTTTACATTTCAAAAAAAGCTTGTTTTATATTTAATACAAATGCAAGAAGGCTGACTGAAATACATGATATGACTGGGGCACTAGTTAAAACAATCAAACCAGGGCAAACAAAGAACAATCGATCATGGACCAACCTCTGTGGATTCTGCATCAGTAGAGTCTTCATTGATGACCTGTAGAAGATCGTCCGAGTAGTTGCCACCGATAGGGGCGGGGTAGAGGTCCTCAAAGTAGCCATCTTCCTCTACAAGCAACAAGTGTTTGCAACATAGGATAACAACACAGCAGTTGTCAATGAAACCATCACTTCTCCTATATTTATATTGTAGTTTTATTGATGTGTACAACGATGTAATAACAACATACTAGTTATCATTTAAATCATCACTTCTCCTTTATTCATACTGATTTTTTATGGATTGTGAAACAATGAAATAATAAGACAGGCGTTGAACTTTTCCTATTGTATACATGTCCCGGTGCACTACTGTAATAACAACTTTGATATTATTCTGTACATCACTTTTGCTATGCTGATATTCTACTGTAGGACATGTACAACAATGAAGTGTCCTGCACATTTTGCTGACCACAGAAGACAAAAAATGATAAAATAAATCAAAGAACACACTTTTATTTTCTAATGTTTGACTAAACAACAATCAAACCATAAAATTTAAAGTGTATGAAAATATTTATTTCTAAATATTTATTGGGAAAAATATTAAAAACATGAGCCTTCTTACAGCAGTATTATAATATTCTGAGTGGAGCATGTCTAATGGGCAATACAGATGAGAGACATAACACAAGCTTCTAGCTTTTTTCTCACTTCTCTAGAATTTATCTCATGATTTAATCTTGAGCATCTTTGCAGCGTATTAGGATATGTGGTATACGTGTCTGTTTTTATGTATGTATGATTGATTCAATATATATGAGCACCGCTCTAAGAAAATGCATGCGGGTAACATGCAGTCCCAGATTAACCTGTGCAGTCCACGCAGGCCAATCAGAGACGATACTGTCCACCTAACCTTGATATCTGCTAAGAGCTCTCCTTTTGA
Source organism: Dreissena polymorpha (assembly GCF_020536995.1). Classification (NCBI taxonomy): domain Eukaryota; kingdom Metazoa; phylum Mollusca; class Bivalvia; order Myida; family Dreissenidae; genus Dreissena; species Dreissena polymorpha. The sequence continues at coordinate 69,677,937 of NC_068356.1, forward strand.
GCAATTAATACAAGAGGGCCATGATGGCCCTGTATCGCTCCACTGTTTTTTCTTAGCGAAAAAAACGTGTAATGCGCATGGGTTGAAATGTACTCAAGCATGTGACTTTCTCTTTCTATCCCTCGTCCCACTGGGCGCATAAAGTTGGAAGGGTGAGCATTTTTATATATGGAAAAAGTTACTACCGTGTTAACTAAACAGACAAAAAAGCCCGGGAATTGTTGCACAGGTCCTTTGCTTATAACGTAGGTACATTTATCTCTGCAAAAGATATTGTCGTTCTTTCCATTTCACACATTTTTAGATGCTGAAGATCAAATCTACGCATTTGATTTGAAACAGATTCACTAGACCCATAGGAATCAAAATGCCTTAACCCTTTACCAAACAACACATTTTGGACTTTCCCAATTTGAAAGAGGTTGCAGACGTCAATTGAATTAAAATGGAATATGAAGAAAATGATCAGGTAGGGTAGAAATAATTGTGATAAAAGGAGAAATTGCTCATCAACCCACACATCCCTAAGACCAACAGGCCTGAGAATATTATGATAATCTAAAGATTATTTCTTTATATTTATAAATGTATTTAATTAAGTAATACATTTGACTTCTAAGATCAATTCATAACTTGTATTAAGAAAATTATAAAATGGTCAGAAATATATATGGATTGTTGAGCAATTGACAATCATTTCAACAATTCATGATCAGTTACTATTCACAAATGGAACAATGAATCATTAGTTATTAAAAAACAGCATATAGGATAGTTAAGAACATTGCACTTCATTAATTTCAACACCTTCTCTTGGATACAAAGTTTGAGTTTACCGTGCAGTATAATATATTGACTATCCTTGAAATAATTATGTTCATGGAAGTTGTGTTTTTAAAATCAATAATATATTATTAAACTGGTTTTAACACTACAAAAAAGACATGAAATTAACATGTCATCCAAAATATTTTCATCCGGATATATGGTCACTTTCGACATATTTAAATAAAACCCGACTTTTTTCAGTTTATAAGAAAAACATTCATAACACATGTTCTTACTTCAATGCCTTTGTAAGCAGTCACCATCTGACCTAAAATGGCACTAAATGACAGGGTTTTATCTCATGTTTACAAGATGTTGATGTTGTTGTTTGTCACAGCCAAACGGCCGCAGTAATCTCCACTGGTAAACGTCATATGCTCAGTTTTGTGACCCCCGGGGCCGGGTCAAATTTGAGCCCAGGGGAATAATTTGAACAAATTTGGTAGAGGACTATTAGATATCACTACATACCAAATTTAGTAGCCCTAGGCTCTATAATTAAGAACAAGAAGATTTTTAAAGTTTGCACAAAATAGGCCTTATTTAAGCATATGTTCATTTTTGTGACCCCTGGGGCAAGGTCAAATTTGTTCCTAGGGGCATAATTTGAACAAACTAAGTAGAGAACTATTAGATGTCACTACCTACCGAATTTGGTAGAAATAGGCCCAATGGTTATGGACAAGATTTTTATAGTTTGCACAAAATGGGCCCAATATAAGCATATGTTTAATTTTGTGACCCCTGGAGAACGGTCAAATTTGATCCCAGGGGCTTAATTTGAACAAACTTGGTAGAGGACTATAAGATGTCATTACATACCAAATTTGGTAGTCCTATGCCATACAGTTATGGACAAGAAGATTTTTAAAGTTTGCACAAAATAGGCCTTATATAAGCAAATTTTCGATTTTTTGACCCCCCCAGGGCAGGGTCAAATTTGACCCCAGGGGCATAATTTGAACAAACTTGGTAGAGGACTATTAGATGTCACTACATACCAAATTTGGTAGCCCTATGCCCAATGGTAATGGACGAGAAGATTTTTTAAGTTTTCACAAAATAGGCCTTATATAAGCAAATTTTCAATGTTTTGACCCCCCGGGGCAGGGTCAAATTTGACCCCAGGGGCATAATTTGAACAAACCTGGTAGAGGACTATAAGATGTCACTACATACCAAATTTGGTAGCCCTTGGCCCATTGGTTATGGACAAGAAGATTTTTAAAGTTTACACAAAATAGGCCTTATGTAAGCAAATGTTCAATTTTTTTACCTCCCCGGGCAGGGTCAAATTAGACCCCAGGGGCATAATTTGAACAAACTTGATAGAGGACAATAAGATGTCACTACATACAAAATTTGCTAGCCCTAGGCCCAATGGTTATGGACAAGAAGATTTATAAAGTTTGCACAAAATAGGCCTTATATAAGCAAATTTTCAATTTTTTAACCCCCTGGGGCAGGGTCAAATTTGACCCCAGGGGCATAATTTGAACAAACTTGGTAGAGGACTATAAGATGTCACTACATAGCAAATTTGGAAGCCCTAGGCCCAATGGTTATGGAAAAGAAGATTTTTAAAGTTTGCACAAAATAGGCCTTATATAAGCAAATTTTCAATTTTTTAACCCCCCCGGGCAGGGTCAAATTTGACACCAGGGGCATAATTTGAACAAACTTGGTAGAGGACTATAAGATGTCACTACATACCAAATTTGGGAGCCCTAGGCCTAATGGTTATGGACAAGAAGATTTTTAAAGCTTGCACAAAATAGGCCTTATATAAGCAAATTTTCGATTTTTTAACCCCCCGGGGCAGGGTCAAATTTGACCCCAGGGGCATAATTTGAGCAAACTTGGTAGAGGACTATAAGATGTCACTACATACCAAATTTTGTAGCCCTATGCCATACGGTTATGGACAAGAAGATTTTTTAAAGTTTGCACAAATAGGCCTTATATAAGCAAATTTTCAATGTTTTGACCCCCCGGGGCAGGGTAAAATTTAACCCCAGGGGCATAATTTGAACAAACTTGGTAGAGGACTATAAGATGTCACTACATAGCAAATTTGGTAGCCCTAGGCCCAATGGTTACGGACAAGAAGATTTTTAAAGTTTGCACAAAATAGGCCTTATATAAGCAAATTTTCAATTTTTTGACCCCCTGGGGCAGGGTCAAATTTCACCCCAGGGGCATAATTTGAACAAACTTGGTAGAGGACTATAAGATGTCAATACATACCAAATTTGGTAGCCCTAGGCCTAATGGTTATGGACAAGAAGATTTATAAAGTTTGCACAAAATAGGCCTTATATAAGCAAATTTTCAATATTTTGACCCCCCGGGGCAGGGTCACATTTGACCCCAGGGGCATAATTTGAACAAATTTGAAAGAGGTTTACCACAGGAACATTCCTGAGAAATTTCATCAGATTTGGACGAGTAGTTTAGGACAAGAAGATGTTTAAAGAAAAAGTTAACGCACGGACGCACGCACGGACGCACGCACGGACGCACGCACGAACGCACGCACGGACGCACACACGACTGACACAGGACCATGACATAAGCCCCGCTGGCCTTTGGCGAGTGGAGCTAACAATAAAATCAACTATTAAAATTGAAACTTTGAGGTTTAAAACTACGCACCATACATGGAAAATACGGTACAATAAAAGCCGAAAGTAGCGTCCTTGATAAGCTTGTGTTGACTGCACAGGCTAATCTGGGTCAACACTATGCACATGCATTAGGCCCCTTTTTCCCAAACACTATGCACATGCATTAGGCCCCTTTTTCCCAAACACTATGCACATGCATTAGGCCCCTTTTTCCCAAACACTATGCACATGCATTAGGCCCCTTTTTCCCAAACACTATGCACATGCATTAGGCCCCCTTTTCCCAGACCATGGCTCAAATATTGTTTTAAATGAATGTAAGTAAGACAAAGAAAGAGTGCATTTGAGCAACCTTCAAACAGCCTGTCTGCTTGTAGAGAGGGCCACACTTTCTCCGTGGCTGGCTGGAGCAGGTTACGCTTGGCAACTCTCTCAGAGCGACCGTTCAGGAATACACCTGTAAGTAAGCACAGTGACACATGGCAAAAATTGCATTGTTTTGAATAAAATTGGGAAATTGGTGTATTTCATTATTTGCAAACCAATAGTTAAAATTTTTAAACAAGTGTACTAAGGTTGAACCCATACAGATGCATTTGGAAGTGACTAAATATTTCATTTTATTAACAACAAAAAATATATTGGTGGAAAACCTTAAATTTTAAGACAGTGTTTGGGAGAAAATATACATATTTGGACTTTGTGATTTGAAAACACAACAACAATGAGTCTCCACAGTGATGTGCGTACCAAGGATGTACATCTTCAGTAGCAGACGTCTCCTGACTGGTGGCACCAGGATCAGGTCAAAGTCTCGTTGAGCCAGACGCTGACTGAACATTGGTGCCAGCTTCATGAATTCAGCTGCTGTGCGACGTATCGATTTCTTGACACTATCTGAAAGTGAGTTTTCCAAGAAAAGAATAAAATGAGACTTAATGATGGATGGCTAGATTATCGAGTAGGGTGTCATAATGATTTTAGTAGTGTTGTTGTTATGTATTGCCATGGCCATTAATACTCATGAGTGATATAATTCCACTGATTCCCATTTCCACATACAGTGTAGAGAACAAACAGTGGCTTGTAATCAAACCAATTGACGAGCCTTCCACCAATTTTTTTACTTCCCCTAGTACTTAATAATAACTAGTTTTAATTTTGCTGTTTAATATTTAATGTAACTGTCTCCTGATAAATATGCTTTAAAAGGAATTGCAAACCAAACATGCAATTGTCACTCCATTGAATAAGTAATTCTTACAATAATTTGGTCAAACCTGCAAACAGTGACTTTGGTGACAGATTTGCGTGCGACTCGACCAGGTCGTCTAGTATTTCCCACAGCACAAGGTGCAGAGGGTCCCTGACATACTCCGCCTCTCTGCAGTACGTGTTGATCACGTGGATGTGTCGGGCCAGCTCATGAACCGGGGCAAATATCGCAGGCACTCGCTGGATATTTTCTGTGAAAGCAAAACAAATGAGTTTCATTCTGTGAAAACTTGGCTTAATGACACTTACCCCTTAAAAATGTTTTTTGATAAGAGACTTCATTTTAACGAAAAATTTCATAACAGCAAAAAGCTTCATCTCTGATATGACTGTGCAGACTGCACAGCTGCACAGGCTAATCGGGGACAACACTTTACACACATGCATTAAGCCTGGTTTTCCCAGAACAAGTCTCAAATTTCATGGTTAAGAAAATAAGCCATATCAACTTAACATTTTTATATCAGATCCAGTAGATTTGCTAGAATGGTTGCGTTCATCGTCTAAACATTTTTATCAGACTTTAATTACATACAATTGTTACAATCAAAATAACCAAACATACAACCATTCCCAACCAAAATTGTTACTGCCTGTTTAATTAAAAAAAATATTATAAATTAAATACATTGACAGCATAACTCAGTTTTAGTTCAAATGTTTGTCCAAGGATTTAAAAGTGTTGAACATACAGCATGTAAAATTCAAAGGCATGAAACAAAATCTAACCATGTGCAATCTTGGCCTTGATGATGGCTGTCATGAACTTCTTTGTTTCTGTGGTGAGGTAGCCCTCTCCTGAGCTAGCGATGTTTGGCCACACCGGTCTCTTGTAGCAGGACTTGGTGGAGTGACAGAGCGTCCGGGACACAAGGTACACTAATAAGGAAATCAGCGATACGAGCCAGCTCACTTGAATGATCCCAATGAACCAGATGATGTAATTGGGAGTCAGCCATGCGGAAGGTGTGGTGTAGGAGTTGTAGTTAGAGAGCAACGATCCCACGAATGCGTTTCCAAGGTTACAAAGAATGCTAAAGGCAAGGAAAGCGTTGCAGCTTGTCAGACGGAATGGTCTCACAATGACGGCCGAAAGGAACATTACCAGAAGAAATATGGCCGTGACCATGGACTGGATCTTGATGTTATTGAACGCTGCAACAAATATGATAAGCAGCAAAAGTTTTGCTACCAGCAGAGCTGAATAATAGTAGCGACCCCGATGCTTGAAGGAGGAAAATATCCACATGGAATCATGCAGCCAAGATCGATTCAGATGGATCTTATACTCGGTTTCTTTCATCAGTATGAATGACAAGTAACCCTTGGATGTTCCCGTCATTCCTTCCCGTCTGATCTTGATGATGAGGAATGCTGGATAAAGAATAAACAGCACAATCAGCATCAGTAAGGCAGGAGCTCCAAGTTTCCAGTGCTGAGAGCTGAAACAACCGTAGTCGTTGACAGTGTAGACTTTGTTAAACTCTCCTTCGCACTGAAATACCCTGAAGAGGGCAGTGCCAAAGGGAAATGACAGGATGTGGATAACTATCACTGTGAAGTACTGGATCCAAGACATGATCATTCTTTGTCTAGTCTGCGGGTAGAAGAAACGCCACATTATCAAATGAAGTGCCCCATAGCTGATAGTCAGTGCTCCAAACAATCCAAACCAGCCAAAGACAATGTATTCGTATGATAGAGGTACCTTGCTGCTGGCTATATCCGCCCCTTGTACGCTGTGATACACTGATTCATTTGTGAACTTTACTATCTCCCAAGCATCTGCATTAAAACCAAACACCCAGTATGTTTTGCGTAGCCATTTTTCTGGAAACAACCATCTGGTTGACATGGATTGTATCAGGGCAAATATCTGAAGAAAGTCAAGCGCTAGAAGAAACACATCTCCCCAAACCTTGTTCACACTTCGTTTCTTCTTCTGGTCAATAATATCAAAGACTTCTTCATCATCCTCGAAAACTTGTACCTGTTCGTCAGTGTCATCATGACGTGTGTACCTGGAAAAAGTTTCATTATTTGTTTAAAGTCATTGCAGTTGCTATCATGTATATAACTTTTTTATTCTAGATTAGAAACATGGGCAAATAAATGTTGAGTTGACATGTTTGGATTCTCTTTGATTTACAGTTACAAAAATTGTTCCTACAAAGTTGAAAAATACAATCCATTATGATTGATAACTTGTCTCTTACACAGATGTTGAATTATGCCTCTAACATGATATTGTTTTATTCTCAGTTACAGGGTTCTCAATAAGAGCCGGCCGCCAGCCAAATTGGCCGTTTGAAATCAGATTTTGGCCGGTTGAAAATCGCTCAGATTTGGACATTTGGCAATTGACTTTTCAAAATTTGCGTGTCTTTCCGATAATTTTGCTCCTATTTGCTATTAAGCAAAGATGTCCCTTCATTACTGGTATCTCCCTTTACGCATTAAAACAACAACAATAAAAAGGCGCATATTGGAATCTGTCAAAAAGCAGTAAAATATTTTGACATTCTGTTCATCACATGTTGAGTTAAAATTTTACAAAAGTAATCAAGAGCTTTTTCCATTTATCTTTTGTTAGTTAAAAAAGCTAAAATTCATAAAATGCACACAAACATGCTAAAATTTAAGTGCCTGGTTCACCACTAAAATAGCCATAAAATGGCCCAAAATGCAGGAAATCAAGTGCTCAATTTTAAAATTGTCAGGGGGAGCATGCCCCCTGACCCCCCTAAAAGGCCTGTTGGTTTCACATTAGGGCCTGTTGGCTCAAAAGTTATTGAGAACCCCGCATTTACATAATGGATAATGATTATATGAGGATTAAGATATTATCAATTACTGGTATACAATCTAGAACATTTATAAAGTCAGAAGGGTGTGTGGATAAAGAAATTCCAAAATTTACAAGCCAAATGCTTTTTTTTTTATAAATATTTTATTCATAAAAAAACACAGTTAGACTCTTAACATTTTGTTCTATAATTTCTTCATGAATTTTTCTAGATTTAAAATCACAGATTAATGACTTAATGATTTATTTAAAAAAAATAATTTATCTAAATCTGTTGATACTCTGACGACATAAGAAACCTGTCAATACACGGACATTCAATGCACTTCCATAATATAAAATTAGGCAAATCAATGCATAGAGCTTACTGGTATTAGTTGACTTAGAACATAAATAATAATATCTATTCAAATAAAAAGATTTCAATCAAATTTATCATTTGCTGTAGCGCAAGCCGAGAGCCGCCTGCGACACAAAGACATTGTGGGAACAACGGCAGTGGGAACACAAGGTCTGGGCTCTGCGGAGTCGATGAGCTGGAAGAAGGCGGACAGTAGGATAAGGAGGGAGATGGTCCAGGCAGAGGTACGTCTGGCCGAAGAAGAAGATCGAGGCATAAGGGCAGTGGCAATTGGGTGCCAGGGTGCTTGGACAAAGTGGCAGACTACAGGAAAGAAGATGACCTGGGCGGATATCTGGCGTAGCGAACCTCTGCGCATCAGTTTCCTGCTCAGGTTAGTCTACGACCTGCTACCTTCACCAGCAAACCTGCACAGATGGGGAAAACGTGACGACCCAACCTGCCAACTTTGCGGAAAGATAGGCATGCTAGAACACACACTATCATCTTGCCAGACAGCCCTTTCACAAGGAAGATACAGGTGGAGACACGACAAGGTCCTCCAAGAACTGGCAGACATAGTGGAAAGGGAGAGGCGAATGAAGAGGACTGTGAAGGAGGCCGGGAAGATGCAGTTTGTAAAGGAAGGGGAAACCATCACGAAGCAGCAGACGCAAGCAGCATCGATCCTAGATCGTGTGCAGTCATGGGAGATGGTTGTTGACCTGAAACGAAGGCTGGTTTTCCCAAGTGTAGTCCAGACAACACAACCCTCGACATGATGATCTGGTCGGCAAAGGACAAGTATCTGGTGATGATTGAACTCACAGTTCCTAGGGAGTCGCACTGTGATGATGCGATGGAGAGGAAAATGGCAAAATATGCTGATCTGCAGAGGGAATGCAAGGAGAAGGGGCGGCACACGTGGCTATTCCCAGTGGAGGTCGGCGTCCGAGGCTTTCCGGCAAAGGCTCTCTGGAGACTTTTCACTGCACTTGGCCTGACAGGAAGTGACAGAACGCGAGCTGTCAATAGACTTGGGGATGCAGCGGAGAGAGCATCGAGATGGCTTTGGCTAAGGATAGAAGAGATGAGCTGGCAGCCGTCTGCTGACACGTAGGGGATTGATCAACCCCTGCGAACCCACCACCAGGAGAATGTATCGAGATTAATAGGTCGAAACATTCAGTGACCGGTGGCTCTCGACTGAGGATGTCAGTAGTCCAGGAGCTTAACGACTGTTTACATCTCATTCCACATCTGGTTTACCAGTGACTTCTAGGAAAAACTGGATGACAACTGAGAATAGAACGGTGACACTGGAAAGATAGATGACCACCAGGAAAGCCTGGGAAGAGCACGACGGGTTGGCAGCCGGGAATGCAGGTCCTGTGAAAGGACAACCCCAACATCAGCTACAGACTCACACACAGAAGAATACCCCCAGAGTCTTCTGAGAGGGGGGGAGGATGAGAGACTCACAAGGACGGATACACAGATGACGACTAGGCTTGTACAACAGACATTGACCGGAGAAGTAGCAGTAGTGAAGTGTGGCAAATGTGACAAGATCTGCAAGAATCTAAGGGGACTGCGGATACATCAAGCCAGGACTGATTGTGGGAAATCAGACACCCAGACGCAACGCTCAGGTGTTACACCTGGTGAGAAGTTGGATGATCCAAGTCGGGAAGAATACCATAGAACTAGGAACCTCTACGCTTCTGAGAATCTGGTTTCAAACACCCAGGGCAGGCAGCAGGAAGAGGACGACCATGACCCTCTTCTGGATCTGCTTCCCCCACTGGACGATGGATGACACTCCAGCACATGCAGAACCAGCACCACAAGCACAAACAGCTCTGGGAGATGATGAGAAGAGGCGCCCGCTGATAGCATGGCCCAAGACGACAGACCGGCGAGAGTGGCAGGAGCTAGATCGAGACGTCTTCGCTATACTGGAAACAACCCTCTAGGGTCCAGCTGACCGAAAGATTAGATCAATGATGGGCCTCATCTATACTGTAAGCAGCGCTATAGATAACAAGCGTATTTGCGTTATTACGCAATTAAAATAACCAAAAACGTAATTAAATTCAAAATAAAGCGTACAAAAACGCAAATACAAATTTAATAACGTAATTCCCGTAAAAAACCTTGCGTCACGAAACGCAATTCTTACGAACACCAAGCGTATTTTTTAGACTGGTTATATTCCGTACAGAAATGTACTGGATAGTTTATATGCCGTCCTAAGAAGAAAAGAAGGCAGTCTTTCCAGCAGTTATCTATCTTTGGGGTATTATTGTGATTATTCGTAGACCCGTCAGATTTCTACTTTCGTTTTCTGAAATAATCAAAATGGCCACTCGTGGACGAAAAAAACGAGTCCCGACACAAACTAATACTTTACACAGGTATTTGCCCCAGAATATTCGGGAAAACTATAGCTTTTGTGCGACCTTGCTGAATGATCTGTTAGACGATGTTATAATTTCTCCAGAGAATGTTGTTTGCCCGATATTATCGGAGATTATAAACGAGGTTGTTAAACATAAAAAACACGATATGGGGAGTGTTAGCGAAAAAACTTTGTTAGAGTGGCGAAACAAACACCCGTGGCTGGTGATAGAAAGTGGAGTAATGAAATGTAAAGTATGCACAGACATGAAAAGTAAATTAAAACTAATAACTGTATGGGCAGACGAAGGTTCTCCAAACTTTCAGTACTCCGGTATTACGAGGCACACTGCTAGTGCAGAACACAACAATGCGGTTATTGCTTGTGAGCAAGATAAACAATTACAGACAATAAGCAGCCAAGAAGTAATTGCTGATGTCAGTGATGTCTGTGAACTTGTTGATGATGTTGACAAAAAATTGTTCAATACGGTTTATTATGCTGCAAAAATGGAGATACCCTCAAGCACCATAAACTCCCTTCTGGATTTACAAACCAAAAATGGACTTAACATCAAATACACTAATTTGAGCCCCGACACGGTTTCAGAAATCCAGACTTCTATTGAGCATGTACTACGTGAGGGACTTGTGAATGATATAAAGTCATCTCCTGTTTTCGCCATGATGTTGGATGAAAGTACAGATCTGACTGTAGACAAGAGACTTAGTATATGTGTTCGGTAATATTTTTGAACATTATATAATTAATTTGAAATTTCCAACAGACAGCTATTGAATTAAAGCATTAGAAAAGAGAAATCAGTTGTAGCAATTAAAAAAATATTTTCACATAGAAGCTAATTCTATTTTTTTTTGTTACATCACAGGATTATGATAAAAATAAACAATAAAAGTGAATAAGTAAGTTATTTTTATGAACATAAAATAAATTAAATATTATCTCAGATAAAAATATATTTTAAAACAATTATTGTATAATTAAATATTAAATAGAATAAATATTATCATGGATAAAAATATATTTTTAAACAATACATCATAAACATTATCTACATGATCTAGAATATCCTTATTTTTTTTTTTTAAATATTTCACAACACGGGCGTCACTGAAACTCAAATGTGTCAGTACACTTTGTGATGCCCCCCCCCCTCGAGAAAAATATTATTAACAAAATATCAAACTACACACCCACCCCTAAAATTGCTGGTCATATTACATCTGACCCAGCTGATATGACCAACAATTTTAGGGTTGGGTATGTAGTTTGATTATTTTTTTAAATAAAAGTTTTGTTAAATAATTTTATTCAATTAAAAGTATAATAGTGTATTGATCTTATTTTTCAGATATATCAAGGCAGGAGAACCCGTCACAAATATGCTGGTTAATGTTCATCTAGAAGATGGTACTGCACACACTATCATGAACTGTGTAGCACATGAATTTGAAAGGCATGGTATAGACCTTGCAAACTGTACATCATTAGCCACGGATGGGGCTGCTGTTATGCTAGGTAAACATAAGGGAGTAGGACAGCAATTGGTCAGCAAGTACTCTCCATTCTGTATCCAGACACATTGTATGGCTCATAGGCTAAACCTGGCATGTACAGATTCTATCAAGAAAAATGACTTTATGATAAAATTCAGAGAGAAATTCAGTTCTTTGTACTCGTTTATAAGTGGATCAAGTAACAGAACATTGGCACTTAAGAAGATTCAGGAAATACTCGAAGAACCTGAGATAAAGATCAAAGAGCCTTATTCTATTCGCTGGTTGGGTTTGAAAAATGCAGTTTCAGCTGTGTTCGAGTCGTTTGGGTCTGTTTTGGCAACATTGTCAAAATTCGCTGCAGAGAAGAATTCTGTGGCCAAGGGACTCCTGAAGTATTTCAGCTCATACAAGGTTGCCCTAGCAATTGCCTTCATATTGGATGTTCATAATGAGCTAGCAGTACTAAGCTGTGAGTTACAGAAGAAAAATCTTCTATTCAGTGAAATCAAACCAGTGATGGATGCAACTGTGTCCAAATTGTCTTCTATGGAAGCCACAGATGGAAAGTGTTTGACATCAATGAAGACTGGTATAGAGATAACAGATGATGGAGCTTTCTTTTCTGGAGAAAAGCTGAAGTACCATGATAACATGGGAAGTGAATTTGCTACCGTGAGGAAAGACTACATCAAAAGGATGAAAAAGAACATCAGTGACAGGTTTAGGAAAACAGACAGTGATCACTATAATGACTTTTGTACTTTGTTTGAACCCCAGCAGATAAACATTTCCACACAGGAGGAATGTAATGAAGCACTCGAGTCTTTGTCCACCTTCTATGGCTACGAGAAAACTGTGAAAGTGATTGACGGCAACCTCATTGAGGGACTACAAGAAACAGTGAGAGTAGTTCAGCCTCTAGTAGACCCAGCCAAGGTCCAGGAGGAATGGCCGAGATTTCAGGGTATGGTGAAGGGAGCTTATGCTGATATGCCCACTAATAAACTTTGTAAGAGGGTAATACTACTGCACAATGACATTATACCCAATATAGCCAAGCTGGCAGCAATAGTCCTCTGCCTGCAACCTACCAGTGTTGAGTGCGAAAGAACATTTAGCACACAGAACAGACTCAAATGCAAACAAAGAGCTTCCCTAGGAAATGAAGCATTAAACACTCTCATGACAATTTATATGCTGGGGCCAGACATATCAAAATATGATCCCTCACCAGCTGTCATTTACTGGCTTAGGCAAAAAAGGAGAAGGAAGCCTAGACTGCAGAGTGCATACAAGCCAAGAGCTAAGAAACAAAAAACTTGCTGACTTGGCTTGAATTTACTCTGGAGTTTGCATCCTATAAGAGTTGCATAATTTTGTTAAGAACTAGGTAAAGCTGACAGATATGAGCTAAATGTTATATTGAAAAAAAACAACAAAAAAACAAGACAGTTGCTACAAATGTTGATTTATTTTTCGCATATATGATCAGGCAGATCTTGAAGTGTACAATTTAAGTTTGTTTGTTGTTATGTACATGTACCTTTTTTTAATTCCATTTGAATAAATAATGTAGTAACCTTAGTTGATTTTAATTATATTATATATGTCATTCCTTCAATTACCCAATTGAGTTAAAAAACCGGGGGTGAAAAACCCAATTAAGCTCAAAAGTAGGGGGTGACAATTTTTGCTAAAACTCTATTGAATTTACAAAAACCCTATTGTTGTCAAAAACAGGGGGTTAATTACCCTATATACCCCAAAAGTTATCTAAAGCGCTGACTGTAAGCAAAGAGAGGTTTGGCTTGGCTGAGAAGAAACCAGAGAAGCCAGCCCCTATCATCAGCAGAAGACAGATGCTAATCAAACAGACCCGGAAGGAGCTTACAAGTGTAAAGAGGCAGTATAGAAAAGCCAAGAAAGAAGAGAAAGTAGGACTCCAACAGTTAAGAAGCACTTTTCGAGAGAAACTGAGCACTCTCAACAAGGCTGAGAAAACAAGACAGAGGAAAAGGAAGAGGGAGAGACAGAGAGCTAGATTCATCCAGAATCCATACCAGTTCTCCAAAGACATCCTTGACAACGAACGATCAGGAACAGTAGAGAGCAGTATGGAGGACATAGAACAGCACTTACGCAATGTTCACAGTGATCCTTCACGGGAGGTTCCACTGGGTGACTGTTCAAGGCTAGAACCAGAAGACCCACCAAAAACTCCTTTGGACACAAAGGAGCCATCATTGCTTGAGGTACAGCACGTGGTGAAGAAAGCGAGGACAGGCTCAGCCCCAGGCCCGAATGGCATTCCTTATCGTGTCTATAAGATGTGCCCAGGAATACTTCGGAAACTATGGACCCTACTTAGAGTTATTTGGAGAAAGGGCAAAATCCCTGATTGCTGGAAGAGAGCGGAGGGAATATTCGCCCCAAAGGAGAAGGACTCAAACGATATTGGTCAGTTCCGGACTATTTCTCTGCTCAGCGTAAAGGGAAAGATATTCTTTTCAGTCCTAGCCAAGGGACTGACAACGTTCCTTACTGAAAACAACTACGTTGATACATCAATCCAGAAAGGTAGGAGTTCCCTGATTTTCTGGGTGCGTCGAGCATACCAGTGTTCTCAGCCAAGTGATCCGGGAAGCACGAGTGAACAATGATGACCTTACTGTAGTGTGGCTAGACCTTGACAACGCTTATGGATCAATACCCCACAAGTTGAGTGAGAAGGCACTTCAGCAGTATTATGTACCAGAACATGTTTGTAACCTGGTAAAAGACTACTACAGAGGCATTAAGCTAGGCTTTGCTGTGGGAGACAAGACAACAGCATGGCAAAGCTTGGAGAAAGGCATTGTCACAGGATGCACAATCTCTGTGGTCCTGTTTGTGATAGGTATGAACCTCATAATCAATGCGGCGAAGAGAGAGACATGTGGTCCAAAAGCAGCAACAGGAATCTACCTACCTCCAGTTAAGGGATTCATGGATGACCTCACTCTGACAGCAAAGACCCACATTCAAGCAAGGTGGATGCTTTCAGCCCTAGAAGAGGCAGCAACTTGGTCCAGAATGAGGTTCAAACCCAGAAAGTCCAGAGCACTTGTTATCAGGAAAGGCAAACCTACCAAGAAATTCAATCTGACAGTGCAAGGTGAGGACATACCATCGATAATGGACAGCCCCATTAAATGCCTTGGTAAGTGGTATGATGCTAAACTCCAAGATGGGAACAACATCAAGCGCATCAAGAACCAGCTCACTGAAGGGCTGAAACAGATTGACAGAAGCGGACTACCTGGCAAATTTAAGGCCTGGTTATTCCAGAGTGAACTTCTTCCACGACTGATGTGGCCACTGATGCTTTATGAGGTGGCAACAACAGCGGTTAAAAGGACTGGAGAGAACCATTAGTAGGCATTTGCGAATGTGGCTTGGCGTACCACCCAGCTTCAGCAACATTGGGTTCTACGGACGATCAAATCAACTATAGCTCCCATTGAGTTCGTTGGTGGAAGAGTACAAGGTGGCAAAGGCCAGACTTGTCATGACGCTGAAGGATTCAAGGGATGACATGGTTGGAAGAGCAGGTGTTGAGACCAGGACTGGAAGAAAGTGGTCCGTTAGCCAGGCTGTAGCGCAAGCCGAGAGCCTGCTAGACAAAGACATTGTGGGAACAACGGCAGTGGGAACACAAGGTCTGGGCTCTGCAGAGTCGATGAGCTGGAAGAAGGCGGACAGTAGAACAAGGAGGGAGATGGTCCAGGCAGAGGTACGTCTGGCCAAAGAAAAAAATCAAGGCATAAGGGAAGTGGCAATGGGGTGCCAGGGTGCTTTGACAAAGTGGCAGACTACAGGAAAGAAGATGACCTGGGCGGATATCTGGCGTAGCGAACCTCTGCGCATCAGTTTCCTGCTCAGGTCAGTCTACGACCTGCTACCTGCACCAGCAAACCTGCACAGATGGGGAAAACGTGACGACCCAACCTGCCATTTTGCGGAAAGATAGGCACGCTAGAACACACACTATCATTTTGCCAGACAGCCCTTACACAAGGAAGATACAGGTGGAGACATGACAAGATCCTCCAAGAACAGGCAGGCATAGTGGAAAGGGAGAGGCGAAAGAAGAGGACTGTGAAGGAGGCCGGGAAGATGCAGCTTGTAAAGGAAGGGGAAACCATCAAGAAGCAGAAGACGCAAGCAGCATCGATCCTAGATCGTGTGCAGTCATGGGAGATGGTTGTTGACCTGAAACGAAGGCTGGTTTTCCCAAGTGTAGTCCAGACAACACAACGCCCCGACATGGTGATCTGGTCGGCAAAGGACAAGTGTCTGGTGATGGTTGAACTCACAGTTCCTTGGGAGTCGCGCTGTGATGAGGCGATGGAGAGGAAAACGGCAAAATATGCTGATCTGCAGAGGGAATGCAAGGAGAAGGGGTGGCACACGTGGCTATTCCCAGTGGAGGTCGGCGTCCGAGGCTTTCCGGCAAAGTCTCTCTGGAGACTTTTCACTGCACTTGGCCTGACAGGAAGAGACAGAAAGCGAGCTGTCAATAGACCCGGGGATGCAGCGGACAGAGCATCGAGATGGCTTTGGCTAAGGAGAGAAGAGAGGAGCTGGAAGCCGTCTACTGACACGTAGGGGATTGATCAACCCCTGCGGACCCACCACCAGGAGAATTATCGAGATTAATGGGTCGAAACATTCAGTGACCGTTGGCTCTCGACTGAGGATGTCAGTAGTCCAGCAGTTTAATGACTGTTTACATCTTATGATTAATGTGAACCCTGAGTTTCTTAAATCTGTCTTTTTATATCAGAAAAAACTAATGTTAATTAAAGATATTGTAATTTAATGTTATTTTTATTCTCTTGAGATTTACTTTCACTTCCAGATTCTCTTTCCAAAGGCTGTACAAAATTGTTTGCATAATTTTATAACAATCGATGTTAAAGTAAACAATAACATGATCTTAACCAATCTAACATATTCTTGAGCAATGAATTCATAAATAAATGAGCCTATTAATACATAATTACAATAACAACTTAATATTATATGTAAAAATATTTTGTTCAACCACGCATGCTTTTGGTAAACATGTAAGGCCACAATTAAAATATTGTTGGTTTGCCCTTTACCGACCCTAAATTTTACAGGTGGGTAGGTAGGTAGGAAAATTATTTTATTTTATTTAAGAAATTATATTTTTAATACACTAATAGTCTATGAATATTTAAAACACTGTTATTAAAGCACTGTTGCAGTGTACGAAGCCCTATGTAGCTTAACATTATCTTGTTTGCGGTTTCTTGCATATATTAATATCAAATGCATGCTTGTGTGTTATTACATCAAATATGTGTTCATTACATAATGTTAATTGCTCAAATGCATTTGTCATTATTTAACTGCCAGACAGCTTTTATTTTTATGCCCCCCTTCGAAAAAGAGGGGGTATATTGCTTTGCACATGTCGGTCTGTCGGTTGGTCGGTCCGTCCACCAGGTGGTTTCCGGATGATAACTCAAGAACGCTTGGGCCTAGGATCATGAAACTTCATAGGTACAATGGTCATGACTCGCAGATGACCCCTATTGATTTTGAGGTCACTAGGTCAAAGGTCAAGGTCACGGTGACCCGAAATAGTAAAATGATTTCCGGATGATAACTCAAGAACGCTTAGGCCTAGGATCATGAAACTTGATAGGTAGATTGATCATGACTCTCAGATGACCCCTATTGATTTTTAGGTCACTAGGTCAAAGGTCAAGGTCACAGTGACCCAAAATAGTAAAATCGTTTCCGGATGATAACTCAAGAACGCTTAGGCCTAGGATCATGCAACTTGATAGGTAGATTGATCATGACTCGCAGATGACCCCTATAGATTTTCAGGTCACTAGGTCAAAGGTCAAGGTCACAGTGACCCGAAATAGTAAAATGGTTTCCGGATGATAACACAAGAACGCCTATGCCTAGGATCATGAAACTTCGTAGGAAGATTGATAATGGCTGGCAGATGACCCCTATTGATTTTCAGGCCACTAGTTAACTAAAACCTTTCCCTTAAATTGGGCTTAATTAGCATGCAACAAGTATTGAAGGAGTGTCGAAAGACAGCCCAAAGCCTTTAATGGAAAAATTCAGATATGGCGACAGACCGTCAGATTTTACAAGCAAGACTTGCCTACCAGGAGAAACAACTCACAGGCCAGTTGAAATTTTTACAGGCCTCAATTTTAAGTGTTTGACCGGTTAGTGCATAGTCTTGGCATGGCAAAGTAAATTCATAAAAGGGCAAACTGAACTTGAGCATTAGTTCTTCTTGAATGCTCTGAGCTTTTATGAGTACATACGTACAGCTCAGAGGGTCAATAGCTGGGAGTTGTATTATTGCAACTAACATAAGCATGAGAACTTGATTTGGGGAAATAAATTAAGGGTGTTAGTTTCAGTTTGTGGATATATTAACGCTTTAAACATATATACTTGAGTGTTGTCGATGTATTAAGCTAAGAAACATTAATATATTAAATAAGTTTACCTTTACATATCCATTTCACTAACATGCCATTACAGTAAACTGTTTAGAGTGGCAAACATAATAAAGCAGATGAATCTGATTAAACACAGATCCACTTGCATATAAATCAAATCATGTTGTCTTTTATTTTGCATTTTCGAACGATAATCCTGTAACTGTTAGATGTATTTTTCTTAGCGAGTAGACTGCATTCCAATTTTCAAACACTTGTTCTGTGACATTCAGTTTGACATTCAGTTCATACATTTAAAAAAAAAAGAGTTTTATTTGTATCTAAAACGTATGCTCCATCGTAGAATGACAAGCTCTTTTCAGTAATCCATGCTAATTATATGATGTCCGTCGTAAATTCAGTAGTCATTTGTCCTCGCTGAGCATCGTTATTTCTTTTAATTGTCCGCCATCTTGGATCACGTTAACGACATGTGTGCAACGAATGTAAACTCGTATATGTCCGACTACTTTCGCGAACCAATAGTTAAGTATGATGTCGTTCGGCCATTTTCACGGAACACCGCCGATCGCGATGCTGGTTATAGACGCTTGCATTACTGTCTATTCTGGGGCATATGAAATTTCAACCATCGGAGCGACCACGATCGGTCAGTGGCGATAATAATGGACAGGGATATAAATATGCGCACAAATTAATATTGCAGACGGCTCTTTTATGATCGGCGAAAAAAACGAAAATAAAAAAAATACGTTTTCAGAAATCGCAATAACAATTTTTGGGTCGGGGGGTAAAAAGTTGGTCGGTCGGTAAAGGGCAAACAAACTTAATTTTAATTTAGGCCTAAATGGATGACCAAGAAAGGTGGCAGATGAGCTTTATATTAGTTCATTTTTTGTAAAAAGAAAGTGCTTGTAATAAAACCGAGACTTTTTAAGACCTAATTGGCGTCCAGCCAAGATTATATTACTTGTCTGGTGCAATTTCTAAACACTGAGAGGTCATGGGTCCGATCCTTCTTGAGATCTCCCCAAAAGATACCAAGAACTGAATCTACAGCTTGTATAATCAAAGTGGGTGGATGCTCAAATGGAGAAACTTAATGGGAAAGAAGATGAATTAAGAAAAGAGACAGTCCATGTGGTCATGAATTTATAAAAACAGTTGCAAAAAAAAAAAGCAAAATATTGGCTGAACCAACCTTGCAACAGGTTTCTGTCTATATGTTGGAGTTCCTAACCAATCCGTGGTAAGTAGTGGATATACTTCTCCCTCAATTTTAACCATTTTGATGTCGAAAATTGTATTTCCTGAGGCTGAAATCAGTCATACAAATACGTTCAACATAGACACAACAAAAGATAATCAAATTCGTATTCGATTAGTCCTTACATGTAGGACATTGGTTAACCTAACAAATATAATGATACATAATTGTAATTTTATTAACGACCTGCAAAGAGATTTTCTACGTTTCATCCGCCATATTGTTTATTTTCAGGTACTAGGTGACTAGACTATGATCGCTATTGTTTAATAAAATTTTAAACTATTATAGCAATTGTTTGAACCAGTCAATACATTTTGGTACCCGACTTTTACTGTATAGCGTTTATTAGTGTATCAGAACGGTAACAAATCGCACATCCTGTGACCTTTGACCCAGTATGATAACAGTACACTAAATTGACATTTCATGTAAATCTGAACGTTTTCGTTGCTGCAGAAGTTGTAAGCCTTTTAAAAAATGCCTCTAAAATTTGCTGCGAACATCTCCATGCTGTTTCAGGACATTCCTTCTCTTGTGGGTCGATTCAGGGCTGCAAAAGACGCTGGGTTTAAGTATGTTGAGTGCACATTTCCATATGCTGAAGGGTCAGAGGAGCTAGGGGAAGCTTGCAAGGAGGCGGGGCTCCAGCACGTGCTCATCAACAACTGGCCAGGTATAAACTGCATGCTTATATGTGACATACTGACTGGTATCTAAAATTAAACAGACATTGACCTTTGGCATGTGATTAATATCAGGCCCATTTGTAATATCAACAGAAGCTGTTCCTGTACACGTCCTATTGTGGCATAGTTTAAATGTTATATCACCCACTTGTCATTCGATAGCCTAGTGATACAGTCTACCATTGTATTAAGCATTTTTCCTAATATATACATTTTTTAATACATGAATTTAAGAAACTACATCAGATTGATGATAATTTACCCTTTTCATGTAGAATTATTACCTTTTCATGTAGAAATAAACATTCGGTTAGATTTGTTGATGCTCTTTTGCACAAATATCAGCTGCATTCCATATCTGGTCATTTGATTTGTTTTTATCGTACTATCTACCAATGTATTAATGAATCTTACCATACTATGAAGGCCATTATTGATCTTTTATACAAAATATGCTCTGGGAAAATATTGGGAAACCCTTAAACCAAACATTAGAAGTAAAAGAGCAGATATAAAAATATAGATGGCATGTTTGTGATTACATTAGTAGACTGCAACTGGTAGCCAGTACTTGTAGGATACTGTTTATATATCCTTTAGTGACCTTATTCCGGTGTGATAAGAAAACAAGTAACTGAATTGCTGAACTAATGCAAACAATGCAACCATAAATGATTTATATATAGCCTTCAAAGAATTACTTTATTCCTGTGAAATCCGTGTCCAATTTCAGCATGATTCGTTACCGGCCTCGCAAAGCCCATACTTCCATATTCACTGCAATAGTTAAGATTTAAATGGTGAGGTCACTACAAAAGGAGTGTACTCCAAGGAATATTGGAAATAAGTTTATACTGGTGGGGGGGTCGTTTGCTTCACTATGCAATTTATGTGGAAATTTCTTTAATGGGACCAATACAATGTTAAAATGTATGGACTATGGATACATTTGGATTATTTTAGATGAAGTTAGATTTAAAAATGAAGTGTTTTCCCCTCATGTTGTTATCCTAGTACAACGATGTACACATAGCTCATGTGTGTAACTATTGCGACATATTTGTATGTAATGTAAACAAATATCACCGAAATTAGGTCCCACTGGAATAAGGGCACTGTATGATACATAGCAACCTTGATATTCAATGATGTTACTTTATGTTAACCTGAAATAACAAATTTAAAGTACTACTTTTTATGTTCCCCATATAAATATATGGGGAGCGTATAGTTGCCAGTTTGTAGTTCCTTCCGTCACACTTTTTTTGACGGTTTCTCATAGCACCTTCATTTCTTTACCGATCTCATTCATATTTGGCATGTATGTACCTTGCATGGACCTCTACCTTTTGATGAGGTTTGAGGTCACTGGGGTCAAGGTCACTGAGGCTAATATTAGATTTTCCCGTCACACTTTTTTTACCGTTTCTCATAGCACCTTCAATACTTTATCGATCTCTTTCGTATTTGGGATGTACATACCTTGCATGGACCTCTACCTTTTGATGAGGTTTGAGGTCACTGGGGTCAAGTTCAAGGTCACGAGGCTAATAATAGATTTTTTCAAGATCACACTTTGGTTACAGTTTCTCATAGCGCCTTCGATATTTAACCGATCTCTTATAAATTTGGGTTGTAGGTACCTTGCATGGACCTCTACCTTTTGATGAGGTATGAGGTCACTGGGGTCAAGGTCAAGTTCACCGATGCTAATAATAGTTTTTCTTGAGGTCATACTTTTTTCCACACAATTAAACCATATATCAACAAAGCATCATTGGGGAGCATCCATCAGTTTTACTGATATCCTTGTTTTCAATTTGCATCAAAGGTAAATCAATAGATGATTTAAAGGCAAAAGTAATTCATATTTGTTCTCAATGAATACATTGTTACATTCTCATGGGTATATTATAATGTATGTAACTTATAACATGTAGCAGTACTACAATAACGTAAAATGTTTTTTTGAGATGCCTTGCCAGCTAGATCTTGAATCTTGAATTTACCAGATCTTGTGTTGGATATGTACACATTTTACATATGCAGATTTTATTGTGTACTACGAAACTTACAATCCTCTCTGGGTCAGAATTATTGGTTTAACCCTTTCAGTGCGGGAACCGAATTTTGAAGGCCTTTGCAAACAGTTTGGATCCAGATGAGACGCCACAGAACGTGGGGTCTCATCAGGATCCAAACTGTTTGCTATTCTGATAGTATTCTTTGAAAAAAATCGAAGAAAATGCTAATTTTAGAAATTCAGCAGACGACATTTTAGCAGACGACAAATTTCCCAGCATGCAAAGGGTTAATATGATTGGATATATATTGTCTGTAGTATTTGATGATCTTGCAGCAGACAACTGGTCCATGAACTGTATATTACAATAAAGAGATCTCAATTTATAGGATATTAAGTATTGTTTGGGGTTAATCTGACTATCAATGCAGATACCTATAATAGAGAGAGCCTCTTATTTTTTTCTGTGTCTTGTGTTGGCTATTCAATTATCAACTAGATTAAGATAATGTTGGCAGTTTTATCAAATTTAGTTTAACCCTTTCCTCCATAAGAAGCAAAGTGAAAATGGCTTTTGCAACCAGCATAAAACCAGAACAGCCTGCGAGTAACTCGCAGTCTGTTCAGGTTTTATGCTGTTTGCTGCTCATCAGTACCTAAGGGTTCAAAAGGGAAGCCTTAAAGTCTTGAATCTAGTAAGAAAGGTCTTTAATTAATTTTAACTTTGTAAGTGACTACAAATGCGTCAAAATACGTATATAAGTGGTAAAGGGTTAACATGTATCATGATTTTGAAGGCAAGATGGAGAAAGGTGAGCTTGGACTGGCTGCATTACCTGATAGAGTACAGGACTTCCGAATGCAGCTCGAACTCTCCATAGAGTACGCTAACTGCCTTGACTGCAAACGGTTTGTGACATCATTGATAGTTCAGTATTTTAGGGAATGATAAAAAATAGTGCAAACTGGGCTTGATATGAATCAGGATTTGATATTAGTAGACTTGTGACATACCCTTGGGCGGATGTAAGAATTTAAAAATTGGAATGGGCTTGGTCCAATGTCAATTTCAATGACAGCTCTATGAAGCAAACTAACAAGCTGGGAAGACACTTTACATACATGCATTATGCCCCATTTTCCAAGAGATCTTGACTCTATTCCAGGTGGTCTTATTTATTTCTACAACACAAATGTGGTATTTACTGTATTCAACAAAATTGCTTTCCTGATTTTGAATTTGTTGTTGTTTTAAGTGAAAAACTTATGGTCATTCGACAGGCGTTTAATAAGTAAGATATTGATAAACTTGATCATTGATTGCCTAATGTTGAGTTATTCACCAAACAGTATTGCAACCAACTTTGATATATATTTTTAGTCCCCTACCGGTTTCAACGGAGGGGACTTATGGTTTTGTCTCCGTCCGTCCGTCACACTTTTTTGGATCCTGCAATAACTTAAAAAGTTCCTAATATTTTTTCATTAAACTTGGAACATGGATAGATGGCAATATGGACATTATGCACGTCATTTCATTTCGTTCTTACGTAAAAAATTATGGTTGCTATGGCAATAAATAGACTAGAAATACTGCTTAAAATGGTGGTTTTTCTGGATCCTGCGATAACTTTTAAAGTTCTTAATATTTTTTCATGAAACATGAATAGATGGCAATATGGACATTATGCACGTCATTTCATTTCGTTCCGACGTAAAAAAATCTGGTTGCTATGGCAACAAATAGACTAGACATACTGCTGAAAATGGTGGTTTTCTGGATCCTGCGATAACTTTTGAAGTTCTTAATATTTGTTCATGTTACTTGAAACATGGATAGATGGCAATATGGACATTATGCACGTCATTTCATTTCGTTCCGACGTCATAAATTCTGGTTGCTATGGCAACAAATAGACTAGACATACTGCTGAAAATGGTTGTTTTCTGGATCCTGCAATTACTTTTAAAGTTCTTAATATTTTTTATGAAACTTGAAACATGGATAGATGGCAATATGGACATTATGCGTGTCACTTCATTTTGTTCCATAATAAAAAAAATTGGTTGCTATGGCAACAAATATATATAAAAAAATCTGGAATTTTTGACAATGGTGGAGCCGGTAGGGGACTTATATTGCTTGACAATAGTCTTGTTTCTTCTATGTTGTATCATTTCATGCGCAAATGTTTTATATCCCCTCCCCCCCACCACCGCTGTCAGTGTCTGGATGTCTGTCCAAAACTTCCTATCTCAGCAATAACTTTGCCATTTATTGAGTGATTTTAAACTTGGCACAAAGGTAAATCATCACAAGAAGATGTGTAAAATTTTGCAATACATCAGCGTCTAAATCCTGTATCAGCTATTAATTTAATATCTTTTGATGGATTTTTTAATAACTGGCCACAAATTTAAACCATTATAAGACCAAGTGTCACATGTAACCCATCTCTACCTACCTCTAAGTGTAGGTCACTCCTAGAGGCCAAAGGTCAAAGATGGATTTTAAAATAACAAATATCAGCAGCATCTGATGATGTGTTTTGCGAAACACCAGTCTAACTTACTCAAAAGTAAATGTCACATTTAGAGGTCAAGGGTCAAACCTGGCAATAACAATTTTGAAAATTCCTGTCTCAGCCATAACTTGCTATTTGTTGATGGATTTGAAAAAAAAATGCACAAAGGTAAACCTTCATAAGAAGCCATGTCTTGTGAAACATCTCTCTCCCCACCTTAAAGATTGAGGTCATACGTACAGGTCAAAGGTCAATGTTGGCCATAACATAGCTTAAATATTGCTATCTCAGCCTAAACTTTGCCATATATGGATTTAAAAATAACTTGGCATTCATGTAGACGCTTATAAGATAATGTTATAAGATGATGTGTCAAGTGTAACAATTGGCAATTTTACCTCCAAGCTCAAGGTCATATAGGTCAAAGATCAAATTTGGATTATTTTGACATTAGTTTAGTTTTTGAACAAAAGTTAAATGTGGGGACATCTGTGCCCCATATACACATGTCTTAAATATTTTCATACATGATATTTTCTTTAAAATATGAAAATTTGCTTTGTTCCCATCTAAAATAATCATTTTTTTTATTCTAAAGAATGCATATAATGGCTGGTCGAACTTCTCGCTATGATCATGAAGAGATGGAGAATACATATCTAGACAATCTTCGATTTGCAGCAGACAGATTACAAAAGGTATTTAAATGGGTACTTTGTGATGGCAATATGTCAGTGGTTTGAATTGTGAAAATGAATAAAACTAACACACATTAAGTAGAAATGGTATACTGGTATAACTTAAGACATCTGTGCATCTGCTGGTAGACACAAACCTGTCAGAGGAATTATAAAATGTGTTTGCTGCTAGTTTATTTAGCAAGCATATAGCATATGAATATGCATCAACAATTTTATTGATAATTTAAAGTATTTATTACAAGTCCTAATGGGAAGAATACTGGAATCACCACAGACATCTGCATGTCTGTCTGTCCATCTAGATGTATCTGTTGGCACACATTTGTCAGTAGCGTTCCTCTACATTTGTGAACCTACAACATTCAAACTTGCATTAAGTGTTCCTTTTGAAATGTCTTTATGAATGTTTAATTTTTGTCATCTTGCGTTAAAATGTAAAAAAGTTATGCCTTTATATCTTTTTTACCTTTGAATTTCTGTAAAAATATTGTTGAAACTTCAGACTGAAATTACAACTTCCTGATTTGTTACATGTGTTATGACTGTTTGTATAACTGTCATCCACCTTGTTTCATCCAATCAATCCCCTGGGTCAAAACTGGCCACACCCAGGGAACAAATAGTTTATAAAGACTTGTATTGTTAAAAACTGACACAAATCTGTTCCTATCAAACCTCAAGGCCCAAATTTTTAAAAAATGTATTGTGTTGGGATTAAAGGAACGACGCGCTAGGGTCAATTTTTTTATCACCACAATTTGTTGAATATTATTGCATGCTTCATCAGGGAGGTATTTTGCTTTTTTGAAAGCTCTAGTTATAAACTGTCCATTTGATATAAAATGTGATTTAATGGAAATTTGATGTGCACATAAATAATGTGATATACTTGATTGCATTTATTCAGGAAGGGATCATGTGTCTTATAGAGCCCTTAAACTCCCGTATCACAGCCCCTAACTACTTCCTGAATAACCTGCACAAAGGTAGGTGAATTAGTCTTCGATACTATCCATTATTATATTCTAGGTATTATACAGTATAATGTACAAAATCTTTGTGTTAAATGGTCATCGTGTTACAAAATGTTTTATATGCCCCGGTAGGGTGGCATATAGCAGTTGAACTGTCATTACATCTGTCTGTCTGTCAGTCTGTGCGTCCGTCCGAAAACTTTAACATTGGCCATAACTTTTGCAATATTGAATATAGCAATTAGATATTTGGCATGCTTGTGTATCTCATGGAGCTTCACATTTAGAGTGGTGAAAGGTCAAGGTCATCCTTCAAGGTCAAAGATCAAAAAACAAAATCCAAGGGAAGTAACAAGCTTTAAACGGAGATAATTTCTATTTTATATCATTTGGCAGGTACAGATCATTTTCACAATGGAAGTAATATTTTTTAAAGGGATATAATAAAAAAATTATTAATTCAAAGCGGTGCAGTAGGGGGCATTGTGTCTCTGACAAACACTTCTCTTGTTTTTAATTGCTTTAAGTCAAAAATAAGTTATTTGAATAATATTTTTAAATATGTTTGAGAGCAATTAGAAATATTGTCTATTTGGTGTATGTACCTATTAGCCAACACTGTAGATTGCTCCCTTGATGTCTTTTTAAAATCACATTTCTTTATTAAACAAATTATGGGAACAAAAATTATCTGTTTAAAAAAAAGTACAATTGATTTTTAAAAATAGTGCAATAATTAAAAGAGTCGACATTTAATTTATACAGCCGCTATCCATTGCAAGGATAAAGTTTTTAGAAAAACATATCTCATTTAATGTGATAACAGTCCAATATTTGTTACCCTAACATTGCCCCAAAACAATAGTATGCAACAATTTCATATTGTAGTCCCGTACTCTGATATCTTTTTCTTCTTGTTTTTAAATTTTGATATAAAATACTGTAATGTTTTAAAGTTTTGTGACAGTTTTATTTAAAAAAAAATATGCAAGTTTCAAGGCAGTTTTTACTTGTATAATATTTTTTTTATTTCAGGTGTTGAATATATCAAAAAGGTCAATCACCCAAACTTGAAGCTGCAGTTTGTAAGATATTTTTCTACGAAGTGATATTTAATAATGTGAGCCTAGCTGGGAAAATAGGGTTTAATGCATATGTCTAAAATGTGGCACAAGATGAGTGTGTGCAGTGAGTATTTTTTGTTTTTCTTAAAGGAAGTCTCTTCTTAGTGAAAATTCTGTTAAGGCTGAAAGTGTTGTCCCTGATTAGCCTGTACAGAATCTGGGACGAAACTTTCTGCACATGCATTAAGCCCAGTTTTCCCAGAGCGAGGCGCATTTCTATTTATTTATTGTTGTTTTATGGCTAATAAACAAGACATTGGACTCCTGATCCAAGGATGTGAATGCTGCTAAACATGAATCATAGTGACAAAAAGTAGTTTATTGACCAATAGACAATGGCAATGTGAGGATTATTGCCATCAACGGAGCTTAATAAGACAACAATTAACCAGGTTTTTGAACAAAGTTGAACATGCTGGTTATTAGATTGGAGTATGGTGGGCAGGTGAAGTCAAACAAGTAATTCTGGTCAAAGAATTGAGTTTGCATTGACCAATCTTGAAGAACCCTTGGCTATAGCAAGCTAGGGCTTGTATTTGCAGGGTGTCTGGTAGAGGTCAGGGTAACCGTTCTTAAAATATCTATAAAAGTTTCTGCTCAATCACTGAAGACTTGTTGATGGTTTTGCACTGAAATTCTATTGGTAGGAACATGAAGACCTACTGCATTTGTCACAAGTCAGATCAAGGGAACTGTTTTTAAAAATAGAGAGAAAATCAACAAAAAACAAGTGGTTCCTGCTCAATAATTTAAGTTTGAATAGACACCAATCTAGATGAAACTTTGTTAACATCAAGCTTGCATAGAAACCAAATTTGGAATAGTATGTGGGGCCATCATGGGTAAATGTCAGGGTCATTGTGAGGAAAAAAAGAATTGGCATACCTTGACAACATCAATTGGAATAAAGATATTGAACTGAAATTGTTTGTATAAATAGCTTAGACCCAGGTTGGAATTGATTTTGGGCCAGTCAGATAAATATCACTGTTACTATAAATAGAAAGATGGTTGAAGGTGAATTTGTTGAGTTTGATAGAATGATTGCAATGAGATTTTATGTGAAAGTTGCTTATATGCAGACCTAGCTTTGGAGTTCCCTGGGGCAAGTCAGGTTAAGGTCAAGGTCACTGTTTCTAAAAATAAAATATGGTTTCTGAATATTAACTGGAATTGTGACTGAGATTTTGAGCTAAAATAGTTTGTCTTCGTAGCTTATTTGTTTACCTAGCTTGTGATTCAATCTTAGACATGCTGGGTCTAGATCAATGTGTTTCTAAAAGTAGAACAAATGTTCCTGCTCTGTAGCTTGAATGATTATGCTGGTATTGTTATGAAATTTTCTGAGTTGGTCGCTTATATGCAGACCAAGCTAGGGATTGCAGTTGGGACCTGTTGGATCAAGGTCGGTCACTTTGACCTTGACTTTTAACTTAGAATTGCATGCTTTTAAATTACCTGAATGACTAAAATGTTGAAAATCTAGTTTTGTGGATTAAAATTCCTAAACATCGGAAATATGTTCAATGTATCCCTAATAATCAGCAAGTGTCACATTGTAATGTTCTTGCACAAATAAATTATAATAAAGCTGCTCTCTGGAAAAACTGGGGCGTAATGCATGTGCATTAAGTGTCATCTCAGATTAGCCTATGCAGTCTGCACAGGCTAGTCAGGGACAAGACTTTCCGCTTTTGTGAAACATTTCATGTAAAGGTATTCCCTTCTAACCAACAATCCTGTCTATACAGAAAGTGTTTTCTCTGATTAGCCTGTGCACATACATGTGTTTGATCCCAATTTCCCTGAGAGAAGCCTGTGCACATACATGTATTAGATCCCAATTTCCTTGAGGGAAGCTCGAATGTCAGGTCTTGTCTTTACAATCGACATTAGTAAATACAGCAAATGCACATGACAAAACTCCAAAGCTGAGTTTTAATTGCAAACTCACACAGTACATTAAGAGTTTAAAATTAGAGGCTTAATGTGTTAATATAGGTCTGTTTGTTCATTCTGCAATCTAGCTTGGAAGGTGTCTTGACTTAGCTGTGAAATCTTATTGAAAGTGTTTGATAATTCTCAATAAACACAGATTCATAGTGAAAAATGAGAATTTTAGATTTATGATAAGACTGGAAAATGTATGTGAAGGAAGACATATCTGCTGATATAATAAAGTTTTTGTAACTTAAAATGATGTCAATCATGATAAGAAAACCTGGTTTCATGTGCAGGGGTATTAATTGTAATACCTCAGTTTGTAATGTCAATGGCAGTATCGCATTTCTACGTGAGTTAAGGGATACTGCCTGAATTGATGTAAATTCCTTAAATATAAGCCTATATAACTTTCACCAAATCATCCTATTCTCTGTTCATTAGTCATAGAATGTTAATCACAATGTTTTGTTTTCAGGATGTTTTCCATGCTCAAATCATATCAGGGGATCTTACAGGGAATTTGAAAAAATATCTACCTTTCATAGGTAAGGTATGGGTAGAATGCATATCTTCTTTAACTTTAGCACTGACTTACAGCACTTTCCGCCTAAAGTGGAATTTCTCTTTGTTCAACGCAAAATTTCATAAAGCAGAAAGTGTCGTCCCTGATAAGCCTGTATGGAATGCATAGGCTAATGTGTGAAAACTTTTCAGAATATGAATTATTGAGTTATATCAGAACGATGCACATTTGATAAAACCCTTACCGCATCCCATTATACTGTATTTCAGGCCATATCCAGATTGCTCAAGTTCCCGACCGGGGTGAACCGGACCTCAATGGTGAAGTGAACTATAAATACATCTTCCGGCTGCTAGAAGACATTGGATACGAGGGCTTCATTGGTCTAGAGTACAAACCTAGAAGTAAGTACGCTTCATTGGTCTAGAGTACAAACCTAGAAATAAGTCTGCTTCATTGGTCTAGAGTACAAACCTAGAAGTAAGTCTGCTTCATTGGTCTAGAGTACAAACCTAGAAGTAAGTCCGCTTCATTGGTCTAGAATACAAACCTAGAAGTAAGTCCGCTTCATTGGTCTAGAGGACAAACCTAGAAGTAAGTCCGCTTCATTGGTCTAGAGTGCAAACCTAGAAGTAAGTCTGCTTCTTATGGGTCCAGAGTACAAACCTAGAAGTAAGTCTGCTTCATTGGTCTAGAGTACAAACCTAGAAGTAAGTCCGCTTCATTGGTCTAGAGTACAAACCTAGAAGTAAGTCCGCTTCATTGGTCTAGAGTACGAACCTAGAAGTAAGTCCGCTTCATTGGTCTAGAGTACAAACCTAGAAGTAAGTCCGCTTCATTGGTCTAGAGTACAAACCTATAAGTAAGTCTGCTTCATTGGTCTAGAGTACAAATCTAGAAGTAAGTCCGCTTCATTGATCTAGAGTACAAACCTAGAAGTAAGTCCGCTTCATTGGTCTAGAGTACAAACCTAGAAGTAAGTCTGCTTCATTGGTCTAGAGTTCAAACCTAGAAGTAAGTCCACTTCATTGGTCTAGAGTACAAACCTAGAAGTAAGTCCACTTCATCGGTCTAGAGTACAAACCTAGAAGTAAGTCCACTTCATAGGTCTAGAGTACAAACCTAGAAGTAAGTCCACTTCATTGGTCTAGAGTACAAACCTAGAAGTAAGTCCACTTCATAGGTCTAGAGTACAAACCTAGAAGTAAGTCCACTTTATTGGTCTAGAGTACAAACCTAGAAGTAAGTCCACTTCATTTGTCTAGAGTACAAACCTAGAAGTAAGTACATTTTCTTACACAAAAATTTGGCCCTCATTTGTAAAAGAACATTTTTCTCAAGCTTGGAGCCAATGTTACTGTTAAAATAGTGCCTTCTTTATGGTTGTTGATACATCTGGTTCATGGAGAAACACGGTCAAAGTACATACAACAGCAGGCTGGTATGGTTCACATCACAAACAATTTGTAAAATAAGAAAATAAAATGTCGGGTTGTTAGTTTAATGCCAGAGTGACTTCATGTCATTTATCATATACACAACAGGTGAATAACAATACATTGGGAAAGAAAATTAATAAATCAAAATTTGTTAATAAACCACATTTAAATGTAAAGCAACTATGTAAAAAGTGTAAGCTCAGAAAGAAATTTGTTGGTTTCAGTAGATAATAGGTTGTTAATCCACTCCCAATAATATTTAATCCACTCCCAATAATATTAATTTCTCTAATCATTTGATATTAAGACTTTATAATCTACCAAAACCAGCAAATATTTCTCTATTTAGATCGCAAAAGGAAAATAAGCTCAACTCTTTTATATGTAAAATAACTTAAATTATTAAATTATTTACCTGGTCAGTCTTGTACTTAAAAACGTTTTGTTTATCTTCTCTAGCTACGACACAAGAGGGTCTCAAGTGGATCAAGGAGTTAGGAATTGAGCTGTGATACTTCAACTTATACTTGACATGTGAACCTGCGAAAAAGGGGCTTATTGCAGGTGCCTAAAGTGTCGTCCCAGATTTGCTTTTGCAGTCCACAAAGGCTCATCAAGGACAACACTCACTGCTTTTATAGAATTTTTAGCTTTAACCCTTTCAGCGCTGGAACCGAATTTTAAAGGCCTTTGCAAACAGTTTGGATCCAGATGAGACGCCACAGAATGTGGCGTCTCATCAGGATCCAAACTGTTTGCTATTCTGATAGTATTCTTTGAAAAAAATCGAAGAAAATGCTAATTTAAGAAATTCAGCTGACGACATTTTAGCAGACGACAAATTTCCCAGCATGCTAAGGGTTAAGCCACTTTTTTCCCAGTATGAAGCTCATTTGTACAGAATTACATAATGACCACATCAGTGTTGTAGGAATGGGAAACAAAAAAGGCCAGATGTGAGACTAAGTTTTATTGTGTCTATGGGTAATTGGTATTGATTAATTAGGGGTATACATGTAGTTTAATGAGTGGAGGCTGAATATTGTGAGATATTTGCTACATGGATCTTCCATTTTCCTTTTGTGACTACATCACTTTGATATTTAAAGAAACCTGAATTTTATTTAATATGCTTAACAGATGAAAATATAGTAAAAGGTTGTTATTGTCATAAAATACATTTGTTGTATTTCAAAATTACTGCTTTTAGTGTAAAACATTTAGAAATTTTATGTAACAACTGTTATTTTGAAAGAGAAGAAATGGTGAATGATGAATTGGTAGCCAGAATTATGCCAAAATATGTGTGGTGAGAAAACTAATGTTTATGTCATTAATACTTTGTATTAATGTTTTGTTTTGTTTAACACATTTATCATTAAGGCAGTTTTGTTTGAGACATTTTACATTTATACAGTTTTGTTTAAGTAATTTATCATTAAGCGAGTTTTGTTTAAAACATGTATCATTTAGACAGTTTTGTTTAAGACGTTTATCATTTAGGCAGTTTTGTTTAAGACATTGTACATATATACACTTTTGTTTAAGTAATTTATCATAAAGGCAGTTTTGTTTAAGACATTTATAATGAAGGAAGTTTTGATTAAGACATTTGTCATTTAGGCAGTTTTATTTAAGACATTTATCATTTAGGCAGTTTTGTTTAAGACATTTATCCTTTAGGCAGTTGTGGTCCAGACATTTATAATGAAGGACGTTTTGTTTAAAACAGTTCACATTTAGGCAGTTTTGTTTAAGACATTTCATATTCAGCAAAATTCTATTCTTGTAAAACATATGTGTAAGTGCTAATTAGCTCGGCTGTTTTCGGAGAAAACCCGAACTGCTTCCACCTACAACTTTGAAACTTCATATGTAGATGCACCTTGATGAGTTCTACACGCAACACCCATTTTTGGGTCACTAGGTCAAAGGTCACTGTGACCTCTAATATAAAACTTTAACATAGGCTCTAAAGTCAAAGTGCTTCCTCCTACAACTTTTAAACTTCATATGTAGATGCACCTTGATGAGTTCTACACGCCACACCCATTTTTGGGTCACTAGGTCAAAGGTCACGGTCACTAGGTCAAAGTCACTGTGACCTCTTATATAAAACTTTAACATAGGCTCTAAAATCAAAGTGCTTCCACCTACAACTTTGAAACTTCATATGTAGATGCACCTTGATGAGTTCTACACGCCACACAATTTTTGGGTCACTAGGTCAAAGGTCAAGGTCACTGTGACCTCTAAAAAAAATATTTCTTACAAGCTTTTGCAGCCGATCGTGGCATCCGTTATGCGGTGCTCTTCTTTTGATGTTAGCCTTCAATTAAATATATTATTCAATGAAATATATAGTATGAAACATTATATTTAATATTTATTGGACAAATTGTTCTCAGCCATAAAAGCTGCTATGTTACATTTTTGTTCTTTTAAAATTTCTAAAAATGTTTTATGTGTGCTTGAATATTATACAACTGTACCTTTTCTTGTTCTGTTTTGAATGTCTTTGTATTGGCAATGAACTTCAGTACACAAATTGTAAAACTACAGTCAGAAAATTATTAGAGTTGAGAATAGTGATGTAATGGCAATGCCAATATAAATCAATTCCTTACACAGTCAATAAGCACATACAAACTTTCTTTTTAGCTTGTGTACTTTTTTTTTCAATGTTCATTATACTTGACTTGTTAACTGTGTACATCTACTTTAACGTATCTATGGTATTTTGATTTTTAATTAAGTTTGAAACGTTTTATCATTCATGTATATAGATTAGTTCTGTTATTTCAATTATTTTGATAGCAATTAATTGTGTTCTACATAGTTTTTATTTATTGTGTTCAGTAACAAGCTTTTGGGGTATTTATTATGTCTTAATTGTTAAATTTTAATTTGTTGTACATGTTATATCAATAGTAGTTAGCAGGTAAAATATTACACTAGTTACCTTAATCATGTTATGTTTTTTTTTTATTATACATTTTGCATTTAATACCCTTCCTTATTGGAAATGTTAACAATTCTTTTTTAATCAAAATGTATTTAATGTTCTTTTGATTAAAAATGTGCACCTTGTTTTAAAATAAATCTAATTATTTCTTGGTGCTAAATGTCCAAGACTTCTTTTTGGGAAACAATCGTTTTACTCGGTCAACATTTAACACTTTCTATGTTTAAGGAAGATTTATTCTTTCTTTAGTTATACATAAATCAATGCTAGTGACCTATATAAAGGGCTGTTGTGTCCGGTGTTATTTTCAATCTTTGCCTAGATTTTAAAATGGTGGCCTAAAATAGATTGCTAGAATATTCCGTGCCTTCCTTACAATCTTATAAGCTTTAGACAATCTCACCAAAAGACCTTAACACCTTATATCGGTTAATTTCTATAGTAAAAACAGAGATGTTGAAAAGTTATACACACAGATTAACCAGAACTTTCTTTGAAAAATGGAGCATAAATCTACAAAATTTCTGGTCTGAGCCATGAAACTTGTTCAGTGACCTCACATGATGACCCCAAGTACATGTCTGAGGTTACAACCTAATACCTGTAGTAGAAACAGTGATATGGAAATGCAAATTCACAATTTTCTAAGTACACAAAAGGGGCTCAAATCAGCTAAATTGCAGGTCAGAGTTATGGTAGTTTGTTGGTGATCTTACACAATGAACCACAGTGCATGTGTGAAATTTCAAATGAGTAATCTGTAGTAGAAGCAGTTATATGGTTTACCTTAACCATACCTTTACCCTGATGACAAATATTCGGGTAAATAGTAAAGCTGGAACTATTTGGTGAGTAGTCAAGCTAAAAATATGGTTTGATGAACATTTGGCAATAACTGTGCTTTTTAGAGCGCTAATACTGTAAATGTTGACAACATATGACAAATAATTGGCAAAAGGTGATCACAAAAGCTCATAAGGAGCTTAAGCTCACAGTTTCAGCATTCCATACTTTTTCACATCACATAGTCTTCCCCATTCTTTCCAAATAAGTTTGTTCCCATAAAATGGAACACAATGACTTTGACGTATGATGTAGGGATTCACATTAAGGTTATTTTGCAACAAATTAATTCTTACTAGCCCATCAAAGAGGTTTGCATGATAGGAGTAGCAGTGAAGCCATTGCCCAATTATGAAAATTATTCTTTAGTATGTGCATCCTTGCTTTTGTAAAATTTTGAAATTACAGTAAACATTAACGTGTGTGAAATTCAGGTAATGGTTAAAATCAGTGTCGGTAAATCAACTGTTTAAATGACAGCTATGACTACTTATTCTTCCTAGTTTAGAAAAGGAGTTCAAAGCTTGATGCGTAGACAGTGATAATTGTACCCATGGTCAGTGACTGTAACCATGGACAGTGACTGTAACCATGGTCAGTGATTCAAACCAAAAACAGCATCAAATTTATTGAATGTAGGTTTGCTGTTTGCATTTATATAAGATAATATTTTATTTCAATAATATTAATAACTTTATGTATGGTGTGAAAAGTAGAACGTTTGTCGCATTTTCAGTTCATATTAAATAATCATAAGTCAAAATTTATTGTTATGTTGAGTGATACAGTGGTTACTGCGTAACACAGACGTCTTCAGCCGAGTTCCCATCAGTCATCAGGTGTTTCGCCCCTTATCTCGGAACACGCTCTTGATGGTGGGGAAGCAGTGTTGATCAGACACTGCACGTCTGTGATGGCTTCCATGTTGTTTCATTGCGTCGTAGCTAGAGCCATCTAGAAGCCCTCTGCCACCTTCCCAAGGGCCCTTACA
Source organism: Dreissena polymorpha (assembly GCF_020536995.1). Classification (NCBI taxonomy): domain Eukaryota; kingdom Metazoa; phylum Mollusca; class Bivalvia; order Myida; family Dreissenidae; genus Dreissena; species Dreissena polymorpha. Next base: position 69,714,248 of record NC_068356.1, read on the forward strand.
GAGCTTTTCCTAGCCCTGCCTTTAATGCCCAAAGCTCCTAGCGCGTTCCACACGAATTGTGCAGGGAAGCCCCTACATCCTACTTCTACAGGGAAGATCCAGGTGGTGTACCCTCTCTCCCTTCACATACCTGCCAATTCTTGGTACTTTTAGCGCTTCCTTTCATTTGCCTCATCAGTTCTTTTTTCCCAAGGAACAGTCAGTTCCAGGAGTATCATCTTCTTTGGAGCTGTTGACCAGATGACTATGTCAGGGCATAGGTTTGTTTGAACGACATCTGGGAATACGAGTTTCTGTTGGAGGTCAACCTTCATCTCCTAGTGTCTTGTCTCTTGTAGCAAGCTTGTGTTCTGGCTACCCTTTGCCTTCTGACATTCTGTCACAAAGTTGATGTAACCTGGTCCTCTGGTGTTGATTTGTCGCTCCTTCCTTCTTTCTTGCTCCAGGATGTCCACAAGCACTTGCAGTACTTGGTCATGCCTCCATCTGTAACGACCTTTAGAGAGAGCAATATGACAGGATGACAGGACATGTGCTAGAGTCCCTCTCTGGCTGCATAGTGGACAACTTGGGTCGTCGCTTAGCTTCCATCTTTCAAGGTTGGCAGGTGTTGGCAAAAGATGGTATACTGATCTCAGTAAAAAGGAAAGCTGGAGGGGTTCATACTGCCAAAGCTCATTCCATGTCAGCTTTCTTTCTGGCAGATTCCATCGACTCCAACTACCTTGCTGGCCCATCTACACTGATCTTGCAGACCGATGGGTATCTTCTGATCTTCTTATCTCCTGTTGTACCATGGAGCCTCATTCCTGGCTGTCTGCCTTTTCCAACCGGGACTGTTGCCCATGCCCTGGACCTTCACGTCCTTTGTTGGTAGCTCCAACAATGACCTGGTGATGTAGTCTTCTCTCGGCTTGTTCAACTGCCTTGGTTACCAACCACTTCCTCCCTGTTCGTATTTTTATACCAGCCTTAAATGTTACTCATCATCAATGGTGATTACATGTTTTTATTTCATGTGATAATTTGGGTTCAGGGATTGTATTCAGTAAGTTTACAAAACTCGCATGGTTAATTTGAAATAATCATTCCCTATTGGAGTTAACATATTTACCAATAAAACTCCCCCAAGACGTACTAATTACTGCTGTTGTTAATGTCCCTAATTGTTATGTTTTGTTAATAAATTTGAGAACATACTTAATAACTGTTTTGCCTGCATTTTGAAATAAACGTGTTATATAATTTGTTATTCCAGCATGTTTATTGTACCTTAAGTGAAATCAGAGGTGTATTTTTTCTGTTTGTATTGTTATTTGTATTAAGACTGACCAATAAATATAAATAAAATGTGGTTGTTTCTTTTAAACTGTATTTCACTTAGTTACCAAACCAATGCTTGTACATGTATATCTGGCCATTATTAAACTGGAACCTACCTTTATGTACGATTACATAAAAATATTGGTACAATCAATATAGTAGTAGTTTCCCTACTGAAGGCAATTGAAATGTATTGAAGCTTACCTTTCCAAATATGCAGTAATGTCCTCATCAAGTTTGTGCATGAACAAAACATGTAAATTTAGGAGCCATCTAAACAAAAATTTATGGAGTTAATGTTTTTGAGCTTTATTTAACAATTTTAATCAAAATAAACGCAATAATTTGGCTTGATCATTCTTGGTTTATTTCGATCTACTGCACAAGCTTTTTTAGCTCATCTGAGCACAATGTGTTTATTGTGAGGTTTGTAATCATCTTTTGTCTGTCATGTGTTGTCCATTGCCAGTTGTCCGTCATCGATGTGTTGTCCATTGCCAGTGGTCCGTCATCGATATTTACCTTGTAAACACTCCAGGCCATATTTATTGTCCAATCTTCTTGGTCAGAACAAATGTCCCAATTATATCTTGGCTAAGTTTGAAACTTGATCATGAGAGAGCAATAGCGAACTATATACGAAAAATTAAAGAAAGCTTGTTAACACTAGAAATAGGATTTATACTCCCTATTTTTATGAAACTTGGTCAGAACATTTGTTCTTAATGTTCTTACGATATCTTGGGCGAGTTGAGCAAAAATGGTTCGTTTATAAACATTGCTGCAGAGGGACGGAGCAGTTTTCCTTACATGGCTTTACTGAAACCTTGTTAACACTCTAGAAGTCACATTTTTTTACCCTATCTTCATGAAACTTGGTCAGAACATTTGTTCTAATGATATCTCCAGTTTAAGTCCTATAAAAAACATGGCTGCTAGGGGCGAAAGCAGTTTTCCTAATATGGCTATGGTGAAACCTTTTCAACACCCTATGGCAACTTTGATTATCCAATCTTAATTGAACTGTATCAGAACTTTTTTCACAATAAAATATAGTAAAGGTTTGGAACTGGTTCGTGCGAGATAAAAAACTAGGTCTCTAGGTCAAATTTAAAAAAAGTCTTATTTGCACTAGAATCTCATTTTAGTCCAATCTTCCTGAAACTTGGTCAGGACATTTCTTCTGACATCTGGTTGAGTTTGAAAATGGTTCTGGTCCCTTGAAAAACATGCTCACCAGGGGGCAGGGCAGTTTTTCTTGTATGGCTAAAGTGAATCCTTGTTCACACTTTAGAAGTCACATGTTTTGTCCAATTTTTATGACACTTAGTTTGAAGAACAATTTTGTCCTAATTATATCACAGCTAAATTTGAAACTGGGTCAGATGAGGTTAAAAACTTGGTCACTAGGTCAAATAAAATAAAAAAAGCTTATCAACACTCAAGAAGTCACATTTTAAGTTACTAGTATATCTACTTCATATTTGATGAGATTTTGTATTCTTATGATATCTTAACCGAGTTTGAAAATGGTTCCAGTCAATTGAAACACATGGCCACCAGAGGGCTTGTCAGTTTTCATTAAATGACTATAGTGAAACCTTGTCATAATTCTTGAAGTCACATTTTTATTTCTATCATCAGGAAAATTTCTCAAATTATATTTGGGAGGAGTTTAGAAATGGTTCCATTCTAATGAAAAACATGGCCTTCAGATGCGAGAAGTTTTCCTTTTATGGCAATATTGAAACCTAGTTAACTCTTCAAATTACATTTTATGCCCGATCTTAATTAAACTTGATCATGAATAGGGGTTTGCTCTACTTATATCTCAGTTGAGTTTCGGTCTTAAAAAGTTATTGCCACTTTATGTGTTAGTTTAGCTTGTAATTTGGCTAAAGTGTAACCTTTTAAGACTGGTTGAAGTTGCTTTTTAGTTCACCTGAGCACAACGTGCTCATGGTGAGCTTTTGTGATCGCCTTTTTCCGTTGTGCGCCGTCAACATTTGCCTTTTTTAACTCTCTAGAAGCCACATTTAATGTCCAATCTTCATGAAATTTGGTCAGAAGATTGGTCTCAATGATATCTTGAATGAGTTTGAAAATGATTACGTTTGCGTGAAAAACATGGCTGCCAAGGGGCAGGGCATTTTTCCTTATATGGCTATATATAGCTATAGTAAAATCTTGTTAACACTCTTAGAGTTCACATTTATTGTCAAATCTTCTTGAAACTTGGTCAGAAGATTCATCCCAATAATATCTTGGACGAGTTCGAAAATAATGCCGTTTGGTTGAAAAACATGTCCGCCAGGGGGCGGTGCATTTTTCCTTATATGGCTATAGTAAAACCTTGTTCACACTAGAGGCCACATTTATTTTCCGATCTTCATGAAACTTGTTCAGATGATTTTTCCCAATGATATCTTGGATGAGTTCAAAAATGGTAACTTTTGCTTGAAAAAAAGGCTGCCAAGGGGCGGGGCATTTTTCCTTATATGGCTATATTGTAAAATCTTGTTAACACTCTAGAGGCCACATTTATTGTCCAATCTTCATGAAACTTGGTAAGAAGATTTATCCCAATAATACCTTGGAAGAGTTCGAAAATGATGCTGGTTGGTTGAAAAACATGGCCGCCAGGGGGCGGGACATTTTTCCTTATATGGCTATAGTAAAACCTTGTTAACACTCTAGAGGACACATTTATTTTCCGATCTTCATTAAGCTTGGTCAGAAGATTTGTCCCAATATCTTGGATGAGTTTGAAAATGGTAGCTAGAAAAACATGGCTGTCAAGGGGCAGGGCATTTTACCTTATATGGCTATAGTAAAATCTTGTTAACACTCTAGAGGCCACATTTATTGTCCAATCTTCATGAAACTTGGTCAGAAGATTTATCCCAATAATAACTTGGGAGAGTTTGAAAATGATGCTGGTTGGTTGAAAAACATGGCCGCCAGGGGGCGGGACATTTTTCCTTATATGGCTACATGTATAGTAAAACCTTGTTAACACTCTAGAGGACACATTAATATTCCGATCTTCATGAAACTTGGTCAGAAGATTTGTCCCAATGATATCTTGGATGAGTTTGAAAATGGTAACCTTTGCTAGAAAAACATGGCTGTCAAGGGGCGGGGCATTTTTCCTTATATGGCTATAGTAAAATCTTGTTAACACTCTAGAGGCCACATTTATTGTCCAATCTTCATGAAACTTGGTCAGAAGATATATCCCAATAATATCTTGGAAGAGTTTAAAAAATGATGCCCTTTGGTTGAAAAACATGGCCACCAGGGGCGGGCGGGGCATTTTTCCTTTTATGGCTATAGTAAAACCTTGTTAACACTCTGGAGGCCACATTTATTGTCAAATTTGGTCAGAAGATTGATCTCAATGATATCTTGGATGAGTTGGAAAATAATTGTTTGCTGAAAAACATGGCTTCCAAGGGGCGGTCTTCATGAAACTTGGTCAAAAGATTTGTCCCAATAATATTTTATCTCAGGTGAGCGACTTTGGGCCTTTAAAGATATACTATGATAGTGTGATGTTGAATTTGTTTTTGATGATGATGAAGTTGATTATAAGTCTGTGCAGACTACACAGGCTAATCTGGGATGGCACTTGATGCCCTTAGCCCCGTTTTCCCAGAGCACAGCCCAACTTTCTATGCCCAGTAGGTCGACGGCAATATTTTAATCCCATTGACCAATGAAAGACAAACAAATGGACCAATCCATCTCCTTAAGTGAGAAAAGAAATGTGCATGACACTTTTCATTTCAAACCATTTTGTCAAGTTTATGACAAATTTAATACTGTAAATAAACTTAACCGATCAATAACTCCTAAATCATCCAATAATCCACTCCAGTCATTTATTTGCGCTGACAAATAAGCAAAAGCGCTCATTAAATTAAGTTAAAATTTTATTTAATATAGCTCCACATTTGACAGCAGTTAAGTAGGTTCACAGATGATAAGTGCATGTAACTACTTCATATTTACACCATACATCAGTCAAAAGTTTTCAACAGACAACAATTTCTCATGTAGTCGAGGTAAATTTTGAGGTTCTCACTTGTTAACTGCGTATCACAGATTAATGTTGGGTTCCCACTTACAGTGCAATTTTATATTGGCGATTACGAAAAATATACATGGTTTATGATATAATACAGGTAAATGGCTATATAACTATTAAAAATATATCCCATATATTTTGCTATTAGAGACAAACAGCGAACTCCCCATGCACAAATTCACATGCTTAAGGATCGAATGTAAGATTTAATCATGAATATTCAATATTGAGTGGAAGTATACTTCCATACAAAGAACACAATTCTTTTATAAGCATTAAACCTTTTTCAATGGCAACTTTAGAGACAAAAAGCTGCATCAACAAGACTCAAGCAGATTTATGAGTCAGTTTTAAATGATTCATTCCAAGTAAAACTGCTCCAAAGATGAAACTTCACTTCATGAAAAAACAACTTTATTCTAACTGAAATAAGGCTTATTATATACGTGTAGGTATTGTGCAAGTAGTATATAATTATGGGTATTTTTAATAACATTAACAATAATATGAATGATAAACTTTGTTATGCGTTAAATATATATTGGAAAAATATAATGGTGAAAAATGACAGACGATATTTTTTTAACTCTTTCAGTGCGGGAACCGAATTTTGAAGGCCTGTGCAAACAGTTTGGATCCAGATGAGACACCACAGAACCTGGCGTCTCATCAGGATCCAAACTGTTTGCTATTCTGATAGTATTCTTTGAAAAAAATCGAAGAAAATGCTAATTTTAGAAATTTAGCAGCCAACATTTTAGCAGACGCCAAATTAACCATGCAGATATCAGTACATCACAAGCTATATATTTCAATCATCTGACATATCCACAAATAATTTCATATTTTTTATCAGAAAGTAAAAACACATTTAGTCCAAAAGTATACTAGTTCATGAATCTTTGAACAAATATGTCGTAAAATAAAACTATGTTATTTTATTTAAGAACAAACAAGCGTGCTGAACTTAATAACACCAAATCATCCATTAAATATTATAGCTATTCGATTGATAATTTAACATTCTCCAACTTTCCAGCAACGTCCTCTACTTTGACTATGAATTCATTATGACATTAGAAACCATAGATTGCATGTCAACACAATTTTACCACAAGCTTGCAAGTCAAAGCAATGATGAGCAAGAAATGTTAAGAACGTATTGAACTGAAATGGCCCACATCTGCCGTCTACCGCCCCGCGTCATACCCAGGGAACAGGTCAATGAGAACACCAGACAGGGCGTCATTTACAGGCATCTTAAAGTCTTTTCCTAGCTCCATACGACACGCCGGACATGAGGTTACATCTGCTTTGAATGCTCGCTGCAGGCATGACTGAAATAATACAAAACCAATAACTTAAACAAGAAACTGTCGGAGACGGGTGATGCTCCCCAAAGGTTCTTTTTGTCACAATGTTGAACTATATATTCAGATAAAAGGAAACGTCTTGAGTGGCATAACTTTGTACAAAATAATACAATGGATGGTTTAGCAACTAAAAAATTTCAAAGGGCCATAACTCTCTAAATAAATCATCTAACCAGAACCAACAAATAACATGCCCATCTCCTCAAGGTAGTTAAGCTTCCCATAAAGCTTCATTGAATTCCAGTCAATAGTTGGGGAGACAAGAATTGCACTATATGTACAGTTAATGGATAATTTCAAAGGGCCATAACTCTGTGAAAAATCATCTGACCAGAACCCGCTGATAATATGCACATCTCCTCTTGGTAATGAAGCTTCCCATAAAGTTTCATTGAATTCCGGTCATTAGTTGCTGAGAAATAGCCTGGACAAAAATTGTGCACAGACGGAAGGACACACGGACAAACAAAGCAGCCACTATATGCTCCCCCCAAAATTTTTGGGGGAGCATAGAGCATAATTATCCCAATGGCCAATAAATACCAATCCCCTCAGAGATATGTTTAGATCGGTAAAAATTCAGTTTCATGAAAAATATTTGTAAAGCACTGGTTATGTAGCGGTAAATTTTGAACCACACTTGCTCTTATTCTCATTATGATATAGGTAGGCTTAAATAATGATAATATTGGAGTTTATTTTATTCCTAATGATAAATATGACATTTTCACCGGTGAAAATAACAAATTTTTGGAACTCCTTTTTCTATTTTTAGATTATCATACATAATTATATAATTATTTTCTATCTTTCTCTTATCAATAATTTTCACAGTTTACCTGCTCAGTCCACACAGGCTAATCAGGGACTACACTTTCTGCCTAAACTCTGTTTTTGGTTCCAAGAGACTTCCTTTAATCGAAAAAAATCCATAAAAGCGGAAAGTTTTGTCCCTGATCAGCCTCTGGGAAGGCACTTACGGCACACACACTTACGGCACACACACTTACGGCACCCACACTTACGGCACATACACTTACGGCACACACACTTACGGCACATACACTTACGGCACAAACACTTACGGCACACACATTAAGCCCTGTTTCCCAGAATGGGGCTCCTTTTTATCAACACCAATGTTACTATGTACTGTAATACAAATAAAGCCTCACCCTGCAGATATTGTGCTGACAGACAGTGGTGACAGGCTTAAACACCATGTCCTGGCAACAGATGCACGTAAACAGCTCCTCTACCTTGGCCAAGAATTTCTGAAACAGAGTTTCAGTACCGTCTATGTGAACATGGCTATAGATCGTAGTCTTCTATTATAAAAGCCTTCTATTTGAAAATGGCTATGTATTTTAGTATTGTAATGTATAAGGCTTCTATGTGAAATGGCTAAAGACATTAGTCTTCAATTGTGCAAGTTTCTTCATGAAAATGGCTACAGACCTTAGTCTTTAATTGTATAAGACTTCTATGTGAAAATGGCTACAGACCTTAGTCTTCAATTGTATAAGACTTCTATGTGAAAATGGCTACAGACCTTAGTCTTCAATTGTATAAGACTTCTATGTGAAAATGGCTACAGACCCAAGTCTTTAATTATATAAGACTTCTATGTGAAAATGGCTACAGACCTTAGCCTTTAATTGTATAAGACTTCTATGTGAAAATGGCTACAGACCTTAGTCTTCAATTGTATAAGACTTCTATGTGGAAATGGCTACAGACCTTAGTCTTTAATTGTATAAGACTTCTATGTGAAAATGGCTACAGACCTTAGTCTTTAATTGTATAAGACTTCTATGTGAAAATGGCTACAGACATTAGTCTTCAATTGTATAAGACTTCTATGTGAAAATGGCTACATACCTTAGTCTTCAATTGTATAAGACTTCTATGTGAAAATGGCTACAGACCTGAGTCTTTAATTGTATAAGACTTCTATGTGAAAATGGCTACAGACCTTAGTCTTCAATTGTATAAGACTTCTATGTGAAAATGGCTACAGACCTTAGTCTTTAATTGTATAAGACTTCTATGTGAAAATGGCTACAGACCTTAGTCTTCAATTGTATAAGACTTTTTTGTGAAAATGGCTACAGACCTTAGTCTTTAATTGTATAATGCTTCTATGTGAAAATGGCCTCAGATCTTAGTTTCTTTAGTTCAAGTGTAGCCTTAATATTGAAAACAAAATTTAAATTTAATCACTCCAGAAATGTGGAAGAAGTTAATCCCAATAAAATATAAAATTTTACAACAACTGACCAACTGTCTAAACAGACTCCAATATACCCCCTCAAACTTTATTTATTGGTGTATAAATACCTGTCCACCCTCTTTCCTGTGTTCCAAAGCCTCATCCCAGAGTTTCTTGTTCTCGGAGTCTTCCTTCACTAACTTCATCTGCTTGTCAGTTAGCTTGTAAGCAACAACCTTTTTAGGCTTCTTAGAAGGGCTTTCAGATTCTGGAAATTGCATTAAATTGCCTATCAAAAGAGCCTTTCCCGGAGATACTCGGCTTAATGCACGTGTGTAAAATGTTGAACCTGATTAGGCTCCTTACATGGCAACAGTTGACATTACCAGTAGTTCAGTTTTAGCCAACATACTTCAGATGGATAGGATCCAAGCCCAATGCTAAGTTATTTTAATGTAAACAAGAGCTTGTCACAGTAGTGCCAAATTCCCGCCGAAATGTGTTTTGCTTGTATGACAACATATGTTTAAGAGAGTAGAATATTATTTGTAAAAACAAATAAAGGGAGATAATTCATTATGCTCCGGACAAAAATTTACTTTGAAATTAAATAAAGGGAGATAATTCAAACACAAAGGTAGATAGAGTTATGGTTCTTAGTCACTGCACTGGTCCTACTTGCCATCTGTTTATATTTCAAGTTTCAAGTAAATCCCTTCAGAAGATTTAGAGTTATGCTCCGGAAAAAAATTTACTTTAAAATTATATAAAAGGGGAGATAATTAAAAATTTAATGTAGATAGAGTTATGGTTCTTGATCACTGCACTTCTCATAGTTGCCATCTGTTTATATTCTAAGTTTAAAGTAAATCCATTGAATAGATTTGGAGTTATGCTCCGGACAATATTTCGGCCAGACAAACAGACCAATTACTATATCCCCTCTGAATTTTTTTTCGGCGGGTATAATAAGCAGTTTTTTTGGAAAACAGGGGCTTAATGCATGTGCGTTAAGTCTTGTCCCAGATTAGGCAGGCTAATTAGGCATGACACGTTCCACATTTATAGCATTTTAATTTAAAGAAAGTCTCATCTAAGTAAAAAATCCATTCTAAACACAAAGTGTTAGCCCTGATAAGCCTGTGCAAACTGAACTGGATAATCCGGGACACCAGGTAACGCACATGTATTAAACTGCTTTATCCCAGAGCATGGCTAAAATGGACTTCCATCAACACAAGTCCCTATCTGCTTGTAATACGCCAGTGCCTACCCTCATTCTCCTCCTCCTCTTCACTGTCCTTGCGTTTCCTTTTGCTTCCTTTCTTTGCCTTACCCTCCTCCGCCTCCTTCTCCTTCGCAGCCTGAGCCTCCAGGTAACCATCAGGGTACTGAAAATAGATCACAACGGTTGTCATGTTAAACATTTAGGTACTGAAAATAGATCACATTGGTAACCATGGTAATAATCTGGGTGTTGAAAATTGATATGGAAGGAACCGTCTGTGTACTGAAAATAGATTAAGTTGGGAATAGTCTGGGTACTAAAAATAGATCAAGTTGGGAATAGTCTGGGTACTAAAAATAGATCAAGTTGGGAATAGTCTGGGTACTAAAAATAGATCAAGTTGGGAATAGTCTGGGTACTGAACATAGATCAAGTAGGGAACCATCTGGGTACTGAAAAAAGACTAAGTAGGGAACCCTCTGGGTACTGAAAAAGATACAATAGGGAGCCATCTGGGTACTGAAAATAGATCAAGTAGCGAACTATACAAATACAATCCCAACCCAGATTTCATCAAGATAAACATTCTGACCAAATTTCATAAAGATAAGTTGAAAACTGTGACCTCTATTGTCTACACAAGGTTTTTCTATTATTTGACCAAGTGACCTAGTTTTTGACCCCAGGTGACCCAAATACAATCCCAACCCGGATTTCATCAAGATAAACATTCTGATCAAATTTTATAAAGATTGGATGAAAACTGTGACTTCTATTGTCTACACAAGGTTTTTCTATTATATTACCTTGTGACCTAGTTTTTGACCCCAGATGACCAAAATACAATCCCGACCCAGATTTCATCAAGATAAACATTCAGACCAAATTTCATAAAGATTGGATGAAAACTGTGACAAGGTTTTTCTATTATTTGACCTAGTGACCTAGTTTTTGACCAAGTGACCTAGTTTATGACCCCAGATCATCCAAATACAATCCCAACCCAGATTTCATCAAGATAAACATTCTGACCAAATTTCATAAAGATTGGATGAAAACTGTTACCTCTACTGTCTACACAAACAAATTGTTGATGGTTTTTCTATTATTTGACCTAGTGACCTAGTTTTTGATCTTAGATGACCCAAATACAATCCCAACCCAGATTTCATCAAGATAAACATTCTGACCAAATTTCATAAAGATTGGATAAAAACCTCGACCTCTATTGTCTACACAAGGTTTTTCTATTATTTTACCTATTATGTGACCTAGTCACCTAGTTTTTGACCCCAGATGACCCAAATAAAATCCCAACCCAGATTTTATGAAGATAAACATTTTGACCAAATTTCATAAAGATTGGATGAAAACCTCGACCTCTATTGTCTACACAAGGTTTTTCTATTATTTGACCTATCATGTGACCTAGTTTTTGACCTAGTGACCTAGTTTTTGACCCCAGATGACCCAAATACAATCCCAACCAAGATTTCATCAAGATGAACATTTTGACCAAATTTCATAAAGATTGGATGGAAACTGTGACCTCTACTGTCTACACAAACAAATTGTTGACGGACGAACGCACACACGCTTGCACGCACACAGGCCGGACATCACACGGTCACATAAGCACACACACACGCTAGACATCACACGGTCACATAAACTCACCATGTCACTTTGTGACAGGTGAGCTAACAAGAGGGCCATGATGGCCCTGAATCGCTCACCTGACTCATTAAGATCAGATGAAAACTATTACCTCTATTGTCTACACAATGTTTTTCTATGGTTTGACCTAGTGACCTAGTTCCTGACTCTAGATGACCCAAATACAATCCCAATCCAGATTTCATCAAGATAAACATTCTGACCACAGTTCATAAATATTGGATGAAAACTGTGACCTCTATTGTCAACACAAGGTTTTTCTATTTATTTGACCTAGATTTTTACCCCAGATGACCCAAATACAATCCCACCCAGATTTCATCAAGAATTCTGACCAAATTTCATAAAGGTTGGATGAAAACTGTGATCTCTAATGTCTACACAAGGTTTTTCTATTATTTGACCTAGTGACCTAGTTTTTGACCCCAGATGACCCAAATAAAATCCCAACCCAGATTTCGTCAAGATAAACATTCTGACCAAATTTCATAAAGATTGGATGAAAACTGTGACCTCTATTGTCTTCAGAAGGTTGTTCTATTATTTGACCTAGTGACCTTGTTTTTGACCCCAGATCACCCAAATACAATCCCAAACCGGATTTCATCAAGATAAACATTTTGACCAAATTTCATCAAGATTGGATGCAAACTGTGACCTCTACTGTCTACACAAACAAATTGTTGACGGACGGACGCACGGACACACGCAGGCACGCACAACGGACGCCGGACATCACACGATCACATAAGCTCACCGTGTCACTTCATGACAGGTGACCTAAAAATATGTGTCGGAGATAAACATGAACATCTGTGGTTAAAATCCCATAGAAACAAGGGCTGTTTGTAAAACATGCATGCCCCCCTATATGGGCTATAAGTTTTAGTAGCAGCCATTGTGTGAATACGTTTTTTGTCACTGTGAATGGTGGTGGTGGTGGTGGTGGTGGTGTAGTAGTAGTAGTAGTAGTAGTAGAAATAGTAGTTGTAGTAGTAGTAGTAGTAGTAGTAGTAGTAGTAGTAGAAGTAGTAGTAGTAGTAGTAGTAGTAGTAGTAGTAGTAGTAGTAGAAGTAGTAGTAGTAGTAGTAGTAGTAGTAGTAGTGGTAGTAGTAGTAGTAGAAGTAGTAGTAGTAGTAGTAGTAGTAGTGGTAAAAGTAGTAGTAGTAGTGGCAGTAGTAGTAGAAGTAGTGGTGGTGGTGGTGGTGGTGGTAGTAGTAGTACTAGTAGTAGTAGTACTAGTAGTAGTAGTAGAAGTAGTAGTAGTAGTAGTAGTAGTAGTAGTAGTAGTAGTAGTAGTAGTAGTAGTAGTAGTAGTAGTAGAATTAGTAGTAGTAGTAGTAGTAGTAATAGTGGTAGTAGTAGTAGAAGTAGTAGTAGTAGAAGTAGTAGTAGAAGTAGTAGTAGTAGTAGTAGTAGTAGTAGTGGTAGTAGTAGTAGTAGTAGTAGTAGTAGTAGTAGTAGTAGTAGTAGCAGCAGTAGCAGAAGCAGTAGCAGCATTACAAGACCAATACTTAAGAATGATCAAATGGGAAAAGGTAACCTAGCACTGGCAGTAAATATGGGGCTCATTTACAGGTCAGATTTGGAATCTCTGCTGTAAAATGAGATTTTGAATGAATTAAAGGGAGGCAAATCTGTAATAAAAAGAACATGCATTAACCGTAGTTGTTTCCCTTGTTTGAACCATGCTAAATCCTTACAAGTTTGGAAAGAATTGGATGAAAAATTTGGACTTTATTGCAAAAACACCATTTTCTCAATTCAAGGGGAGGTAATTCTGTACTTCATGGACCAATAATGCACTTTTTTTTGTAGGGTTCGTGTCCTCATTGATATAAAGACACTGTGCAAATTTGGAAAGGATCGGACAAAAAATGTGGAAGATTTTTGAAAGTTTTCACAAAATAGGCAAAAACGAATAAACATGCAAAGTTCAACGAGCTCCTGCGGCCATGTTTTTTGACGAATCAAATTTCTTTGAAAATATTTTTCAGGGGAGCCCTCAAAGGTCATCCCTGTGAAATTTTTTGAAAATCTGATGAGCGGTTTCTGACAAGAAGATTTTTTAAGGTTTTTACCATATATGGTCATGGCGGCCATCTTGGTTATGTGATCAAATTTTTTTTAACAATTCTTTTGTCCCATGACCTAGGGATGCTCCACATGAAATTTAGTTGAAATTGGCTCAATGGTTTAGTAGAAGAAGATGTTTACAAATTGTTTACATACAGACGGACGGACGGACGGACGCCGAGTGATCACAATAGCTCACCTCGAGCTATCGCTCAGGTGAGCTAAAAAGCTATAAAGTCATGAACAACGACTTGTTTAATGTTTAAACACTTGCACACATACAAAATTTCCACTAGGATTATACCCAGTTGCCATCATCAGTCTTCTAAGTAACTTGCCGTTATTTCATACTTATGCAGAGATTTCAATAGTTTTGGAAAACCAGGAGTCAAATGACCCTGTGCTTGAAATTTTCAGGGGTGAAAATACTGAAATCTAAATATTTTGTTTCCACGCACAAGTTAGCCCAGTTAGGAAAAGTACCGGTACCAGTCCAAATGGGAAAATTGTGTGCGATAAACCCTAAAATTGGGAAAATTCGCATCATGAAGTCTTCGTATTGGGAAATTGGTGTATTTGTTTTTTTGCTCCCAAATATATGTACTTTAAAAATTTATAATTAAATGTTGTCAAGTTGTCAATATTATACTGTGAAACCATTTATTTTCGACAGCACAAAATTTCATCATTTTTATAAAAATGACGATTTCGTCAGCACTTAAATTTGTCGATTTCTTATTTTGAATTTTAAAAAAATGCGTCAGTCAATATCCGATTTGTGTGTAATACATATTCGCGATCAATCGCAGTTGCGAAAAATCGTGGTACGCATGCGGGAACACACTTGAGAATCACTGCAGGAGGTGGGGCCTGTTTGTCACATGCCAATTAAGTAGTCTTTTGTTATCAAGAGACAGTAATGGACCCTCTTAATGTATGCCATTCACACGTTCATTGTTATGATCAGCGGACAAGTGGGATCGAATAACCGTTAACGAGTGTTTGTAACAACGAAGCCAATTACCAATTAGTCTTATTCTATTATTATAATTGCCAAAAGTAAACTACCAGTATATAAATCAATAATGTCAATAATTTTTAAATAAATAAATTGATACATATAAAATAGTAATAAGCGTGGTTAAACGCAAACAATCAAACAACAAACAGCAATTAAAATATTCTTTATTAATTTGTGATAAATATGCATGTTGATCACACATCGTCATCTTTTCTTTTGGTTTATTGTCTTTCATTGGCATTCGCTGCGTGATGGCTAATATGCAACACCCCTGAAAAACAAAATGCACCTAATGGGTAATAAATTTATAAACAATTAGCGCTAATTCATTACCATTCTACATAAACGAAGTCAACGCATTCGATAGAGCTGTACTGCACACGCGTTTTAAAGAAGTGTAACGTGTCAGTTAAGTACCTTGTGTAATCTACATCCCTTTGTGTCAAAACCGGATTAATCTTGATTACGAAACAGCAGTGAATGTGTGCATGGATTATGTTGGAATTTAATGCCTGATGTCTACGGTAAAGTTTTAAAATATTGTTCAACTTAGTGTTTATTTTTGTTCAAACATAGAGCATGATTGTTCGTTAGGATCTTAAATTCGCCGATCGGTCGACTGACGAAATTTATGAAAATTAATGCCTGACGATTAATAATGATTTCACAGTATTTAGTTTAGTTCAAGCCATAGAGATGCATAAGGAAACTAACTAAATGTTGCATTTTCATTATTAACAACAGGGCCTGAAAGGCCCAAAGTCGCTCACCTGAGATAACAAGATATTATTGGGACAAATCTTCTGACCTAATTTCACGAAGATCGGAAGATAAATGTGGCCTCTAGAGTGTTAACAAGGTTTTACTATAGCCATATAAGGAAAATGCCTCGCCCCCTGGCAGTCATGTTTTTCAACCAACTGGCATCATTTTTGAACTAGTCCAAGATATTATCAGTATGAATCTTCTGACCAAGTTTCATGAAGATCAGACAGTAAATGTGGCCTCTAGAGTGTTAACAAGGTTTTATTATAGCCATATATAGCCATATAAGGAAAAATGCCCCGCCCCTGGTATCCATGTTTTTAAAGCAACCAAAACCATTTTTGAACTCATCCAAGATGATCCAGAATTCGTTGTCCAGGAATTTCTGTTACATCTCAAAATGTTTGGTGTCCAGGATTTTCACAACATGATACTTAAAATAAAATGATGTGAATATTTGTATTGAAATAAGACGGTTGTACTGTGAAATTGTCAAATTCATATTTAAGATGTGTACCCTTATATTATGATGTTTTGTTTTCCCTGAATTTGGAGATGTAACATGGACTCGATGGAATTTTATGCCTTTAATTTTGGAAATAGATGAACAGTTCTAATGAGATTCATTCCTTTCTTGAATTACCAACAACTTCATGTTCCTAGCATAGATTTTCCACTCCAAAGTGCCATGACATTAAAATATGTGCAATTTTAATCGAAGATGTAACTGGACACAAAAATTGAACATTTATTCAATAAAAAACATTAAAATAATCAAAAGTTTTTCCTTTCTTTGATTCCAAATGAAAGACTAGTTACTTAGAAACATTTAAAACGATAGCAGTTCATAATTCTTGATTATAAATGACAATTCTGACATGTTTTTAGAAATCAGAGACTAACATTGGACGACAAAATGACTCTCGTTATCTCGATGTCAAAGAAATCAGACAAATTGCGAAGAGATAACCGAAGTTTATCCTATTTTCACCTTTTCATGTATGTAGTTTAATGCTGATTGAAAGAAATGCTGAAAGCTCCTATATTTCAGCATTAATTCCAACCTGCATTAAACAATGTTAACAAATTGGTTAGCTAATTGGTTAGTTAATTGGTTCACTTTTCAAAATAAAAAACTAAGCACATTACAGAACTTAAAAGGGGCTAAACACCTTCAAAAATTAAACCACAAATCTGATTTTATATCAATATATGAATGACAAGGAATATTAAACTATATTCAGTGCATATTGACCAATCAGATAAACGGATTTTAACTTGCAGGGTAATAAAAAAATAATAGCTTTTAAGGAGACAGATAGTAATTAACATATTATTTATTCTGAGATTTTCACAGACTAAAACAACAGCAAACTCTAAACTGCAAACATGGTATTTCTCCCTCTCTCTCTGCTTCACTTGTCTTCCTTGTAACCTGGAAATATAGGATGAGTTACATATTTTTAAAATTCAAAGACGGGGGATATGCTTCAAAATCTGAGAAAACAAATGTATGTAGGTAAAGGTTTTGTTTATTATAGTGTCACCCCTATTAAAAGGGTAAGTCAGTCTGGCTTATGAGACACTTCCAACTGATTATACCAAGTACCTCCCAACTTCTATCACTAGGCAAGATGCCAGACGGATTTCAGTCACTAACCATTAATTTAACTAGCTCGCGGCTCAGGAACTGGCCATTTTATAATAAGTCCCAAAAGAAACATTTCCTGGACAAACGCTCCCTCTTGGGCTCGAACCTTCAACCTCCCGGTCCCAAGGCGGACACCTTAACCATTAGGCCACAGTACATTTACAATGTACATGTCACAGATGATGCATACTTAATGTAACATTAAATACTTCAACTTACTTTCAAATCTGTAAAGTAGCCGACGACCTAGCTTGGACACTTTAGGTGGTTCCAACTTTCTCTGGATATCTGATTCAAGGATGGTATGCCTTATTTCATTCATAACCCATGCATTATCTTTATATTTCTTGAAGAATATGACCCACGGCCATTCATCCACCTAAAATGTAATACATGTTTAGTTGTTAACTATTGAGTTAAAGTTGCTGCTTATATAGTAAAACAAAAGCTTCTATACTATTGTTACTTATAACAAGTAAGGTGTTTCTAGCTTTAAAACAAATGCTTGCTTGATTCAATGGCATGTTTAGCTGCTTCCTATTAAATGCTCACTTCAGTACTTAAGTGTCGTTTATGGTTTGGAACAAGAAATTGTCTCATTAAAAAAACACCTTTATTTGAAATTCTGAATTATCTCCAAAAATCAAATTATAAATTTATTAAATATATACATGTATACAAACATATTAAAAGTTTGCCAGACATTGATTTCAAATTTCAAAGACAGTTCAATATAGTTTCAAACTAGAAAGAAAATGAATTCTTAAAAATAACTGTGAATGACATTAACCCTTTGCAGCATATACCCATCTTTTATGTTACTACTCAATTTAAAAAAAACAGTTCCAATGGGTTTCCCAATTAATTGTAGTCTAAGTTACATCCTTTATGTCGAAAATGTAGTCCACGTTACATCTTTTGTTCAAACACTGTATTTGGTTAAACATAACAATTTAAAACATGGAACAGGGTAATCTCTAATTTGTTTCCATCCAGGCACAAGTATGTGGGAAAATATAAGTCGTAGCAGACAACAAAGACGACTAAATGCATTTTCATTCCTAAGATGTAACTTGGACACGACGTCTATTTTGAACATCGCCATTGAATCTTGCAGTTCTGTCGTCCTTTATTCATTTGCATTTTATTTTCGTACCAAAGTCAAATCATAATTCTATTCGAATTACTTTAAAACAATAAAACGATACCTAAGGCATGTTGTTTCACAAAAAAACTCGGATGTTTAAGGCTAGGTTAGGTTATTTCAGACGTAACTCTCTTCACTTACCGAACTCGTGTCGAAGATTCGGCCATGTTGTCAGCTTTTGTGTACACAAATTCGTTGAATGCGTTCTACGTCATCAAATAATGTGTGCAGTTATTTTCCGGCGCCTTTGCGCAACCGATATGTGAAAGTAAACAGCGTTATCGTAAAAAAATTGATTTTTCGAGACGTAACATTTTGGACACAAAAGGTCGCCCGATTTAATTTTTAGAAATAGCGGAAATGTAACGTTACCCCCCCAAATTGATTTATTCTGATGATGATTGTAGGTATTTTGAAGGCAACACCGTACCATTGTAAGCACTGATTAGACACAGACTTAAGTGTAAAACTTATATCTCTAAAGACGTAACAAATTGGACTCGAAAATTACGTCTCGAAGGACCAATTTAAAAATCTATTTTTCTTTTAAATGGTTTACAGAGGCTCTTCTATTTTGTAAGCATGCTTTAGGGGTTCCATCTGTTTATTGATTATTTACTTTGTTCAAGACGTAACTCGGCATAAAGATGCAACATTAAACGCGATTTATGCACTATCAAAAAAAATCTAAAAAAATGTCCACATTTTCACCACATTATGTGGATTTTCCCCTGATCGTGGAAAGCTGTAATTACATTTACCAGTGATGATATTCGCCAGTTTAATGCACTTATCCATGAAATAAGAAACTACATGCACAAACAGCAGGAAGTTAAGGTAAAATGTGATTCTTTGAGATGTAACAGAAATTCCTGGACAGTGAATTCTGGATCAGATATCATTGGGACAAATCTTCTGAGCAAGTTTCATGATGACTGGAAAATAAATGTGACCTCATGAGTGTTAACAAGGTTTTATTATGGCCATATAAGGAAAATAGCCCCGCCCTTGTGGTAGCCATGTTTTTAAACCAAACGGTATCATTTTTGAACTCGTCCAAGATATTATTGGGATGAATCTTCTGACCAAGTTTCATGAAGATTTGACAATAAATGCTGCCTCTAGAGTGTTAACAAGATTTTACTATAGTAATATATAGCCATATAAGGAAAAAAGCCCCACCCCTTGGCAGCCATGTTTTTCAAGCAAAGGTTACCATTTTTTAACACACATCCAAGATATCAGTGGGACAAATCTTCTGACCAAGTTTCATGAAGATCGGCAAATAAATGTGCCCTCTTGAGTGTTAACAAGGTTTTACTATAGCCATATTAGGAAAAATGCCCCGCCCCCTGGTGGCCATGTTTTTCAACCAACCGGCATCATTGTCGAACTCGTTCAAGATATTATTGGGATGAATCTTCTGACCAAGTTTTATGAAAATCAGACAATAAGTGTGGCCTCTAGAGTGTTAACAAGATTTCACTATAGCCATATATAGCCATATAAGGAAAAATGCCCCCGCCCCTTGGTAGCCATGTTTTTCAAGCAAACGTAACAATTTTCGAACTCATCCAAGATATTGAAACCAATCTTCTGACCAAATTTCATGAAGATTGGACAATAAATGTGGCCTCTAGAGAGTTAACAAGGCAAATGTTGACGCGGCACAACGCACAACGGACAAAAAGCGATCACAAAAGCTCACCATGAGCACGTTGTGCTCAGGTGAGCTAAAAAAATACTGATATTATTTTTTTTTGGAAACCTTCAATTGGGAAATTTGTAGTTTTTTCTAACTGGGAAAATGCCGTTTCTGTTCAGTGATTTTTTTGCTTTTATTTGTTACAGCCTGTGCCATTTGAATTGGGAAAATAAGCGCGACAAACCATGAAATTGGGAAAAATAGCGTAATAAACCATGAAATTGGGGAAAAAATAAGCATTATGAATATGATTTAAAAATGTTTTTAAGTGCAAGTTCAGGTCTTTTTCTAGCCATTTTGGGAAAAGAAGTCTGGTCAAATTTGGATTTTTTTATTGATAAAAGTTGCAACAAGGGCTGTTTGTAAAACATGCATGCCCCCCATATGGGCTCTCCGTTGTAGTGACAGCCATTGTGTGAATATGTTTTTTGTCACTGTGACCTTGAAATAAAATCCAATAAGTATCATGGAATCATTTACTTATTAATACTAAGATGAAATTCTCTATACATTCTGTCTACAATTTATGACACTTATGTCAATGACCTGTGAAATGTATCCAATTAATAGTGCAAAAACCAATCAGGAGCTATACTAATCAATTATATCCATTATATGATTGAGTCTTTGATTTTTTGGATTCCTTTCACACATTTTGACTTATTTGACAATATGTGAAACATGCACACAATTTGTAATGTTTTATTTATTAATTAATGGTAATGAAACATGTTATTTATAGCAGTCAACTCCCCTAGTCAATGACCACCATAGATAGCAATGCAATCTGATTAAAAATAGCCAAGGCTAGTGTTGTGTATTGGGCAAATGTATACAAATGCAACTTTACCACATGACCAGTATCATGTGTTTACCACACACAGAAGTCAGTTATGTAATAGACCATTAATTCCACTCCCAACTTTGGCCACTTGCCAAGATACTGACCAGTATCAGAGGGGGTTGTGAAATGGTGTAAACAGTGAACACCAGTCCATGTAATACTGGCCTACCACTTGTACTAGTTGGTTTGGAGTTAATACAAATTTTTCTAGTAAAATTCATTTTAATTAGTAATTACTTACCTGATATCAAATGCTATTTACTCCGATAGGATCGTAATTTATCCGGAATTTTTCGTCCGAGGAATCCCACACTTTTCAGAAACCCGTCTAGTAGGACAGAGCGGTCACATTTAGTGCCGTGTAGCCGCACAACAAAAACGGGACAATACCCATAATCCACTCTTATTCCAATAAAAAATATGAAATATTAGACGAAGAGCGGGGTGGGAGGTGGGACTTACCAATATCAGGTAAGTAATTACTAATTAAAATGAATTTTACTAGAAAAATTTGTTTTAATAGCTTAATTACGTTACCTGATATCAAATGCTGAATTTGCAGCTGAGGCGGGAAGGTTCGCGAAAATCCCCCCATCACAGCGGAACCCATATCTCGGGTTCTCAGCTAATCTTCGTTATAACGGTATAAACTTAATTCACGGATAAGCGTAATATACCTATGCCGTAGAAGATACTACCGTTTGTGCAACCACAAGGGGGCCCAACAAATACAAGTTGTCCTGTTGGCACTCCAGAGAACGAAGATAAAAAGATGAAAAAGTAGTCTGATTCCTCCAGAAAGCAGCTTGAAGCACGTCAGAGAGTGGGGTTTGATTAATATATGCCCACGAAGCCGACATTGCTCGTAATTCATGCGGTCTAATCTTAAAAAGGGATGAATCCCTTGAAGAAAGAGAAGAGTAAGCCCTTTTTATAGTCGAGGCTACCCAACGGGAAATAGAAGCCGCAGACACATCGCCCCCCCCCCCCTTTTAAGGGAATGAAGAGTCTCTTACGAGAACCTCGAATAGACTTAACTCTACTAAGATAGAACTTCAAAGACCTGACAGGGCAGAGGAGTCTATCTTCATCTTCATTACCACAAGTTCTAGAAAGACTTGGGACCTTGAAGGGTTTAGAAGCCATAGAGGGGAGTTGATTTTTAGCAAGGAATCCTGGCTGACACAACAAGGTGACAGAGCCATCGGAGGAATCAAAACGAAGATGGCTTTCTTCTATATAAAGAGCATGAATTTCACTTCTACGTTTGGATGAAGCCATGGTAAGAAGGAAAACGGTCTTCCAGGTTAGGAACTGTAAAGAAGCCTGATTAAGGGGTTCATAGGGAGCTTTAATAAGCGATCCAAGAACACAAGCCAAATCCCATTGGGGGGTAAGAGAACGAGACACAGGACGTTTAAGTTCCATGGCTCGGATCAGTTCCGAAATGGCTGGGTCAGCACAGACTTGTGATGACTTACGAAAAGCCAAGGTATGCGAAAGCACAGATCTGTATCCTTTGATGGAGCTAAGAGAAAGTTTCTTATCATCAAAGAGATAGATTAGAAAATCCGCTATGCGTCTAGCAGAGGGATTGAGGGGATCAATTTTCACTCGAACACACCAATAAGAGAAGAGTTTCCAGCGAGCATCATAGACTGCTCTGGCGGACTTTCTCCTTGCAGAGGCAACGTGCGTTGAAGCCCTGACAGAAAAGCGTTTCTTCTACAGGGATTGCCTGATAACGGCCAGACGTGTAAGTGAAACATGTCTGGATCCATGTGAATTCTGCCTCTCTGAGATAGGAGATCTGACCTGTGCGGGAGTTCCCTGGGAAATTCGCACAGGAGACCGAGAAGGTCGTTGAACCAGGATCTCCTGGGCCACCAAGGGGCTATCAGGAGGATCCGGCAAGAGCTCACCCTGATTTGGGGAATTAGAATGGGTGGGGGATAAGCGTAAGCGTCCAGTTGATCCCAATCGAACGAAAGCGCGTCTACCGCCCACGCTGCTGGTTCGTACACTGGACTCACATACAGAGGAAGTCTGTGGTTGTCTCTGGTCGCAAACAGGTCGACCAGTGGATAACCGAATGTGAGGAATATCTGATTGGCCACTTTCTGATGAAGTGTCCACTCTGATGGAAGTAACTTGTGTTTGCGAGACAAACCGTCCGCCAGGGCGTTGAGACGACCTGGTATGTGTTTGGACAAGAGAGAGACGTTTAGGCTCTTGCAAAGAACAAGTAATTTCATTGTTTCCAGATACAGGGAGTGAGAATGTGTCCCGCCCTGTTTCTGGATGTAAGCCACGACTGATGTGTTGTCTGTCGATACCATCACACAGGAGTCCCGAAGATGTGATTGGAATTGAGAAACAGCTAGAAAGACTGCTCGCATTTCGAGATTGTTTATGTGCAGGAGAGACTCCTGAGGAGACCACAATCCTGATAATGTCAGGCTGCGGGGTTCCAGGTGAGCGCCCCAACCTTCCATGCTCGCATCCGTTATGAGATGTAAAGACGGTTGCGGGGGAAGAAGCGGTACTCCTGCCAACAGGGTCTCCTCGTCTAGCCACCATTGAAGGTGGGGGACTAAGGACGGAAGGATGGGAATCTGTGTAAGCAGATTGTCTGGAGACCATTTCCATCGAGCTGAGAGATAGTGCTGAAGAGGACGTAGGAAGAGACGTCCCAACGGCACGAAGTCTGCTACAGAGCTCAGGATACCGTTGAGTGAGAGGAAATCTTGAGCTGTGATATGAGATTGGGACAGCACCCATCTGACCTTCAAAAGGAGGTCTGATATACGTTGCGGTGAGACCCTGACCCGATTGATGTGGGTCAGAAAATTCATTCCCACGAATATGAAATCCTGAGAGGGAATGAGGTCTGACTTGGCTACATTGAGGAGTCCGAAAGAGAGGAGCTCCTTCCAAGAGAACTGTAGGTGTAGCAGAAGCAGTTGACGATCGAGCTGGTGTAAGAGCCAATCGTCGAAATACTGAAGCAGTTGAACCCCGTGTAATCGGAGGTGTGCGCTCACTGCGGCCATGAGTTTGGTGAAACTCGTGGAGCCATGGCCAATCCAAAGGGCATCGCCCGAAACTGGTAGACCTGGCCTCGAAAGGAGAAGCGCAGGTACTTCCGGTAGTTGGGATGGATAGGAACATGGAAGTATGCATCTTCCAGGTCCAAGGAAACCCCCCATTGCATGGGTTTGATGGAGCGCCGAATGAAGGCAGGAGTCTCCATCTTGAAAGTAGGTTTGACTTGAAACGTGTTGAACACTTTTAAGTCTATGACTGGTCTCCAGGAGCCGCTTTTCTTTTGAACAAGGAAAAGGCGACTGTAAAATCCTGGAGAACAAGGGCCGTGAACCCTTTCTACCGCCTGTTTTTCCAGGAGTCCGAGAATGGAGTCTGGAAGTTGTGAATGCGGAGATACCAGATCTATTGGGACGCGAGAGAGTGGGGGCCTTTTTTCGAATTGAAAAGTGAGGCCTTGTGTGACAAGAGAATGAACCCACGCGTCTGAAGTTATTTGGAGCCATCGATTTGCGAAGTGCATAAGTCTGGCCCCGACTGGTACCTCCGGCATCAGAGGTTGTGGCGGTAGAAAGGGGTATGACCTAGGGCTGACCTTTAGGAGGTCCACCCTTGCTGGAAGAAGGATTAAATAACTTCTTGTCCGCATTGGTTTTGCCCTTACTCCAATTTTGTTTTACAGAAGGCTTCCGATAGGAAGTTGTTCTGTTTTGAAAAGGAGGCCTATTAGTGGGCTTACGTGGAGCAGACGGACGCTTAGTAGGAAAACTGTCCCTTTTAGCGTTCTTGGCCGGTGGGGCTCCTGGGGGCTTAGAAGCAGGGCGCTTAAAAACCACAGGGCGCTGGCCAGAGTTGCTCCTAGCTAAGGAGGCATGTATCTGATCTTCACGATCAGCAGTAAGTGCCGACTGTATCCTCCCTCCGAAAAGAGACTCTGCTGTTAGTGGAGCAGTTCGAAGGGAGTTTACGCCTGTTTCCAAAAGGAAATTATTGGGCAAGGAAGAGAGGATGAGGTCTCTCCGAAGCCTTAACATCTCAGACATAGAAGACGCAGCATTGTGAGATAAACACTGCGTAGTACGTGAAAGATGTATCAACAAGGCCCGGAGCTCCTCTGGGATTGAATCAGAGAGCTCCCAAACCAAGTCTAAGGCTGTGGCTGCCATGAGATCCAGCTGGTTAGCCAGACCTATGGAACGGCATTCTCTCAGCTCCCAATTTTCCAACAGGGAAAGAGGGACTGATGTATGGGTAGATGATGAAGGCATTATAAGTGACAGCTTACTAATGTCAGCATCAGGAACCGGAAGTTTAGAAAGGTCCAAACCGGTAGCCGGGTCGGGTACCGGGGCCTTATAACTTTTCCCGCCGTCCATCTGTTTAGGCTCCGTCAGTTCCTTAGGGGCTTTCCATGGAGATGGCGAAGGCTTATTGGCTGGTTCAAGTGACTGGAAAACAGCCATTGTGGAAGAGCCAATAGGAAGGCGTAGATCCACTCGGGAAGTAGCCTTACTTATCCTGCCGGGCTCTCGTCTGCATGCTACCTGTTCTGTAACGGTAACTGCAGATCCTGTGAGAGACAAGGAAGGGCGGGGGCAGAAGTCCTCATCTAAGGTATTGAACATAAGTTCGTATACCTGATTGATGGAGGCCAAATAATAAAGTTCGGCCTCATTAGACTCCGAACCCGCCTCAATCGAACCATCTGCGGGAGCATTGGATTGATTGAAACCGGTGGATATAGGAGAAGGAATAATAGATTCATTCGCTTCTATCATGAGAGAATCGTTTTCCGGCACCATCAAAGATATAGCTGGTGAGTTAGGTCTCTCAGAGATCAAGTCAGCAGACTCACTTTGAATACCAGAGGTCGCTGGTAAAGGATCAGTCGAAAACGGGACAAAGATTCCCGGGGACTGTTGGATCCACAAAGTATTGGGATTTGATGGTGTAGCGGCAGCCTGGGGTATACTTCTATGCAATGTGGAAGAGACCCGTGGGGCTGAAAACGCAGCCGAAGTGGTTAGATTAACCCCTGTACCTTGAGCCTGATATGTATGCAAACTAGTGTTTGAATACAAGTTATGCTCAGTGGTTGTAGGAACGGCTGAAGTGTGTGTTGAGGCCAACATAGAGGCCGACACACGTGGAAGGGTGTCAATAGATTCCTCAGAGAAGGATCGACTAGGGGACCTAGGAGTCCGAGAGCGCCTAATAGAGGAAGGTCTATGTCCCTTATCCCTGCAACGCCGAGACACTGTTCGGCGGCGCTGGGAATGATGTTTCCTGATCGAACGTCTCCCCGAGCGCTGGTGTGATCGCTCTTTATGAGGCAATCTACGCCGAGAAACACTCGGTGAGCGTGAACAACGTCCCCTCCGGTAATGATGAGGGCTATTTGAAGTAGACGATGAGTCATACGACGACGAGCCCGAGGTGGAGGAGTAGTCGTTAACATCAGACACTACACGTTTACGTCTGTGACTCACAGTAGAAACGCGGCTGCGTCTACCTTTGTGGAGTACTGACAAGGTAGTGTCAACATCTACGGTGACCGGAACGGTCTGTGGCACAGACCGAAACCCAGTGACCGGATCGGTCATTACATGACCGGTGACCGGACCGGTCAATGAACGGTGACCGGACCAGTCACAGCATGACCGGTGACCGGACCGGTCACAGCATGACCGGTGACCGGACCAGTCAATGACCGGTGACCGGACCGGTCATAGCATGACCAGTGACCGGACCGGTCAGTGACCGGTGACCGGTCATAGCATGACCGGTGACCGGACCGGTCAATGTTGACCGGTGACCGGTGAAGTCTCCGGACTGGTCAACTGGTCATTCCCGATGAACGGACCGGGCAAATTTTGTCCGGTGTCGTCACGGGGTAGGGACCGATGCCTGGCAGCTACTGGTGGCATATGGTCAAGATCGTGTGGTGTAAAGTCCCGACACACGGAACTTTTCCTACGTTGATCTGATGCCGAGTCATTCAAATGGTCATTCCCGATGAACGGACCGGGCAAATTTTGTCCGGTTTCGTCACGGGGTAGGGACCGATGCCTGGCAGCTACTGGTGTAGTATGGTCAAGATCGTGTGGTGAAAAGTCCCGACACACGGAACCTCCCTACTTTGATCTGAACTATTCTTGTTGCGTCCACGACTCTTGAAGGGTCGACGCTTAATGGCCCAGGTATCAGCAGACAAATGCTCACAGAAAGGGCAGCAGTTATCCTGGGTACATCCTGAACACGACAGGCAGCTACCATGGTTGTCCCATGCTGCCTTTGTGTGTCCACATGAGCCACGTGTTTGAGGCATACTTTGCCTTGAACAAACAAACAAATACACAAAACGATACAGAAATACACGGATATATATACGGAGAATGTTTTAACGCAATACAAAAACTTCTCTAGTCTTTTAAACAGAAGAATCCAGCGAAACAGAAGCAACAATTAAGTTTATAACAAAATGTCGGCCTTTGTATATTGCCATCCGGAATAAGAGTGAATTATGGGTATTGTCCCGTTTTGGTTGTGCGGCTACACGGCACTAAATGTGACCGCTCTGTCCTACTAGACGGGTTTCTGAAAAGTGTGGGATTCCTCAGACGAAAAATTCCGGATAAATTACGATCCTATCGGAGTAAATAGCATTTGATATCAGGTAACGTAATTAAGCTATTAAAACAGTTATGCATGTACAAATGAGACATTAAGCTCAAAAGTTAATTATATGTGCCTCTGAAAACTAACCAGAGGAGTGGGTTGAAATTTACAATCTTTACTTGGCATTTGAAGAAATCTGAACTCTCAGGGTTTGGATAGAACATCCCCAAATTAACTTTTCTTTACACTGTTGTTATTTTTGTTCAATACACAAATATTAACCTAACTTTACAAATCCTGTACAGTAAAGGAAAATAAATCTAAGTTGATATTTTAATATGCTTGATCCTATTTATGTATTAGCATTGTTTTATACATACAAACTGTGTTGCTATTTTTCAATTAACAAGCAGATTAAAAATTAATTATATTTTTATGTATAATTTGAATTGACAAAATTAAATGCAAGATGCGTAGCAAGAATTACATGTTTAATTTATTGTCAGTGAACCGTGACATTTTCTCAATGTTTCAGACCACCAGTTTGTCAAAGCTATCAACATCTTGGATGGTCAAGCTAAATAGAATTGACCCAGCAAATCACAACTGTCCTGTTGCCATATCATATTACATTGGTTTTTTAAATGTTAAATTCTCTCGTCATTTCCATAAACATAGTATTTACTGGCACAAAAACAAAGGCTTATACATCATTATGAATGAACATGTGTAAAAAATTCAATTTGTAAGTCTCTTAACTCGACAGGTTGGAAACAGAATAAAATATGGGCTGTCCGTTGTAGTGGCAGCCATTGTGTGAATACGACTTTTGTCACTGTGACCTTGACCATTGACCTAGTGACCTGAAATAGGGGTCATCTGCGAGTCACGATCAATGTACCTATGAAGTGTCATGATCCTAGGCAAAAGCGTTCTTGAGTTATCATCCAAAAATCATTTTACTATTTCGGGTCACCGTGACCTTGACCTTTTACCTTGTGACCTCAAAATCAATAGGGGTCATCTGCGAGTCATGATCAATCTACCTATGAAGTTTCATGATCCTAGGCATATGCGTTCTTGAGTTATCATCCGGAAACCATTTTACTATTTCGGGTCACCATGACCTTGACCTTTGACCTAGTGACCTCAAAATCAACAGGGGTCATCTGCGAGTCTTGATCAATCTACCCATGAAGTTTCATGATCCTAGGCGTATGCATTCTTGAGTTATCATCCGGAAACCATTTTACTATTTCGGGTCACCGTGACCTTGACCTTTGACCTAGTGACCTCAAAATCAATAGGGGTCATCTGCAAGTCATGATCAATCTACCCATGAAGTTTCATGATCCTAGGCGTATGCGTTCTTGAGTTATCATCCGGACACCATTTTACTATTTCGGGTCACCGTGACCTTGACCATTGACCTAGTGACCTCAAAATCAATTGGGGTAATCTGCAAGTCATGATCAATCTACCCATGAAGTTTCATGATCCTAGGCGTATGCGTTCTTGAGTTATCATCCGAAAACCATTTTACTATTTCGGGTCACCGTGACCTTGACCTTTGACCTCAAAATCAATAGGGGTCATCTGCGAGTCTTGATCAATCTACCCATGAAGTTTCATGATCCTAGGCGCATGCATTCTTGAGTTATCATCCGGAAACCATTTTACTATTTCGGGTCACCGTGACCTTGACCTTAGACCTAGTGACCTCAAAATCAATAGGGGTCATCTGCGAGTCATGATCAATCTACCCATGAAGTTTCATGATCCTAGGCGTATGCATTCTTGAGTTATCATCCGGAAACCATTTTACTATTTCGGGTCACCGTGGCCTTGACCTTTGACCTAGTGACCTCAAAATCAATAGGGGTCATCTGCAAGTCATGATCAATCTACCCATGAAGTTTCATGATCCTAGGGGTATGTGTTCTTGAGTTATCATCCGGAATCCATTTTACTATTTCGGGTCACCGTGACCTTGACCTTTGACCTAGTTACCTCAAAATCAATAGGGGTCATCTACGAGTCATGATCAATCTACCTTTGAAGTTTCATGATCATAGGCGTATGCGTTCTTGAGTTATCATCCGACAACCACCTGGTGGACGGACCGACATACCGACCGACCGACTGACCGACATGAGCAAAGCAATATACCCCCTCTTCTTCGAAGGGGGGCATAAATATGGCAAATGTTTATCAACAAAAAGGACTAAATTAAAGTTATATATTTGCAGGATGTTTAAATAAAAAGTTGCGATCTAGAGTTAAGAAATCTAAAGTCATTGGAGACGTCTTTCTTAGAAACAAGAGCACCGCCTTGCGGGTGCAGACCGCTCATCTATTTTCTTTTTAAAGGTGAAGGGACTCTCATTTTCAATCACAAAGGAGGGAGGAGTGGAGTGAAGAGGGGTGTATAGTGTGGGGTTGTGGACATTTATTACATTATCTTCCAAAAAAGCGAAAAAAAAAAAAAAAAAAAAAAAAAAATCGGGGGGGGGGTATAGTGTGAGGGTGTGGTGATAATTTGTGAGATGATCTTAAAAAAAAAAAAAAAAAAAAAAAAAAAAAAAAATCAAAAAAAAAATTTGGGGGGGGGGGTGGGGGGGGGTGGGGTGGGGGTATAGTGTGAGGGTGTGGTGGTCATTTGTGAGATGATCTTATAAAAAAAAAAAAAAAAAAAAAAAAATTAGGGGGGGGGGGGGAGGGGGGGGGAGGGGGGGGGAGGGCACGGGGGATGGTTTGGGTGAAGTCTATTGTGGTATGTCAGGTAAGAGTAGTTTCATCAAAGTATCAATCAAATCTAATCATAAATAAAGAAGTTATGGCAATTTTAGCAAAATTTAATAATTTGACCTTGAGAGTCAAGGTCATTCAAAGGTCAAAGTAAAATTCAAGTTGCCAGGTACAGTAACCTCATGATAGCATGTAAGTATTTGAAGTTTGAAAGCAATAGCCTTGATACTTCGAGTGGATCGAAACACAAAATTTAACCATATATTAAAAGTTACTAAGTCAAAAAAGGGCCATAATTCCGTAACAATGACAACCAGAGTTATGCAACTTGTCCTTTTACTGTACCCTTATGATAGTTTGTGAGTGTTCCAAGTATGAAAGCAATATCTATGATACTTTAGGGGTAAAGTGACCAAAACATAAATCTTAACCAAATTTTCAATTTTCTAAGTATAAAGGGCCCATAATTCCGTCCAAATGCCAGTCAGAGTTACATAACTTTGCCTGCACCGTCCCCTTATGATAGTTCATAAATCTTGCAAGTATGAAAGCAATAGCTTTGATACTGTAGGAATAAAGTGGACCTAAACACAAAACTTAATCAAATTTTCAATTTTCTAAGTATAAAAAGGGCACATAATTCTGTCAAAATGCCAGTCAGAGTTACATTACTTTGCCTGCACAGTCCCCTTATGATAGTTAGTAAGTGTTGCAAGTATGAAAGCAATAGCTTTGATGCTTAAGGAATAAAATGGACCTAAACACAAAACTTAACCAAAATTGTCAATTTTCTAAGTATAAAAAGGGCACATAATTCTGTCAAAATGCATGCCAGAGTTATCTAACTTTGCCTGCCCAGTCCCCTCATGATAGTAAGTAAGTGTACCAAGTTTGAATGCAATAGCATTGATACTTACTGAGAAAAGTGGAACTAAACGCAAAACTTAACCAAAATTTGCAATTTTTTAAGTACAAAAAGGGCACATAATTCTGTCAAAATGCACGCCAGAGTTATCTAACTTTGCCTGCCTAGTCCCCTCATGATAGTAAGTAAGTGTACCAAGTTTGAATGCAATAGCATTGATACTTTCTGAGAAAAGTGGACCTAAACGCAAAACTTAACCGGACGCCGACGCCAACGCCAACGCCAACGCCAACGCCGACGCCAAGGTGATGACAATAGCTCATAATTTTTTTTCAAAAAATAGATGAGCTAAAAATTAATTTTTTTTTTTATCCCCACGCTTTTTGAAAAAAAGGTGGGGATATTGTGGTTATCTCCGCCGTCCGTCCGTCCGTCCGTCCTGGCCACTATCTCCTCCTACACTAAAAGCACTAGAACCTTGAAACTTACACACATGGTAGCTATGAGCATATGTGCGACCCTGCACTATTTGGAATTTTGATCTGACCCCTGGGTCAAAAGTTATAGCGGTTGGGGTGGGGCCGCGTCAGAAATTATCACTCATTTTTTTAGGTTATTTTACATTTACTTCTTTATTTCTACACCGATTCACTTCAAATTGATACTGGACCTCTCTTATGACAATACGGTCAATCTCAACCATGCATGGCCCCATTCCCAACCCTGGGGCGCCCCGCCCACATAGGCCACACCCACCAAAAATTTCCATTTACTATATTTTTTTCATTTCTACACGGATTCACTTCAAATTGATACTGAACTTTTGTTATGACATTAGGGTCAATCTCAACAATGCATGGCCCCAATCCCAACCCTGGGGCCCCCGCCCACATAGGCCACACCCACCAAAAAATTCCATTTACTATAATTTTTTCATTTCTACACGGATTCACTTCAAATTGATACTGAACTTCTCTTATGACATTAGGGTCAATCTCAACTATGCATGGCCCCATAACCAACCCTGGGGCCCCGCCCACATAGACCACACCCACCCAAAATTGCCTTTACTATAATTTCTTCATTTCTACACCGATTCACTTCAAATTGATATTGAACTTCTCTTATGACAATACAGTCAATCTCAACTATGCATGGCCCCATTATCAACCCTGGGGCACCCGCCCACATAGACCACACCCACCCAAAATTGCCTTTTACAATAATTTCTTCATTTCTACACCGATTCACTTCAAATTGATACTGAACCTCTCTTATGACAATACGGTCAATCTCAACTATGCATGGCCCCATTACCAACCCTGGGGCCCCGCCCACATAGACCACACCCACCCAAAATTGCCTATTACTATAATTTCTTCTTTTCTACACCGATTCACTTCAAATTGATACTGAACTTCTCTTATGACAATATGGTCAATCTCAGCTATGCATGGCCCCATTACCAACCCTGGGGCACACCTAGGTCAAACATTCAGCGTGGGGATACGCGTCGGCCTCTGCCGCGCCATTTCTAGTTAGAAATTGGGCTTTTTTGGGAAATTTTGGTCAGCTTTTTGGGAAAAAATGTTTCAGGGATCGACAAATTACAAGTAGAAATCGGCTCCGGACGAGTGAATATTCCGGCAGCGCTTGTCCTGCAGGGCGAGTGGCATTTCTGGCCAAAAAGATTAAAATTTAAAGTTTTAAAACATTTTTGCCAAACAAAACAACGTTGATTATTGCACACTGCACTAAATGAAACAAGAGGGCCAAGATGGCCAAGATGTCCCTAGTTCGCTCACCTGAGAGGAGTCCATTCATTCAATCTTTACCAAATGTCAAACTTGACCTAGATATTGTCCAGACAAACATCCTGGTCAAGTTTCATCATTATTTCATCTGCGAGTCATGATCATTGTACCTAAGAAGTTTAATGATCCTAGGCATAAGCATTCTTTAGCTATTATCCAGAAACCATTTTACTATTTCAGGTCACCGTGACCTTGACCTTTGACCTAGTGACCTCAAAATCAATAGGGGTCATCTGCGAGTCATGATCAATATACCTATGAAGTTTCATGATCCTAGGCATATGCGTTCTTGAATTATCATCCGGAAACCATTTTACTGCTTTGGGTCACTGTGACCTTGACCTTTGACCTAGTGACCTGAAAATCAATAGGGGTCATCTGCGAGTCATGATCAATGTATCTATGAAGTTTCATGATCCTAGGCATAACCGTTCTTGAGTTATCATCCGGAAACCATTTTACTATTTCGGGTCATCGTGACCTTGACCTTTGACATAGTGACCTGAAAATCTATAGGGGTCATCTGCAAGTCATGATCGATGTACCTATGAAGTTTCATGATCCTTGGCATAAGCGCTCTTGAGTTATCATCCGGAAACCATCTGGTGGACGGACGGACCGACATGAGCAAAACAATATACCCCCTCTTCTTCGAAAGGGAGGGGGGGGGCATAATGAGAAAACTGCCCCTCTCCAAGCAGCCATGTTATTCAACTGTCTGGAACCATTTTTTAACTCAACTCTCGTGTCAAGGAAACAAATGTTCTGAGCAAATTTCATGAAAATTGGGCCAAAGATGTGACTTCTACTGTGTTCACATGTTTTCACTATATACATAAAGAGAAAAATGCCCCGCCCACTGGCAGCCATGTTTTTTCACCGATCCCGACCATTTTCAAACTCGTCTGAGATATCAATAAAACAAATGTTTTGACCAACTTTCATGATGATTAGGCAAAAATTGTGACTTCTAGAGTGTTTACAAGGTTTCTCTATAGCCAAACAGGGAAAACTGCCACTATATACATATAGAGAAAAATGCCCCACCCACTGGCAGCCATGTTTTTTCACCGATCTCGACCATTTTCGAACTCCTCCGAGACATCAATTAAACCAATGTTTTGACCAACTTTCATGATGATTGGGAAAAAATTGTGACTTCTAGAGTGTTTACAAGGTTTCTCTATAGCCAAATAAGGAAAACTGCCCCGCCCACTGGCGGCCATGTTTTTCAACGGATTGGAACTACTTTTGAACTCAACCAAGATATCATTAAGACAAACATTTTGACAAAGTTACATGAAGATTGGGCATCAAATGTGACTTCTACAGTGTTTACAAGGTTTTTCTTTTTTTTTTTTTTTGACCTAGTTTTTGACCCGGCACAACCCAGTTTCGAACTCGGCCGCGATTTCATTGGGACAAAGCTTCTGACTAAGTTTCATGAAGATGGGACAAGAAATGTGTCCTCCAGTGTTTACTAGCAAATGTTAACGGA
The DNA here is from genome assembly GCF_020536995.1 of Dreissena polymorpha. Lineage (NCBI taxonomy): Eukaryota > Metazoa > Mollusca > Bivalvia > Myida > Dreissenidae > Dreissena > Dreissena polymorpha. Next base: position 69,748,948 of record NC_068356.1, read on the forward strand.
CTGACATACAACAGACAAAGACAGGTCACAAAAGCTCAACTGAGCAATCAGGTGAGCTAAAAAGATCAAGTAGGGAACCCTCTGGTTTCTGAAAAAGATCGATTAGGGAGCCATCTGGGTACTGAAAATAGATCAAGTAGCGAACCCTCTAGGTAATGAAAAAGATCAAATAGGGAGCCATCTGGGTACTGAAAATAGATCGAGAAGCGAACCCTCTGTGTAATGGAAAAGATCGAATAAAAAGCCATCTGGGTACTGAAAATATATAAAGTAGTGAACCATCTGTGTACTGAAAATAGATCGAGTAGCGAACCCTCTGGGTTCTGAATTTTCTTATTTGGGTACTGAAAATAGATCAAGAATGGAATGGTCTGGGTACTGAAAATAGATAAGATATGCAACAGGCCTGGAACTGAAAGGTAGTGAGGTAACAGTTTGGGTAATGAAGACACATTTTTCTGGAAAAAGAAATTTATCGTAAAGGTGATTTTCCCAGTACAAAAAAAGATCAAACTGGTAACCATCGGGAAACTATTGGTTCAAGATAACCAGACCAGACCCTTACTTGCATCTCCAGGCCCAGCTGTTTTGTTCTCTTTTTCCCCTCTGCGGTCCATGGAGCAGGAACCGGGTCGTCTCGCTGCATGAGGTAGCGCCACACCAGGAAACCAGACTGACCTTTCTCTGGCCAGTACTTAACAACCTACAAGAAAACATGCAATAAATGAAATATGTACGTATTCAATGCAGTGTAACGGCATTCTTGTGTTGTGCGGGGGGATATAATCTGATTAAGCATAACAAAAGTAATGTAAACTTTTCCTGAAAAAGTATATAGCCCAGGGCCCAAACCTTCAGCCCAATAAACTGTCCATAACAGAAACGCATATTCTGCACAGCAGCTCTAAACCAGAAAACATTGCTTTTTTCCTGTCTACTTTTAAATCATATTCTAAACAAAACAACCGCTTATTTTAACCCTTAAAACATGTACACATTTTATTGATGTGATTATAAGCCCCTGCTAATTGAGATATTCCTGACTTATTGAGAAAATCTTCAGTCCATATCCTGTGTAGAATCATGTTGTAGGTGTCTAAGGGGAGAAGATCTTAAGATACAAGAAGGGGTATTAAACCTGGGACCGCCTGATTGACAGGCAGACACAATATCCACTCTGCCACCACTACCACTACTCTTCAATTTGTCTGTCAGCATGCTTAAGACTCCCATCAATTCCATGCCCATGAATTAACATACTGTTGATCACAATCTGCACTGGTACATTTTAAACCAGTTTTCTAAGATTCTCTGTTTCATAGAAATTGCCTTGTACCATTTTCAGTGTCTCAAGTGCAAGACTTATACAGAACTTTGAGCTTGCTGTGACAGACTTTTTTTATTATCATATTAGCCTGGGCTATATATATGCGCGTAAAATGTCATCACAGAATAGCCTGTGCAGTCAATTTAGACGTTTATTGGCACAGGCCAATCTGTGACGACACTTAACGCATATTACACGGCTCATATTATCATTTCAAACAATGGAAACAGAAATCGCAAATTCACACAAAAGCCAAACCATGCAATCACCTTGTATATGCCATCATATCTGTTCCCCTCCTCAGGGGCATATTCAGAGTGCTTGGCCAGCTTGCAGTTGCGCACCACCCTCACAGGCTTGCCTGCGCGCCAGTCCTTTGATGTAGCACCGTTCTTAGCATCCAGGGGAGCGTTGCAGTTCTTGGCTAGAGCTCTACAATGTACGAGAATTTATTAATACGACAGTGAACTCATTAAAAGATGCACTGCGCCTTATCTTAATGATCTTACTCAGGGCTGTTGCATGGTTCAAACAGAAATCTCAAACCTAAATTCAAGCACTTTTCAAGGACTTTTCAAGGCCAAATTTTCATTTTCAAGGCCGAGAACCGTTCGTTAGTTTCCTTTAAAAAATGCATTTTCAAGCAAGTTTAACACAGTAAATATCATTTATTTGCTAAAACAAATTAAACTCATTCCACAATAACTCATACATGTTATTTCTAGTTATTGCATACATGTTTTCTATCCTTAACTCAACGAGTCTCACATTCAGTTTGTCAACCAGTTCCGGATTATCAGCAGTTCCGATTAATTTGTATTTATTTTTCCATAATGCCCCAATAAAAACAAAATGATAAGTGTCTAAGGTATACATTAGGTAAAGAAATAAATTAACAAAGTTTAAGCAAGAAATCTTTTGTAAATAGCTTACAGGGTGGAAAAATGCAGAAAAAAGTTAACAGGAACTAATTGAATGAGTTATGTTTTGAAATGTGCATATGGATATAGAAGGCTCTATTATTTTCAAATAAACTGTTTGCTGATTGAAAACAAATGCTATGACAATGGTTTGAAATACTTATACTGTAAGTTGAATGATTTTTAATAATTTTCCGAAGGGTGAACTTTAATTGGCTTTTTTTGACAAAAAAATGCAAATGCCGTCTGGCCTAACCTGTTATCATACAAAATAAATGTTACCCTTTATGTTTACATCTTCTCACATTGACACTAAATCCCTAAAGAAATTATTGTGGTCAAAAGGATTAACGTTTTTGCCGGGTGATTCTAAACTGGTTGAATTACTGTATGTATTTGCTTTTTAAAGTTATTACAAGCAAACACATTGCTTCTCAATTTCATGTTTTCTTTGTGGGTTTCTGCTTTCTCGTGGCTTTTCAAAGCGCTTTCCCCCATCCCCCGACATCAATAGTCTTCATTCAGACCCGACAATGTGCTTTTCGATTGTCCTTTGTTTTCTGTACCCAGTAATATTCAGTTAACCACCCTGGTTTGAAACCACACTTTTCCATCGCTGTGTTTTCACTCGCAAAAATTGATCACAATGGAGAAACCTGGCGTAGTACACATAATCTGTGACGTGTACACATAACGTTTCCTACTCAATTGTGTACAAAACTTATATTTCGTACTCAACTTTTTGTGCAAAGGAATTTATGATAAATGTTCGTAATAATTCCCTTAAGAACGATTTCAGTTTATAATTAAAGCGATGATAAAAGTAATTTTGAGCAGAAATAAACATTTTCAAGGCTTTTTTACATGAAATAAGCACTTTTCAAGCACTTTTTCAAGGCCAACCTTTGTTCAAGGGCTTTTCAAGCCTAGGACTCGTTTTCAAGCTCTTTTCAAGCCCTGTGCGAACCCTGCGTTGCTACACTTTGGGGGATTTGGGCTGGGGCCCTTTGAGGGGGGAATTTCGCATTGTTTTCAGCGAAAAAGGGAATGTTAGAAGATCTTTTCACCAACCATTCAACACTTAAAATTGCTATATTTTAATGTAATTTACATAAATATACATTTAATGAAAGGTTAATAGCACGATACCAGCTGGCAACATAAGTATTAAAGTAAAAAAAAAAAGAGATGTGTTCGTCAGAAACACAATGCCCCCTATTGTGCCGCTTTGAATTTTTATTTTTATTTTTTTTATTTTTTTACCTTTGACCTTGAAGGATGACATTGAACTTCCACCACTCAAAATGTGCAGCTTCATGAGAACGCCGCTTTAAAAATTTTTTTTTTTCTTTGACCTTGAAGGAAAGGATGACCTTGACCTTGAACTTCCACCACTAAAAATGTGCAGCTTCATGAAAACGCTGCTTTGAATTTATTTTTTTTACCTTTGACCTTGAAGGATGACCTTGAACTTCCACCACTCAAAATGTGCAGCTTCATGAGAACGCCGCTTTGAATATTAATATCTTTTTTGACCTTTGACCTTGAAGGATGACCTTGACCTTGAACTTCAACCACTCAAAATGTGCAGCTTCATGAGATACACAGGCATGCCAAATATCAATATACCATCTTCAATATTGAAAAAGTAATGGCCAATGTTAAAGTTTTCGGACGGACAGACGCCATATATTGGACATTTGACCTTGAAGGATGACCTTTACCTTCACCTTTCACCACTCAAAATGTGCAGCTCCGTGAGATGCACATGCATGCCAAATATCAAGCTGCTATCTTCAATAGTGCAAAAGTTATGGCCAATGTTTAAAGTTTTTTAACAGACAGACAGATGCCATATATAAGACATTTGACCTTGAAGGATGACCTTGACCTTCACCTTTCACCTCTCAAAATGTTCAGCTCCATGAGATACACATGCATGCCAAATATCAAGTTGCTATCTTCAATAGTGCTAAAGTTATGGCCAATGTTAAAGTTTTTGGACGGACGTACAGACACCATATATTAGAAATTTGACCTTGAAGGATGACCTTCACCTTCACCTTTCACCACTAAAAATGTGCAGCTCTGTGAGATGCACATGCATGCCAAATATCAAGTTGTTATCTTCAATATTGAAAAAGTTGTGGCCATTAAAGTTTTAGGACGGACGGACAGACTGACATACACACATACTGACACACTGACGGACAGTTCAACTGCTATATGTCACCCTACCCGGGGCATAAAAAAAATATTTATTTTCTTTTGGAGGGGGGAATTTTAGCTGAAATAGGGGAAAAAAGTTAACTACTTTAATTTCAGCCCCCAAAATGGCCAAACAAGGGCCCTGTTACTGCATGAAGTAAATCAAGGAACAAGGGAAAAAATTGTCACAAAACCAGGTTTTCAGTTGAAAAAAGTCTGTTAAGGGAGACAATTCAAAATGTGTATTGTTAACCCCCTTGTGTAAAATTGACCTTGATTTCAATTAGAAAAAACAAGAGATGTGTTCGTCAGAACCACACTGCCCCCTATTGCTTTGAAATAAATAATTTAAAAAAAATTTGACCTTGAAGGATGACCTTGACCTTGAACGTCCACCACTCAAAATGTGCAGCTTCATGAGAACGCCACTTTGAATTTAAAAAAAATAAATTTACCTTTGACCTTGAAGGATGACCTTGACCTTCCACCACTCAAAATGAGAGATATATTGGGAAGAGAAGAAAACTGAGGCTAAATAATGCCACCTCAAAACATTTTTTACCTTTAGTGACGGACTCATGTCTTGTGCACAATGTCTCAATTTAACACTTGAGAGTTTCATGAAAATCCGACAAAAAGTATAGGGTATATAAAAAGGTCACAAGTGTTTTGGACAAACTGATGGACAAATGGACTTATCTTGTTATCACCCAATTACTTTGCGGTAGGGGATTATTAACATGTGAAGCCTAGTCAATATAATTCTTACCTCTTCACATTCACAATCTTGTTTTTCATTTGAATAAAAAATATTGAAGATATGTATTGATGATCTAATGAAAGCATTTGAGCACAACATACTTGTTCATGCGAGTCAGCGTCTGATCACAGGACTGTTGTGCTGTCCGTTTGTTACCAGACAGGTCTCTACCACCACTTCCAGTGTAAAAAAACGAGTCTCCATTGTCCTGTGAATCAAACAAACCATTTACAAAATATCTTTGAAATCATTTACATGCAAAAATGACATTTTTACTAAAATTTGACACACTCTTTTACATTTAAGTGTACATACAATAATGATAATGCAAGTCTATCTACCATTTTCATGGTTCAACAACTGTGCCAGAGCAAGGTTTTCCACTCACAGTCTATCTAACATTTTCATGGTTCAACAACTGTGCCAGAGCAAGGTTTTCCACTCACAGTCTATCTAACATTTTCATGGTTCAACAGCTGTGCCAGAGCAAAGTTTACCACTCACAGTCTATCTAACATTTTCATGGTTCAACAACTGTGCCAGAGCAAGGTTTTCATGGTTCAACAACTGTGCAAGAGCAAGGTTTTCCACTCACAGTCTATCTAACATTTTCATGGTTCAACAACTGTGCCAGAGCAAGGTTTTCCACTCACAGTCTATCTAACATTTTCATGGTTCAACAACTGTGCCAGAGCAAGGTTTTCATGGTTCAACAACTGTGCCAGTGCAAGGTTTTCCACTCACAGTATCATCCTCATAGCCGCCGGACAGCACAATGGAGTACGCCCCTTCATTCTCTCGGCCTGCTATCCCAGCCACGTGGGGCCTATGGACACCTGCCTCGCTCACCTGTAACAATGAGCAATGGTTAAGCCTTGCCCAGTCAAAAGCAAAGTGATAATGGCTATATGCAACCAGCATAAAACCAGTACAGCATTCAAGTAACTTGCAGTCTGTTAATGTTTTGTCGTTTGCCGATTATCAGTTTCTTAGGGTTAGAACTAAGGCTATAAAACTTGAATCTAGTAAGAGAGGTCTTAAATTTAATTTGATCTGCTTAGGGAATACAAATGCGTCAGAGTGCATGTTACAGACGTGAAGGGTTATTCAGTTTTGCCAACAGCCATAAAACTATTAACAGTGACAGTAGCTGGGCTGTCATTAGTAAACGACAAGTTTTATGTGAAAATCATTTTTTTTAAATATTGACTACCTTGCTCAGACCTGTTTAATTTGTTACCTTATGTAAAGATTTGTCATTTAAAAGAAACACAGATTTGACCAAGCATGGAGCATGGATTCTAAATGAAAGTCAATCAAAAGAACTTCAGATGGGTCACAAAATGCCAGATCCATAAACAGAATATCAACAATTCAATAGCTTGAGAAATGATCAAATATTTGGGTCCCCAAACTTTAAACATTTCAGGCAGATGAAACAAATGAAATAGTTTCTTTAAAATACCCCTCTCAAACATTATTTGCTGGGTTACAAAAATAAACAATTCATACTACTTCATTTGTTAGGCTACAACAGCAATTATTTACAACAGGGAAACTTGTACCTGCACTCTAAACTTCCACATGGTCCCCACTTCCACTCCAGGAATGGCCCCGAAGTGATTCATTGGTACAATATTGCAGACTTTCTGTCGACCAACACACGCCATTCCCTGAAATCAAAACATGTCACTGAAGATCCCAGACTAATTGCTAACAAGAGTGCCAAACTGTCACAAGATACGCCCGTTTAAAGGTTTTGGACGACTTGATAACTTTTCCATGACCCATATTTTAACTTGACCTATATATCATCTAGACACAACTTCTGACCAAATTTAGTGAAGATCAGATGAAAACTACTCCAATTAGAGAGCGGACACCATGCTTAATTCTTGAAATGCACAAAGTGACCTCGTGATCTAGTTTTTGACCCTGCATGACCCTTATTTGAACTTGACCTCGATATTGTCTAGACACAACTTCTGACCAAATTTGGTGAAGATTGGATGAAAACTACTTCAATTAGAGAGCGGACACCATGCTAAATGCTTGAAATACACTAAGTGACCCTATGACTAGTTTTTGACCCTGCATGACCCATATTCTAACTTGACCTTGATATTGTCTAGATACAACTTCTGACCAAGTATGGTGATTATCGGATGAAAACTACTTCTATTACAGAGCGGACAACATGCTTAATGCTTGAAATGCACAAAGTGACCCCGTGACCTAGTTTTTGACCTGGTATGACCCATATTCGAACTTGACCTAGATATTGTCCAGATACAACTTCTGACCCAAGTTTGGTGAAGATCGGATAAAAACTACTTCAATTAGAGAGCGGACACCATGCTAAATGCTTGAAATGCACTAAGTGACCCTGTGACCTAGTTTTTGATCCAGCATAAGCCATATTCAAACTTGACCGAGATATTGTCTAGATAAAACTTCTGACCAAGTTTGGTGAAGATCGGATGAAATCTATTTGAATTAGAGAGCGGAAAATGCTGTGGACGCCGCCAAGGTGAAACTATAATACCTCCAATTTTTTAAACGGGCTGTAATAGACGTCATGATGGCGAGTTGTTAATTATAATGTTTTGGGTCGTTGAAAAGATAAACGAAAGCTTTTGACGGTTCACTAAAAGTTCTATTTTTCCGTCTTTAAAAGTCTGGATCACCAGGCACACTAAACAAGTTTAACAACATTTGTAAATATAACGTGAATAATAAAGTACATCTAAGGCTCACCCTTTGACAGTTAATTTCAAGTTGTTTTAATTTGGATATACTTGGAGTTTAAATTTACGATTTATTTAGATTATATTTTATTTATCTTATTTTTACTTTTTGATGTTGTTGATTCAGAGTTGGAAATTTGAATGACACCGCCTTCTGAGGCTCGCCTTTATATAGACAGTATCAGCCAATCAGGTTGCACATAACAAAATCTGGACCAATGAAAACAATTGTTACAAAGTAACATTGGCGTTCTAAAATAAACATTTCAGAGAAAATTTAGCTTTTGATGGGAAACTATAATTAATTACAATTTATAATGTGGCGTTTACTTGATATTTAGAAAGAACAATATTTAAGGAATAAAATGGCACCACATATGGTTTAAATAGACCAAAATATGATATCAAACGCCGGTTTACAAAATGGACAGTGACAGCTTCCAAACAAGATGGCGGATGCAAATTACACTTGACAAGTAAGTTGAGTTCAATAAAATGAGAAAAACTGCATTAAATGCATTTACAAAAACAACCCCATTTAGCCATCAGGCTTAAACAAAAACATATTATATTAATAAAGGGTGGCCTGTTCCAACTTATATAACTAATATAAGCAAAATCTTGAATAACAGCATTAAATAAATACGTTTGTCCCAGTAATAAAATCACATTTCAATATTGGTTATGATATAACTGTTATATAAATAATTTAATTATGCCTCATTGAACTTGAGCAAATACTAAGTTACGTAAGAATAAATAACATCATTCATTTGACCGCAGTAACATACAATAAGAATAAATATCATGACATTATTCATTGGAATAATGTTATTCAACTGTTAAATAAATACAATGTAATATGTTAATTAGAGAACTATATTTGTGACAAGTTACACTTGTTACAGGGCGTATACAAAAATTGAGTCTCGTAATGAAAAAAAAAGGGCTCAATATAGGAGGCAACTTCTGCTTGTATAGAATTTGTTGTTCAAAGGAAGTCTCTCCTTACAAGGAAGCACAATACATTCAATCTGATCACAGAACAGGCTGCTGGTGAAAAGTAAAGCATAGAAAAATTCTTTGATAAGCATGCCATTCTTGTTTTTAAGATGTTTCAAAATTGCACAAAGTTGCACCAATTAATCGAGTTTCAGGCTTTCATTTACAATGTGTTTAACCACTTAGAACGCATTAATTCCATTGATGTCTTGTAAACTCATACGAGCCTTGCGGGGTTTAATGCATTTAAATAAAGTGTTATTCCAGATAAGCCTTTGTGGTCCATACAGGCTAATGAAGGTAAACTTTGTGCCTCAACACTAAATTATCTTTGAGAAGACTACATTTCAACAACAAGAGCTGTCTCCATAGGATGACATATTCCCCCAATAAACACTTTGATAGAAGTTATTGAAATGCACTAAGAGACCCCGTGACATAGTTTTTGACCGGGCATGACCCATATTCGAACTTGACCTAGATATTGTCTAGATACAACTTCTGACCAAGTTTGGTAAAGATCGGATGAAAACTATTTGAATTAGAGAGCTGACACAAAAAGTGTGACAGACTGACGGACAGTGCAAAAACTATATACCTCCTTTTCTTCGAAAGGGGGCATACAAATTTCCATAAAAGCAAAAAAGCAGACTGCACAGGCTAATGTGGGTCGACACTTTACACATATGCATTAACCCTTTCAGTGCTGAACCGAATTTTAAAGGCCTTTGCAAACAGTTTGGATCCAGATGAGACGCCACAGAACATGGTGTCTCATCAGGATCCAAACTGTTTGCTATTCTGATAGTATTCTTTGAAAAAAATCAAAGAAAATGCTTATTTTAGAAACTCAGCAGACAACGTTTTAGCAGATGACAAATTTCCCAGCATGCAAAGGGTTAAACTTAAATTTACCCAGAGCAAGATTCATTTGTTTACTTTACAGGGTGTTAGTCAGAGACTTACAGGAAGAGTAAAGTTAACAATAAATACTTTTCAGTCAATAAATGTCACAAAAAAACAATTATCAAACAAGGGCTGTTTGTAAAACATGCATGCCCCCCATATGGGCTCTCAGTCGAAGTGAGAGCCATTGTGTGAATATGTTTTTTGTCACTGTGACCTTGACCTTTGACCTAGTGACCTGAAATAGGGGTCATCTGCCAGTCATGATCAATGTACCTATGAAGTTTCATGATCCTAGCCATAAGCGTTCTTGAGTTATCATCCGGACACCATTTTACTATTTCGGTTCACCGTGACCTTGACCTTTGACCTTGTGACCTGAAAATCAATAGGGGTCATCTGCGAGTCATGATCAATCTACCTATTAAGTTTCATGATCCTAGACCTAAGCGTTCTTGAGTTATCATCCGGAAACCATTTTACTATTTCGGGTCACTGTGACCTTGACCTTTGACCTAGTGACCTGAAAATCAATAGGGGTCATCTGCGAGTCATGATCAATCTACCTATCAAGTTTCATGATCCTAGGCTTAAGCGTTCTTGAGTTATCATCCGGAAACCATTTTACTATTTCGGGTCACTGTGACCTTGACCTTTGACCTAGTGACCTGAAAATCAATAGGGGTCATCTGCGAGTCATGATCAATCTACCTATCAAGTTTCATGATCCTAGGCCTAAGCTTTCTTGAGTTATCATCCGGAAACCATTTTACTACTTCGGGTCACCTTGACCTTTGACCAGGGTTCATATTTTCCCGCAACATCAATCGGTCCGGATATAAATGGGGAAAAGTATCCGAAAATGTATATCCGAAATCATGACAAATTACGTTAAAATATATACCATTGATTTTGCCATTCATGAAGGTGGTATAATACATGTACAAGTAAAATTCCCTTAGGCATTTTTTTTAAACGGAACGAGTTTTCTCAACTGGTTTTATCATTTGGTATTTCATTGTTGTTTCGTGTGCTGTTTTATCAGACTTTTTTCATCGTTGTCATTAATGTCAATATTATTAATCTGTGTAAGTCTATACCGATGTTTCAAATTGTTGTCGACTCGATAATAGCTTAAAAACATGCACTGAACCAAACAAATGTCTGTGGGTAGGTTGGCTACTGACAACAACAAACCAAATAATTAAGAAATAATTTGTTGTCAAATAACCCACGGCCGATAGTTAAGTTGCGTAGGGATTTAATCACGAAAGCGAAGCATTTGAAACCACGCATCTAATTTTCCGGTCGTGAGTTATTCAACAACAAAGTATAAAGTACACGAATTTTTTCGATTCTAACACGGTTTTACTAAAGATTTATTCAACGTATATTATTTTTCTTGTGTACTATTTAATGTGAAGTTGCGCCGATAAAAATAACTTTCGGCTGTTCTGTCGATCAGATCCGCGACTTTTATTCATAATTTATATAACCGGATTATTACGCCGGTGGAAAATGTATCGGCATGTTTTGTTTCTTTACAGCGCGTGCATTCAGACGCGTCTTTTCGGATGCGTCTTTAATCCGCTGTTCACTAGTTTTTAGCATAGGTGCGTTTACGCACCTATGCTTATGGTATATACCACATTTCGAAAATCCACATCGATCGGTTGCCCATTATGAAGCCTTACCTGATCAAAAATCAGACGAAATATCTATTTAATTTAGTATATGGTCATTCTTAAAAAAAAAATTGGAAACGTTTTTCTAACGTTTTCTTCCAAGAATATTGCTGACACCGTTTTTAGTGATTTTTTCTAAGACCGTTTTATGTCAAAAAATCTTCTAATAACCTAAAACAAATTTCGTTCGTAAAACAATTCTATCTGCACTATAAATCTCAATCTCCTACGCAGTGGCCTCCCTTATACTAGAAGTTACTGACCGGGCGAAGCAAGGGAAGTAACTGCTGTGAGGAGTTTCTATAAAAATCTGCATTCAGAAATCTGTATTCAGAACTCAATCTGTTGTGCACGTCTGCATCTAACGCTTACCACAAGTTTTACGACAAATTCTTGACGCAGACGAATAGGGTAGCGTCTTTTTTCATTTGTGAAAAGAATAGTTCGATACAGATCTGCTTAAATTTTGAAAGGCTTGGGTAATTATTTTTCATAAGCGTTTCAAACACTGATGTAAATGGAAAGATTATCTATTTAAATAGTCGGTAATTGTTTGAAATTATTGATTTGAGAAATTCGCGGATGGCGATATCGAACTACATTATACCACGTGACGCCATTCTTCCCTGGATCTTGCACCTATGCTTTTAACGCCATCGGCGCTCTCGTTTATTCTTGGTCTGACGTGCAATAAACCAGTCCTGACCTGTTTAGAGACTGCAGCGAATGGTTTCGAGATAATAATGTCATTAGGGTGTGTTAGCATGTACACTGTGTAATCGATTTCATGACATCGGAATTTTAATAGCAAACAGAATCGGACGGACTGTTTGAGATTTTCAATCGGTCTTGCATGACCCCAATCGGTCTAGGACCGACAAAACCGAAACAAATATGATCCCTGCCTTTGACCTAGTGACCTCAAAATCAATAGGGGTCATCTGCGAGTCATGATCAATGTACCTATGAAGTTTCATGATCCTAGGCCCAAGCGTTCTTGAGTTATCGTCTGACAACCACCTGGTGGACGGACCGACCAACCGACCGACCGACATGAGCAACGCAATATACCCCCTCTTCTTCGAAGGGGGGCATAATAAAATGTATTGACCTCCCTTGACATACAATATCAGGCAATAAGAATATTACTGGGTTCAGCATCTGGCTGCATTGCCCTTAATCATTCTTAATGGTGTGAAACAACAGGGAATAAATCTACATCAGACTTTACCTTTCCCCAGTCTCGACTTGTGCTGTTCTGTTGAGAGGCCATCTTAGATTTCTTCTTGCTTTCTTTCAGTTTCTCTCCCGCTTTCACAATCTCTGACGAATCAAGCTTGCATCCAGGACAGTACCTGTGTTTTACAATATATATTTATATGTGCTGGAACACCCATTTCACACACGAGTACACATCTAGCTACTCAATTTACTAGTAAGGAATTGTTTTTGTTTATAAGAGCAATTTTCATCTTCAGTTAAATTGCGAAGTATGGTCAAACAATAAACTGTGGAGAAGTCAAATGAAAAGCCAATGACAGATATTCACACAGAAGATATGAAATCACAAAAGCTCACCAAGAATATTTTATGCTCGTGTCAACACACTATAAATTTTCCAAAACACATATACTGGTCTTGCACTGGGACAACAGGACTTGATGCATGAGTATAAAGTGCAATCACAGATTAGCCCTGCAGTCCACACAGGCTTATCAGGGACTACCGTGCAGTCCACACAGGCTTATCAGGGACTACCGTGCAGTCCACACAAGCTTATCAGGGACTACCGTGCAGTCCACACAAGCTTATCAGGGACTACCGTGCAGTCCACACAGGCTTATCAGGGACTACCGTGCAGTCCACACAAGCTTATCAGGGACTACCGTGCAGTCCACACATGCTTATCAGGGACTACTGTGAAGTCCAGACAGGCTTATCAGGGACTACCGTGCAGTCCACACAGGCTTATCAGGGACTACCGTGCAGTCCACACAGGCTTATCAGGGACTACCGTGCAGTCCACACAGGCTTATCAGGGACTACCGTGCAGTCCACACAGGCTTATCAGGGACTACCGTGCAGTCCACACAAGCTTATCAGGGACTACCGTGCAGTCCACACAAGCTTATCAGGGACTACCGTGCAGTCCACACAAGCTTATCAGGGACTACCGTGCAGTCCACACAGGCTTATCAGGGACTACCGTGCAGTCCACACAGGCTTATCAGGGACTACCGTGCAGTCCACACAAGCTTATCAGGGACTACCGTGCAGTCCACACAGGCTTATCAGGGACTACCGTGCAGTCCACACAGGCTTATCAGGGACTACCGTGCAGTCCACACAGGCCAGGCTTATCAGGGACTACCGTGCAGTCCACACAGGCTTATCAGGGACTACCGTGCAGACCACACAAGCTTATCAGGGACTACCGTGCAGTCCACACAGGCTTATCAGGGACTACCGTGCAGTCCACACAGGCTTATCAGGGACTACCGTGCAGTCCACACAAGCTTATCAGGGACTACCGTGCAGTCCACACAGGCTTATCAGGGACTACCTTGCAGTCCACACAAGCTTATCAGGGACTACTGTGCATTCCACACAGGCTTATCAGGGACTACCGTGCAGTCCACACAGGCTTATCAGGGACTACCGTGCAGTCCACACAAGCTTATCAGGGACTACCGTGCAGTCCACACAAGCTTATCAGGGACTACCGTGCAGTCCACACAAGCTTATCAGGGACTACCGTGCAGTCCACACAGGCTTATCAGGGACTACCGTGCAGTCCACACAAGCTTATCAGGGACTACCGTGCAGTCCACACAGGCTTATCAGGGACTACCGTGCAGTCCACACAGGCTTATCAGGTACTACCGTGCAGTCCACACAGGCTTATCAGGGACTACCGTGCAGTCCACACAGGCTTATCAGGGACTACCGTGCAGTCCACACAGGCTTATCAGGGAAGACTCTTTGCGCTTTCATATAATTGTTGTTTAAAGGAAGTCTTTTCTAAACGAAAATCTAGTTTAGGGTGAAAAATGTTGTCCCTGAAAAACCAAGTGGAAATTACAAGCTCATCTGGGAGAACACTTAAGGCAAATCTATTAAGTCTATTTTTCCACATTGACGCTCATGTGCACACCAACTATCCACAAATCTGCTCAAGTACCATTCATCCTCCGTTGGTATTGCTGTCAGGGGCGGGTCCATGCACTGCAGATGGTATGCCTTGTTGCACTCGTCACAGATGATCTGTCGCTCAGGCTCATGCTTGCCCCCGCACTTGCAGCACGCACAATGCTTGCACTTCTTTCGAGGATTGTCCATGCAGTGCTCACAGTCAGGCTTGTTTGTTCCTGAAACGCAGAGCTTATAAGTGGGTTTCTGCAATGAAGAGACTTCCTTTCAATGAAAAAACAAGATAGCCTGAAAGGCCCAAAGTCGCTCACCTGAGATAAAAAGAGAAATGACCTGTTCTTTGCAGCCCAAGATATCAATGGAATAAATGTTCTAACCTAGGTATCATGAAGTATGAACAACAAATGGCCCCTTGGCGGCCATGTTTTTTAACAGACCTGAACCATTTTTTAACTCTTCCAAGATATGTCCAAATTTCATGAAGATTGGGAAAAAAATGTGTCTTCTAGACTGTTCACATGTTGTCACTATATACATATAAAGAAAACTGCCCCACTCCCTGGCGGCCATGTTTTTTCACTGATCATGACCATTTTCAAACTCGTCCGAGACATCCACATAACTAATGTTTTGACACAATTTCATGATGATTAGGCAAAACATGTGACTTCTAGAGTGTTCACAAGCTTTTTTACTAAATAAATATAAGGAAAAAGAACCCCCCCTGGCGACCATGTTTTTTTACCGATCCAAACCATTATCGAACTCAACTGTCCTATCCAGGTGTGGTAGTGCGGTCTCCTTTGCTTACGCAAATGAACCGGTCACAAGACGGTTACAAGTTATGTAACTTTGTGAGCACTTATGTAATGCGGAAATATTTATTTGACAAACTCTTATTTCCGGTCAGGATGACTATACTGACTGGTTGTAATTCAATTAACTAAAGGCGTTCAGTCAGGGACGCCTAAATACACTCAAAGACTTTATTTATAACTGAAAACCAAGGCAGCTTTAACAACAAGAGTTCCGCGGTCGGAGATGACCGCATTGAAGCCGGATTTTTTATTTAAATGACAGGAAAGTACCTTTCGTGTTTTTGTCAATGCAATACTTAAATTACTGAAATATTGTTCAAAGGTCAAAATGAAATGTAAGTACTTTTCAAGGCATGAGCAAAGTTTGAGATTCTAGGTCCAAGCATACCAAAGTTACAACAATTTTAACATTTTAACATTTAAGTTCACAGTGACCTTGACCTTCAAATGAATGACATTGAAATAAATGACCTTGAAATGACCAGTGGTCATCTAAGTGTGCTTGCAAACCTTTACGTCAAGTTTGAGATTCTAGGTCCAAGCATACCAAAGTTATAACAATTTTAACATTTTAACATTGAAGGTCACAGTGACCTTGACCTTCAAATGAATGACATTGAAATGACCAGTGGTCATCTTCTAGTACTGGCCAATCTTTATTTCAAGTTTGAAGACTCTAGGTACAAGCATACCAAAGTTATAACATGAAATAAGAACTTTAACATTTTTACATTCAAGGTCACAGTGACCTTGACCTTCAAATGAATGACCTTGAAATGTCCAGTGGTTACTTACTAGTTCTGGCCAACCTTCATGTCAAGTTTCAAGACTCTAGGTCCAAGCATAACAAAGTTATAACAACTTTAACATTTTTACATTCAAGGTCACAGTGACCTTGACCTTCAAATGAATGACCTTGAAATGTCCAGTGGTTACTTACTAGTTCTGGCCAACCTTCATGTCAAGTTTCAAGACTCTAGGTCCAAGCATACCAAAGTTATAACAACTTTAACATTTTTATATTGAAGGTCACAGTGACCTTCACCTTCAAATGAATGACCTTGAAATGACCAGTGGTCATCTGTTAATCCTGGCCAACCTTCATGTCAAGTTTGAAGACTCTAGGTCCAAGCATACCAAAGTTATACCATGAAATAAGAACTTTAACATTTTTACATTCAAGGTCACAGTGACCTTGACCTTCAAATGAATGACCTTGAAATGACCAGTGGTTACTAACTAGTTATGGCCAACCTTCATGTCAAGTTTCAAGACTCTAGGTCCAAGCATACCAAAGTTATAAGAACTTTAACATTTTTTATATTGAAGGTCACAGTGACCTTGACCTTCAAATGAATGACCTTGAAATGACCAGTGGTCATCTGTTAATCCTGGCCAACCTTCATGTCAAGTTTGAAGACTCTAGGTCCAAGCATACCAAAGTTATACCATGAAATAAGAACTTTAACATTTTCGAGCACGCCGCCACCCCGCCCGCCCGCCCCCCGCCCGCCCGACAACATCAATCTATAAGCCGAGATTTTTTCGAAAAAAATCTGGCTAAAAATAACAATTTTTTATTCCAAGAACTCGGAAAATGAAGAACAATGACAGAAAATTAATTACAGGTACAAGCCAAGTCTAAAGAATCTAAGTATCGTTACAAAAATGAACAACATACAGCAAATACCTTAATGAATGTAAAAAGAAGTTCAAAATCTGTCAAAAAAACTGATATGAATATGTTTCTGTTAGTCTAGAAAAAGCTTCAAAAATCTAGTTTACAAAATAGGTCTAATTTAATCTAAAGAACAATATTTATGGAGATTAGGAAACTTATGTGAATCAAATGTAACAAGAGATGTGTTTATCAGAAACACAATGCCCCCTACTTCCCGCATTGAAATAAAATTTCTATTTATCATTTGGCAGGTATATCATCTCCCTTTAAAGGTTATGACTTCCCTTGAATTTTTCCAATCGAACCAGGGGTGGGGGGTGGGGAGGGTCTCACAGTCAATTATGACCATGTCAGACATCACTAACAACCAAGGCCTGTGGTTTAAAAAAGATCATTGCCAGAGTTGATCATGTATCTATGGACATAAGTCCACAGGTATGTAATGACCATCAAAGAAATTATAATTATATCATTTAAAAAAAAACTTTGACAAATTAATCATTTGGGTTATAAATAATCAAAATAATAAATCTGTACAGTAACTGTGAAAAGAACTTCAATTCTGGGTAAGGAAATATATGAGATTTATAATTATATAAATTACTTCCCTTGAAAATAATTGTCTGTAACAAATGTCTATTTTTAGTAGCAAATAATTAAAAGCCACTACCGTGACTGTAAACTCACCACTCAAAATGTGCAGCTCCATGAGATACACATGCATGCCAAATATATAAAGTGGCTATGTTCAATATTGAATAATCTCCCTTTTTAAAGCTTATTACTTCCCTTAAATCTATATTTTTTACAGTAGACCATAAAGGATGACCTTGACCTTTTACCACAATGAGTTTGTCAGAAACATAATGCCACCTACTGCGCCACTTTGATTGATTTAACAAAAATATATACGTGGGCAGGTCAGATAACTATGTCCATTTAAAGCTTATTACTTCCCTTGACTTTCTAGGGTTTTTTCGACCCTAGACCTTGAAGGATGATGTTAACCTTGAAATTTTACCACTCAAAATGTGCAGCTCCATGAGATACACATGCATGCCAAATATCAAGGTGCTATCTTCAATATTTAAAAAGTTATGGCCAATGTTAAAGTTTTTTTTCGGACGGACGGACAGACACACTGACTGACGAACAGTTCAACTGCTATATGCCAACCTACCGGGTTACTAAAGTTATTGAAATAGAATAAAGTCTTTCTTATTTAAATGCCAAATAAAAATAATCTAAATAATAAGAATAATTTAGAAAACAAGGGACAAAATTGTCACAAAACCAGGTTTTCATTGTGAAAAAAAAATCTGATAAAGGGAGAAAACTCAAACTGAACTTTTGAAATGACCAAAAAAAATTAACCCCCTTTGTAATTTTTTTTTTTTTTTTAAATCTATTTTTAGTCGTGGCGACCTTGACATTGGAGATATTGACGTGATTCTTTCTTGGGACACACCGTCCCATGATGGTGAACAAATGTGCCAAATGATTTTAAAATCTCACAATGAATGACATAGTTATGGCCAGGACAAGCTCATTTATGGCCATTTTTGACCTTTGAACTCAAAGTGTGACCTTGACCTTGGAGATATCGACGTAATTATTTCGCGCGACACACCGTCCAATGATGGTGAACAAATGTGCCAAATGATTTTAAAATCTGACAATGAACGACATAGTTATGGCCCGGACAAGCTTATTCAGCCAGCCAGCCCGCCAGCCAGCCAGCCAGCCCGCCCGCATTCGCCAATCTAATAACCAGTTTTTTCCTTCGGAAAACCTGGTTAATAATGCCAAGATGTCTTGATGTTGGTGTTAAGAATAATTTAGAGCTTAATTATTTCAAAATTCCAACCTTTTTCAAGAGCTGTTAAGTTTTCAAGAAAGCATCAAGAGGTGTTTAAATCAGCCAAAACAGCTTATTTTATACAGTTCAATGGCAGAGTAGTCAATTTTCCTTCAGAACAGTGCATTTATCAATTATGAATATCTTCCCAAATTCCAGAGCAGAACATAAAATAGATAACTGAACCAGGTTAAACAAGGGAGATAAATACACTGTAACTCCAATATAACGCGGATGACGGGGTCCAAGCCACGCGACAGCGTTATAAACGGACAGCGTTATAAGTTTTGAGCTTATTTATTTAAGGGGCTATAAAAACAGGTATAGTATAGCCTATAATATAGGTCCTGTGTATTGTCATGCTGTGTTGTCATCCGCAAATACATGCATATATAAACTGAATCGAACGATAACAGTATACATACCGC
The DNA here is from genome assembly GCF_020536995.1 of Dreissena polymorpha. NCBI lineage: Eukaryota > Metazoa > Mollusca > Bivalvia > Myida > Dreissenidae > Dreissena > Dreissena polymorpha. The sequence continues at coordinate 69,768,438 of NC_068356.1, forward strand.
TTTTCTAATGAGCACATTTATCCGATAATCCAATATAATTACATCACTTACGAAAAAATAATGTTTAACATTTATGACACGAAATATGTTTACCAACTTCGTAAACAAATTCATATGCCTACGCCATTTTTCAGAAAAATTAGTACAGTGCATTATGGGACACAGCTTTCATTGGACGAGTGAATTTAAATTTAGATTGAATGCAATACATTACATGTACAAAGAAATATTTTATTGCATCATACGCAGCATGTAAAAAACGTGCTTTCCGTGGACTTTCTGATAACGGGCAAAAATTTAAGTGCATCTCTGTTAACTATTACACTGCGTTAGCATGTAAATAAATCGTCAGGATTTTACAATTTATTTTTCGTATACGTACTGAAACATTAAACACACACAAAGATATTTTTATTAATCAAGCATGTGTAGCATATAATAAACGATATCACACTTACACAGCCATAGTTTATACAATGAAATACAATACACGAAAAATACAAAACATAAACAGGTAATCGTTTTAAATAACTTTAATTTGATAATTATTCCGCTTGCACTTGCCTTATTGAAATTAGCGCACCAAACCTCTCTGATAGGGAATACATGTAACAAACACCGAATCGGGAGTTTTCACACCTTTATTGGCATTACACAACAGATTAACACCAATTAGCTGTCGAGTGTCGTTTAACCTCTAATCGATTAAAATCAATTAAACGAATGGAAAAAGCAATCAAGCTGTGATCGCTGGCTTCTTTGAATTTATGAAAATACATGAAGTTGCATAACATGGATTTGAATCAGAAATGGAAGGTTGGAGAAAAAACGGGATCCAAGGACCCCCCGCGTTATATTGGACACAGCGTTATAACGGACCGCACTATATTGGAGTTACAGTGTACTGCATAAATACTGCAAAATCATGTACATGTTGTCTTTCTTTCAGTTATCTCTTAGTTGAAAGGCTTATCATAAGTGTTAATGACTGAAACAGTTATGTTAACTATGAAAATTCTTGTGTTATGAAAAATTACATAATACAGTTAATATCACATAATATTGACTCAATAAAACTAAACCTTACTACACAGGAAACAAATGTTCTGACCCAATTTCATGAAGATTGAGCAAACTAGAAAGTTAACAAGATTTTACTATAGCCATATATAGCCATATAAGGAAAAATGCCCCACCCCTTGGCAGCCATGTTTTTCAAGCCAAGGTTACCATTTTAAAACTCATCCAAGATATCATTGGGACAAATCATCTGAGCAAGTTTCATGAAGATCTTAAAATAAATGTGGCCTCTAGAGTGTTAACAAGGTTTTACTATAGCCATATAAGGAAAAATGCCCCGCCCCTTTGCGGCCATGTTTTTCAACCGACCGACATCATTTTCGAACTCGTCCAAGATATCATTGGGATGAATCTTCTGACCAAGTTTCATGAGGATTGGACAATAAATGTGGCCTTTAGAGTGTTAACAAGATTTTGCTATAGCCATATATAGCCATATAAGGAAAAATGCCCCACCCCTTGGCAGCCATGTTTTTCAAGCAAACGTAACCATTTTCGAACTCATCCAAGATATCATTGAAACCAATCTTCTGACCAAATTTCATGAAGATTGGACAATAAATGTGGCCTCTAGAGAGTGAACAAGGCAAATGTTGACGTTGCACAACGGACAACACACGACGGACAAAAGGCCATCACAAAAGCTCATCATGAGCCCGTTGTGCTCAGGTGAGCTACAAAAGCGAAAAGTGTAGTCCCTGATTAGCCAGTGCATACTGAACAGGCTTATCTGGAACAACACTTTACGCACATGCATTAAGTCCCATTGTTCCGCAGAAGAATGGGCACTTCAAAGGCAGAAGCATTTTAAACAACTTCCAAAAATTCTGAAAAAAAAGTTGTATAAAGCTTATTTTTAAGTATGTAATTGTATTTACTGTCCATATCATTTACTTCATGAGGCGATGTCACATTAGCAAAATTATATTCTGTATAATCCATTTTGTCTCCAAGCACATTTGAAAAATACTAAAAAAGATTGTGGTATTTTAATTTCTACAGAGACATGATGTGGTTATACATCTGAAAAACTTCCATATGTGTTACAAAATTGAAATAACACATAACAAATCAATCAGTCATTATTCTCAGTTTTAACAGGTATCAACCGTATAAACACATAAACCCTTTGATGGAAACTAGGGTTACGTTTTACGGGAGACATGGACGGGTTTCTAGCAAGATCTTCTGCCGTCAGCTGGGTGCCGGGTTCTTCCACCGTGAATATTTCATCCACAAACAGCAACTTGCAGTTCTCAAGGGGGGTCAAATCAGGACTGAAACATACAGGGGACTTCTTCAATCTATGCAATCTGATCAGACATTCTCAGCTTAGATTACAATTAACATTTCCAATACTTTTGCTTGAACACACATTTATGGAAAATGTAGTAGTATTATGTCAGTGGTGACGACATAGCAATTAATGATGTGCATTGTTATATAATCTGAAACCATCCACATGAGCATTTTAATCACCATACCTACAATGAAGTCATCTTGATATTTTATAGATATTTAGATTTTTTAATATGAACAGTTACAGGGGCAGGATTTTGGAAAACCCTCAGGGTAACCAAAATCCTCAATTTTAAATGAATATATACAAGTGAAGAACTTTTGTAAAGCAATTCCAGCATTTTGCATGTCATAATCTAAAATGAAGATAAATCACACACCGAAAAACAAAATGGTAGACAAGCACACACACTAACTACTTCTATCATAGTACAAACAAGCCATTCATACCCAAAATACACAGTAGCTGTCAGCTTCTTCACTGTGCGTGTATCTGTTTTCTCAGTGATGATGCAGTCATACCAGAAGCCCCTCTCTTCTGGTTCCTCTATGTTGTAGTTGGCTAAAACTACGCTACCCACCGTGACATCGGAGAACTTAATGCTGGTTCTTGCCCTTGGTCGTACATCCTTGCACTTCAACTTTACGTGGTCGTCCTCGTCATACCTGAAAGAAAAGGCCTCCAATATATTTATATTGATATGTATTTGTTTAGTTCTTGAAGAACATTCTGATTCAAATAATCCAGACTTTCGCCAGGATGATTTTTGACAAATTAAAAGCATGTTTACTAATTGGTGATTACAATTGTGTTTCACAATCAAAAAAGAGCAAAGTGTGCCGAGGTACTATAACCCTTTGCATGCTGGGAAATTTGTCATCTGCTAAAATGTTGTCTGCTGAATTTCTAAAATTAGCATTCTATTTGATTTTGTTCAAAGAATACTATGAGAATAGCAAACAGTTTGGATCCTGATGAGACGCCATGTTCTGTGGCGTCTCATCTGGATCCAAACTGTTTGCAAAGGCCTTCAAAATTCGGTTCCCGCACTGAGAGATAAATACTTTGCATTTCATGGGGAACCTGATAAAAAAATATCCGACATCTTGGGTCGACCATGTTAAGAATTGTTATCAGCCCTTGAATGTTTATGCCAGACATGTCCATAGGTCCGACTAAGTTTTGGGAAGTCTGTTAACTTACTATTCTGAAATGGTGAAGTTGGAAACTAATGAGTAATGTCACCCCTTCATGTCTTACCATCAACACCAAAAAAATTCTCCATTATCGTCAAAGAGCCTAATTTAGCCTATCAAGTACAACAATTACATTCAAGATTTGCTACTAAAAACACAAGTGGTACCAGGGGTTTTTCTGCCTACTTTGGGAAAAGGAGTCTGACCAAATTGGGAATTTTTATCGACAAAATTACCCATTTTGGGAATTTTTGTTTCGTGAAACGGCTCATTTTGGGAAAAAAATGAATTAATCATGCTTAAATAAGTCTGTGGTTTAACAATTTTCTTTATATAAACACATGAAAAACAAACACTGCCCAAACACAAGTTACAGCAACATTTTTTGGCCGAGCTAAAATAGAGCCATGGGTATTTCATTTCATACTTTAATGTATTAAATGACGATCGAACTACAACTTTCTTACAAGGCTCTGAGCATTCAGTTGCCGATTTTGTGATTGACGGCCCTGGCATTACTTCTGTTGCTGTTACATTTTGCTGCGTATCGTCCGAGCCTGTCTGTTATGGGTTACTCGCGGCAGTAATTTCGGAAGATTCTGAGCGTTTCGAAAACATCGATGATATCGTTACACATCCTTTAGCGTCTATTTTTCGTGTTTTTTAAATGTAATATTTACTAGTGTGCGAAGCCATGATTGAAAATAAGCGTCTACAGATTTGGACTAGAATGTGTATTGTGCGGCTCTATATACTTGTTTTAATGCGGAACAGTTCGAAACTTATCGCTGTCAATGTTGGTAGATGCATCCGGCAAATACACCTGCTAAAATCTGAGTCGCTAAAGGCTTAATTACGTCGCCGATGAAGGGAAGTCACTCTTTCGATATAAATTATGCTTACTTTTTACGATTTTAAAAGAATTTTTTTTTTTGGAATTGGGAAATATGTAATCAAAATTCGATTGGGAACGGGTCCGTTTGCTTTGGGAATGCCTCCGTTGTCCGGGGGCGCAGATAGTGCAGAAAAACCCCTGGGTACATTTGTTATTTTAAACAACTAAACTTCTTGATTTTTTTGTAGTAAGTACAGACATGATTTTCTGTAAACTCACCCCTCATAAACAATATGGTAGATAAATCCATCATCCCGCACAATATCAAACAGTTTCTCATATGCTGTCAATATTGCCTTTGCTTCACCTTCCGAAGTGTCCATAGATTCTGACTTTATATCACCACTGTTCTCACTTTTAACACTCTTGTCCTCACTCAAACTCTTATCCTTATGGTCAGTATTGCTATTTTGTGAAAGTTGTAAACTAGATTCTGACAAGACTGGTTTTGACGTTTCTACAGTATTTGAGCTGTCTGCATTTGCGGTAGATCGCGTGACCTTCATCAGTTTACACTCAAACCACGCCCCCATGCCTACATCTCTGGCATCAAGAACATCCCCAACCTGAAAAGAAAACAAAGAGATTTTCCACAACTTCATGGAAGGGGTCTGGCCTTATACTTTAGAATGTAAAGTTGCTTTGGGGGAAAAACATGTTATGTTTCTACCACAGCGATTATTTTGTTTAGCCCAATGAAGAAAAGTACTGGTACGAGCCCAATTGGGAAAAATAAGCATGAAAAACCCTGATATTGGGAAAATTGGCATCTTCATCTTGGAAAAATGTGTGTATTTGATTTTTTACTCCCAAATACTTTAAGTGTTGTCAAGAATATATTTTCTTATGTTCAAGCCATTGAACTGCTAAGGGTAAATAACTAAATGTTGCATTTTATTAATTAAAATAGGGAATTATTTTGATAGCAATTGGGAAATCTGTAGAACCTGTAGTTCCGGTACTTTATAAAGAAGGAAAAAATTTGCTGTGTAACCATAATATCTTAAAGGTAAATAGTATGTGAAAGGGGAAACTGGTAAAAACAACTTTGATTAGTTTAAATGCTTGTCCAATAAGCATCTAAAAACTTATAAAATAAATCTAAAACTAATTTCTCAAAGCAATGCATCCAAGTACGGCACATTGGCACTGTGCCCGAAGAACACTGGCAATTAAAACGGCAAATTTCAACCAGCAAAACATTTGTTATTGTTTAATAAGAAATCATTTCAGGACGGAGGAAAATTAGTCTAGAATATAGCCAGGTGTTTTTTTACTAAGAAAGTGACGCCGATATTCAGCGTCTTCCCCTACCAGAATTTCCCCCCCCAAAAAATACAATTTCCCCTCTAAGAATATCATTTTTCCCCAAAATATAATATTTTACCCTCAAAGATATTTTTTCCTTTGGGTCAGTCGACCACGATCTTGCTCTCTCTCCCGACGAACCCCAGTGATTCTAAATATAGCAATTAAATAAATACGTCATGCAAATTTTATGCGGGCAACTGACTGCAATAATCACCTGCCTATTTCACTGGATTCCGGTCTTGCGCGAGTAGGGTATTTCGTCATTAAATACCGGAAACCAGTCGAATTTTCATCCGGGTTATAAAAGAGCCTAGATGTAAACGTGAAAACAGAAACAAGAGGGCCAAGATGGCCCTAGTTCGCTCACCTGAGAGGAGTCGGTTCATTTAATCTTTACTAAATGTAAAAATTGACCTAGATATTGTCCAGACAAACATCCTGGTCAAGTTTCATCATTATTTCATCTGCGAGTCAGGCCATCCTTTAAAAATTATTTGTTTGGCATAACCCAACCCAGGTAAATTTTGGTGGGTAGGTAGGTAGGGATTTTATTTTTTTTTAATATTTTTTTTTCTGACATTGAACTCCGACATATACCAAACTGAAAGGTAATTATCAAATAAAGCTCCAAGTCTTCCTCCTCTGGTAAAGATTTTTCTGCACCGTCCGTATCACAGCACGTGTATTCGTAAGTCTATTTTTTCTATAAAGCTCTTCGAAAATATAATTCAGATTGATAGTCGGTAGAAATTTTTCAAGTGATCAGCTTAAAAATAATTTATTGAGTGTTACGCTTCTTTTCATTTGCTTATTTTTTATACGACTTGCAGACCTGTTTACCCTACCGATTGCTTCTCAGTAGTATGGAGGGCATCTCTCAGTAGTTTTGGGCTGTTGTCAGTAGTTTAAACCTTTTCAATCATTTTGAGCAGTAAAACACCATGACTGGGTCACATATCAGTTTAACGGTACATAAAGTATTAGATAAATTTACTTGCTAATAATTTAATCTGTTAAGTGATTTTATTTGCTTATATTTGTTACAGCCTGTGCCATTTGGATTGGGAAAATTAGCGTGATAAACCATGAAATTGGAAAAAATAACGCGATAAACCATGAAATTGGGAACCATTAAGCAATATAAATATGATTATAAGTAACAGAATTAAAATAGTTTTTAAGTGCATGTTTGACAGCATTTTTATATTATAAAGTGCTGCTTTAATGTCTTCTTACAATGAAGACGATATTTAGTTAATATCCATCCACATGCATATTAAACTTGCAATAATCTATAGATTCTTAAATACACCATTTGATCATAAGCTCTTTAAGAGTAGCTATTAATTTAATTCGGTATTTTTTTAAATTAAATATCATAAGGGGAAAACATAAACAAATATTGACAAACACCCTTAAGTGTTCTTGTTGTGTTAATAATGTATTAAATGGAGTTAAAATAATGTATTTTATTTGTTTACCTTTCAATATCTTGCACTTGACAACCTCAGTTCAATGCTATTTCATTAAACTGTACAGCGTAACAAACATAATACAGCAGAAAATGCATATGAATCTTAGTATACACAGATCAACTAACATAATCAAATTATGTTTGTCTCTTTCTATTTTCGAACGATACTCATCTTATTATAATAAATGCTTTAACTTTGTGAGTAGACTTAACTCCAATTTTCCAACACTTGTTTCCGTGACGCACATTCCAGACAATACCAAACTTCGTCAGACCGACGGACATATCTGACAGATTATGACAATGTCCGATAGATTTTGCAATTCCGTCGGACCAAAATGTCCTACTTCAAAAAATATAATAAATATCTTATTAATCATCGTCTGATGCTCCGTGGGATTCAAATATTTGCCATCAAAACATGTAAAACTAAATACGTTAATACCTGTGTCGTTTTTATGTTTTCGATCTATTTGTGTCCTCCAATAAGAATAGCTCCCACATGTTCGGTTATACGCGTTATTTTCCGAAATAACTCGGATCAGGCGATACTATATTCGTAAAATATTCTGAACGAAGAGATGGAATTTGCCGAGTGTGTTCCGATGTATCTGAAATACAAACTGTTGCAACTCGGTATATTCCGTGACAGCGTCTGGGAATTTCCAAACGGATATTTATAAAGTACTAGTTCCACGCTCATATGTGCATGTCAATTCGCAAAATCCGAGAGCAGGGACCATGCAGCAAGGTGCTCGCATATGTTAGAGGTCATTTGTCTTCAATGTAAACAGCATTGCTAGCTCTTTAGCGGCGTGGTTAAGTGTCTGACTACTACTCTGGAGGTCGTGGGTTCAATCCCCGGCCTGAGCTCAGTGTTTTTACATTAATGGCGACGAGGTAAAAAGGTACTGTGAATGCGGGAGTCGGTCTGAGCTGTTTAATGGTTTCTGGTAGGGCCATGCGGTAGCAAGACATGCTGTAACGGGCGTGTCTGGGCCTTGAATAATTAAAAGGGGGAGGAGTGTTGCAAAAAGTAAGGTCACTTCCAACAGCCTTGCTGAAGGGCTAGCTCTTTAGCGACGTGGTTAAATTGTCTGACTAACACTCTGGAGGTCGTGGGTTCAATCCCCGGCCTGAGCTCAGTATTTTCACATTAATATTGAGAATATTGGCAAACAAATTTTGACAAGACTCCAGTGATTGATCATATTTTAATTGAAGGTACCTCAGATGAGCAGGAGACTGCTGAACCATACAATGTCGTAGACTTCAGGGCTCGCGCTGTCGTTCGCCATTGGAGCCATTTGAGAATTTGGCTCAAGAAAATTCTGATTTGCGAAAATGCTTAAATCTTGCAAATCTTTTTTTAAATTATCCGCCATTTAAATCCAGACTGGTTTTCTATAGTTTTTTCTTTGTTTCATTGAAAGTGTTCGCAAATTGAACAATAAACGAAAACCGGTCTGCACCAGAACACGAGACATCGCTTGACCTAAAAATAGTGTTATTGAAGCGCACGTGGTAGCTGGCCAATCAACATTGAGTTCGCTCACACATGATACGTGTATAGGGTCAATCATGCGTAGACACTTGGAATACTGTCGTCTGCCAACAATTTAGCGGCCGATGGCAAACGTCGTATTTAAAGATAAACAAATGACAAGAAGAGCAACAATAAATAATTTATCAGCTGATCACTTTAGACCTTTCTACCGACTATCGATCTGAATTAAAGGATGATCATTAAATAATTAGTTCTATGTTGATAATGTTACACCTTTCTGTTGATAATCGACTTCATCGTTTGAAATAAAAGGTGATAATTTAGAAGTTGTTTTTACCCACAAGCTATGATATTGTAGATAAAAATGTCAACCAAATGGTATATTTATTACGTATTTGATAGGCTACTGATTTTCATTTTATGCAATCTAACAATATGCAAATTTTGTTTCAAGTGCAGAACGCGTACAATTTTTCGGACTGTCGTTTTCGTAGACATTATTTTTCGCTGATTTAATTTTATTTTTCGGAGCTCTTTATAGAAGAAATAGAATGAGGAGTACACATGCAGTAATAAAGACGATGTGGTTTATATTATTTCGATTTGTATTTACTTTAAATTGCAATTGGAAAGACTATAACAAAGAAAAATTTGTAAGGGCTCTGGTGGGGTGGGAGGCTTTGCCCTTTATTCCTGTTGGGTTCCTTGTTCTGAGACCCCCGGCCTAATTTTCAGGATTTCAAATTTGGGACAACTTAATCCACTGTTAAGTGTACATGTATAAATTAACTTATGTTTGTACTTTGAAAAGTACCTTAATAATAATTTCTATATTGAAAACTGCATGTTACAGTGAAACCATTATTAATCGTCAGGCATTAATTTTCATAAATTTCGTCAGTCGACTGATTGGCGAATTTAAGATCCTAACGAACTATCATGCTCTATGTTTGAACAAAAACAAACACCGAGTTGAACAATATTTTAAAACTTTACCGTAGACATGAGGCATTAAATTCCAACATAATCCATGCACACATTCACTGCTGTTTCGTAATCAAGATTAATCCGGTTTTGACACAAAGGGATGTAGATTACACAAGGTACTTAACTGACACGTTACACTTCTTTAAAACGCGTGTGCAGTACAGCTGTATCGAATGCGTTGACTTCGTTTATGTAGAATGGTAATGAATTAGCGCTAATTGTTTATAACTTTATTACCCATTAGGTGCATTGTGTTTTTCAGGGGTTTTGCATATTAGCCATCACGCAGCGAATGCCGATGAAAGACAATAAACCAAATGGAAAGATGACGATGTGTGATCAACATGCGTATTTATCACAAATTAATAAAGAATATTTTAATTGCTGTTTGTTGTTGGATTGTTTGCGTTTAACCACACTTATTACTATTTTAAATGTATCAATTTATTTATTTTTAAATTATTGACATTATTGATTTATATGCCGGTAGTTTACTTTTTAAGAACAAACACACACATAGAGTTTATAATTTTAATGTTGATATCAGAATAAAAAAGCATTTTATTTGAAAAAAAACACTTAACAAACTGGAACCTCTTTTGTATAACACAAACAGTTTTAAAACGGTATTGACAGCATTTTAATAAAAATCATACCAACTAGAATTACGATTGTTATCAGTATGGCAATTGTAATAATAGAAAAAGACTAATGGGCAATTGGCTTCGTTGTTACAAACACTCGTTAACGGTTATTCGATCCCACTTGTCCGCTAATCATAACAATGAACGTGTGAATGGCATACATTAAGAGGGTCCATTACTGTCCCTTGAAAACAAAAGACTAGTTAATTGGCATTTGACAAACAGGCCCCACCTCCTGCAGTGATTCTCAAGTGTGTTCCCGCATTCGTACGATTTTTCGCAACTGCTATTGATCGCGAATATGTATTACACACAAATCGGATAATGACTGACGCATTTTTTTAAAATTTAAAATCAGAAATCGGCGAATTTAAGTGCTGACGAAATCGTCATTTTTATAAAAATGACGAAATTTTGTGCTGTCGAAAATAAATGGTTTCACAGTATATAATATCTGATATGCCCTTGTCATAAAAAGAAATATGAACAAGTGCATAGTATATATTATTATTTCAAAGCCACGACCCGAAAAAACGAAATCTAGTTGGCTCAAAGAAATTTTGGGCCAGCGCTAGCCCAGAGACTTTGATGCAGAAACTCAACAAATCAACTATCAATACTGTAAAGATGACAAGAGTGATTACTGTTCTGATTTTCAGGAGGAAGGAGACAATGAGAAGATAATCAATTATTTTAATTCCAGTCTCTATTCCGATATCTGATAATATCTAGTTATATATAGTAACATACTTGTTTAATGATATTACTAGATAGTACATACTTGATATATGTCATTATGATATAAATAAATACTATGTGTAACCGTCATTTCATTTTGTGTTTTCTCTCTTTTTGTTTGGTCTGACAAACACTCATCCGGTCTGACAGAATTTGTCAATCCGTCAGACCGAATGTCTGACACCAATCTGGACGTTTGGTATTGTCTGACATTTTCACTGTGCAGATTTCTGAAAAATATTTTTTATTTATTTTTTTCTCAAAGGTAGTATTTTGCGTTAATTGACACACGCATTACATTATTCCCTAATAACCATATGATATCCGTTGTAAATTTGAATGGTATATATTATTTTCGCCGTTAATCGCAATTTCTCGTCTGCTTGCCACCATCTTCGACGTGTGTATAAACAGGCGTGCTCAATCCCGATACATCGACTATCGTCGGTATTCTTTGCAATAGAGAGAGAGAGATATGTTTACTGGATAGCAACGTAAAATCGTATCTATTCGGCTAAATTTGCGAACCAAAACGCAAGTCAGTTGTTGTTCAGTGACGACTCGACAAGCTCGATCAGCACTCGTTCCCCTGGAGGCTTGAATTTTAACGTTTCTTACTACGCAAGCGCCAAAATGATTATGATTGATAAACTACCCGCAAAGACCGAAAATAAGCGAAAGTAAGATTAAAAACTGAAATTTGACCATTTTGATCGATGGACCTGTAGTTTTTCGGTACAAATCCTTAGTACGTAGTTTAGCCAAATAATCCGTAGCAATACGGCGAATCCGTAGAAGTTAACAGGTCTGGACTTGATATCGGCCGTTATATTGTAGGCAGACGACATTATCAACTGTGATATTCCATTATCTGCGCATAAATGACCAAATATTACCCGATAGCGAACTCAATGTTGATTGGTCAGCTACCATATGCGCTTCAAATTGTTCATGGAAACAAACAGAAAAATAGTTTTAAAAAACACTCCTGATTAAAATGGCGGATGTTTTCAATGAAATTTAACGAGATTTAAGCATATTCGCAAATTATATCTTTCTTGAGCCAAATTCTCTTTACTTTCGCAAATGGCCAACGACAGCACGAGCCCTGTAATAGTGAGCATTTATTCCAATAATAACACGTTCGCAATGCTCGCGCTGTCGTTTGCCATTTGAGTCATTTGCGAAAATATTGAGAATTTGGCAAAAGAAAGATCTAATTGCGAAAATCTAGTAAAATTTTGTTGAAAACATCCGCCATTTTAATCCGGACTGGTTTTCTATATTTGTCTCTTTGTTTCAATGAAAGTGTTCTTAATTCTAACAGTTAACAAAACCCAGTCTGTACCCGATAAGACATTGCTTGACCTTATTGTTAATGAAGTGCAAATGGTAGCTGGCCAATCAGCATTGAGCTCGCTTACACATGACATGACATTGTCGAATGAAACGTGAGGACGGGTGGAGCTAACGGATAATATTGGGTCATTCATGCACAGATGTTGTATAATTTGAATACACATTTAATACCGCCGTCTGTCTCCAAAATAGCGACCGGTCGGAAAGTCGTATAAAGAGATAAGCAAAATTAATGAAACAAAAACGTGATAATACCCGTCAATAAATATTTCTAAGCTGACCACTTTTTATCTTTCTACCGAATATTTACCGATCTGAATTAAAGAGTGATAATTAAATAATTAGTTATATGGCAATAATATTACACATCTCTGCCGATTGCCGAATTGAATTGAACGGTGATAATTAATTAATTTGTTGTTTTACTCCCAAACTTTCCTGAACGACAGCAGTGTATTTTAATTAAAGGGATACGAGAAAAACAGGAGCGGTTTTATTGTATTTAAAGTCTAATTAATCGCATATGCATATGTCAAATAAATAGGCGACTCAAATAAATACCGGTACGCGTTTTGTTCATAGTTATTCTAGATATCCTTGAAAGAGCATTCAATTAAATGACGCAAATATTCGGAAAGGATAAAAAGCGGAAAGGAAAAATTTAGCGGAAAGAATTTTTGGCGAGCAAAAAATTTTTTTTTTGGGGGGGGGGGGGGGGGGAAAGTAACAAAATTAATAATTCAGTCGGGCCGATTTTAGTGGATCTGTCGGGTTATGCCAAACAAAAGAATTTTTAAGGATGGCCTCATGATCAATGTACCTATGAAGTTTCATGATCCTAGGCGTAAGCATTCTTGAGTTATCATCTGGAAACCATTTTTCGAAGTTGAGTCACCATGACATTGACAGCCATTGTGTGAATTCGTTTTTTGGCACTGTGACCTTGACCTTTGACCTAGTGCCCTGATAATCAATAGGGGTCATCTGCGAGTCAAGATCAATATACCTATGAAGTTTCATGAACCTAGGCATAAGCGTTCTAGAGTAAATCATCCAGAAATCATTGTAATATTTCAGGTCATCGTGACCTTGACCTTTGACCTAGTGCCCTGAAAATCAATAGGGGTCATCTGAAAGTCATGATCACTGTACCTATGAAGTTTCATGATCCTAGGCATATGCGTTCTTGAGTCATCCAGAAACCATTTTACTATTTCAGGTCACTGTGACCTTGACCTTTGACCTAGTGACCTGAAAATCAATAGCGGTCATCTTCCGATGATCTTCGAGTCATGATCAATGTACCTATGAAGTTTCATGATCCTAGGCATCAGCGTTCTTGAGTTATCATCTGGAAACCATTAAACTATTTCCGGTCACCGTGACCTTGACCTTTGACCTAGTGACATGAAAATCAATAGGGGTCAGCATCTACGAGTCATGATCAATATACCTATGAAGTTTCATGATCCTAGGCCTAAGCGTTCTTGAGTTATCATCCGGAAACCATTTTACTATTTCGGGTCATCGTGACCTTGACCTTTGACCTAGTGACCTGAAAATCAATAGGGGTTATCTGCGAGTCATGATCAATGTATCTATGAAGTTTCATGATACTAGGCATAAGCGTTCTTGAGTTATCATCCGGAAACCATTTTACTGCTTTGGGTCACTGTGACCTTGACCTTTGACCTGAAAATCAATAGGGGTTATCTGTGTGTCATGATCAATGTATCTATGAAGTTTCATGATCCTAAGCATAAGCGTTCTTCAGTTATCATCCAGAAACCATTTTACTATTTCGGGTCATTGTGACCTTGACCTTTGACCTAGTGACCTGAAAATCAATAGGGGTCATCTGCGAGTCATGATCAATGTACCTATGAAGTTTCATGATCCTTGGCATAAGCGCTCTTGAGTTATCATCCGGAAACCATCTGGTGGACGGACGGACCGACATGAGCAAAACAATATACCCCCTCTTCTTTCAAAGGGGGGGGGGGGGGGGCATAATGAGAAAACTGCCCCCCTCCCAGCAGCCATGTTATTCAACTGACCGGAACCATTTTTGAACTCAACTCTCGTATCAAGGAAACAAATGTTCTCAGCAAATTTCATGAAAATTTGGCCAAAAATGTGACTTCTACTGTGTTCATGTTTTCACTATATACAAATAGAGAAAAATGCCCTGCCCACTGGCGGCCATGTTTTTTCACCGATCCCGACCATTTTCAAACTCATCCCAGATATCAATAAAACCAATGTTTTGACCAACTTTCAAGATGATTGTCCAAAAATTGTGACTTTTAGAGTGTTTACAAGGTTTCTCTATAGCCAAATAGGGAAAACTGCCACTATATACATATAGAGAAAAATGCCACGCCCACTGGCGGCCATGTTTTTTCACCGATCTCGATCATTTCGAACTCGTCTGAGACATCAATTGAACCAATGTTTTGACCAACTTTCATGATGATTGGGCACAAATTGTGACTTCTAGAGTGTTTACAAGGTTTCTCTATAGCCAAATAAGGAAAACTGCCCCGCCCACTGGCGGCCATGTTTTTCAACGCATCTGAACCAATTTTAAACTCAACCAAGATATCATTAAGACAAACATTTTGACAAAGTAACATGAAGATTGGGCATGAAATGTGACTTCTACAGTGTTTACAAGGTTTTTCTTTTTTTGACCTAGTGACCTAGTTTTTGACCCGGCATAACCCAGTTTCGAACTCGGTCGAGATTTCATTGGGACAAAGCTTCTGAACAAGTTTCAAGAAGATGGGAAAAGAAATGTGGCCTCTAGAGTGTTTACGAGCAAATGTTAACAGACAGATGGACATACGACGGACAAAGACCGGTCACAAAAGCTCACCTGAGCAATCAGGCAGGGTTCGCCAAAACCGTCGGTCCGCCGGTCCTGACCGGCAAATTTTTCTCAGGACCAACAAGTGATTTAAGATAATCGATCCGACTGACCAACACAATTGGATGAAAAATGGTTTCAAAAAGATCACTCAAAGTGTATAATGTGCTATTGGATTAATAGAAGGTAAATGCGTTTTGTTCAACTTCTGTCAAAATCCTTTTTTTGTTACCTTCATTTTGATGTTTTGATGTTTAAAGTTGGATTAGAATTGACTATCACATGCGAGTTCAAAATCAACGGTCTTTGTTTAAAAAAGCAACCGCCATTTTGTTTGTTCCATTTAATTTCTCCACAACAAAAACCGCATGAAAACTTGTTTCAACAGGCATTTGTGAGCATTTCTGTTAAATAGTTTCATTATTATATTGTTCTGGGAAGGATATATTTTAATTGACATACCAACAATTTCTGAAATCAATTGAAGTTTTTCCACCCAATGTACTATATTTCGGATAATTTCAAATTCGGACATGTGTTAATTTGTTGTTGATAGATTGTAGCATTATGTTTTGTGTTATTTCAGACAACAAGAATGGATGGTGGTAATTATCATGGGACTTTCTATCAACTAATAGGTGTGAAAGACATTAATTTAATTGAACCTGGAAATCAACCACCTCAGCTAAGAGAAAATATTTTAACAATAGGTGTTGTTTTAGAACTTGGGAAATTGGCTAATAAACAGAAATTGAAGTCATCCAAAGTAGTGTGAATGGGTGTGTGCAATTAAGTCAAACTTGATTGGATGTCACCCTAACTTTTCAAGAACACGGATTTGTAGAGCTGTGGAGACTAAAAACAGTTTGACATGCCTTTGGTTTATATGTGGTTTATTATTAATATAATAATTGTTTCATTATATCAACTTTGGACATGTTTTTATTGTACTTTAATTTGATCAAAACCAATTAACACCTAAAAGGTACTCTCTTTTGTTGTGTTTTGCTGTTATAGTTTAGTCAGACAGTGGGACTCACAGAAACTGATTCGGACTGACAAAAATTTCAAGTCTGTCAGTCCAAATGACTGACAGATTTTTCAAGTTTTGGCGAACCCTGATCAGGTGAGCTAAAAATGTCTGGAGTTCATACACGAAAAAAAAAAAATGTTCGGACTCGGCAAATACTAAACCCATCTACACATTTTTAAAGAACGACTAATCAAAAACCGTTGAAACGCAGCAAGATTCGAAGGTAATCGACAATGAACATTGTGAAAGTGAAAGTAGACAATCAGCAGCTGTCGCACTTTCCCCTTCCAATACTGTAGCAGATCTATATATCGTCTACCCATTAATAATGAAACTGAAATATCAAAATTGACATCGCCAGGGGTTTTTATCTGATTTTGGGGAAAGGGCCTGGCCTTTTTTGAGGGGAAAAAAATCATGCTAAATGCCGGATTTTGGGGGAAAAAATCACGCGAAACGCCGGATTTTGGGGAAAATAAGGAAAGTCTTAAATAATCGATTCAACAGATTTTCCTGTTTTTAAAACAAAATCAAGGCAAAAGATAATTTAATTATGCAAAATGTTATATTTTCTACACTGGATCAGGTCAATTTTTTTTTTTTTTTTTTTTAGGGGAAAAAAATGAAGTCTGGGGGAAAATTTACCTGCTGATGGGAAAAAAAAATCTGAGGGGAAAGGGCCGATTTTCGGCAGGTCCCAAAGAAGAAAAAAAAGCCCTGATCGCCCCCCAACCCCAGTACAGAAAAACAGTTGAAAACATCTCCCATAATTAGATCTACCCCTGCAACTTTATTTTCTAAGCCAGACGAAACGCAACCAAAACGTGATTGTCGTTTTAATTCTCAAGTATACAAATCCCGATACCCATGGCTATATCACAGTCAAACTAAACATGGGTTTATGTGTAAATATTGCGAGCTATTTGGATCCAGTAGTGACCCAAACAATTCCTATGTCACAACTGGTGCTGTATTTGGGGACAATTCCTCTAGGAGACTTTAAACTCACAATAATAGTGACAGAGACATGCCTCTGTAGATTAGTTATAGACATTGAAATAAACCATTATTTTTTATTTTTTCCCCAAATATGTCTCTTTCGTGCTCTATTTTCCCCTTTTACCCAGCGTCCAGCGTCTTCCCCTTTTTCTAAAACAAGAGGGCCTGAAAGGCCCAAAGTTGGTCACCTGAGATAACAAGATATTATTGGGACAAATCTTCTGACCAAGTTTCACAAAGATCGGAAAATAAATGTGGCCTCTAGAGTGTTAACAAGGTTTTACTATAGCCATATAAGGTAAATGCCCCGCCCCCTGGCAGCCATGTTTTTCAACCAACCCGCATCATTTTTGAACTTGTCCAAGATATTATCGGGATGGATCTTCTGACCAATTTTCATGAAGATCAGACAGTAAATGTGGCCTCTAGAGTGTTAACAAGATTTTACTATAGCCATATACATATAAGGAACAAGATGTGTTTGCGAAACACAATGTCCCCCTATATGGTGTTTGACCTTGAAGGATGACCAGAATTTTTCCCCTAAAAATAACCTCTCTCTCTCTCTCTCTCTCTCTCTCTCTCTCTCTCTCTCTCTCTCTCTCTCTCGACGAACACTCAAATCTGGGAATCCCAGTGATTCTATATATAGCTCTTAAAGTACGTCATGGAAACCGGGCAACTAATCGTATTAATCATGTGACTATTTTACTGGATTCCGGTCTTGCGCGAGAAGGGTGTTTTGTCAATTAATTACCGGAAACCAGTCGAAATTTCATCAAAATTATATGAAAGCCAAGATATAAATGTTAAAACAGAAAAAAAGTCTCACAATTGGCGTTCATACACGAACAAAATAAAACGATCGGACTCGGAAAATATTAATTGCGTTGACGCATTTTTAAGAATGAATCATCAAAAACCGTTGAAACCCAGCAGGACTCGGAGGTACATGTTATCAACATCGATTAATACTGTCGGATTATTGTGAAAGTGAAAGTAGACAATCGGCAGCTGCCGCACCTTTCCCTTCCAATACTGTAGCAGATCTATATCGTCAACCCATTCATCATGAAATTGAAATCATATTATTGACATCGTTCCCCGGCCCCAGTTGAAAACATTTCTCAATATAAGATCTACACCTGCAACTTTATTTAGGACTTTGACTTTAATATCATACTTGTTCATGTGTTTAAGAACAAAAAGGTCAGAGACATGCCTCTTTTTTTTAAACAAAACCTGAAGTCTGTAGGCGAGTTATAGACATTAAAATGAACAGTTTTTATTTTTTCCCCAAATATGTCTCTTTCGCGCTCGATTTTCCCCTTTTACCCAGCGTCTTCCCCTTTTTCTAAAAAAAACCCGTTGACCTTTCACCACTCAAAATGTGCAGCTCCTTGAGACACACATGCATGCCAAATATCAAGTTGCTATCTTCAATATTGCAAAAGTATTCATAAAATAAGCGGTTTGGGCCACATATATTTGACCTCTGACCTTGAAAAATGACCTTGACCTTTCACCACTCAAAATGTGCAGCTCCATGAGATGCACATGCATGCCAAATATCAAGTTGCTATCTTCAATATTGCAAAAGTATTTATAAAATAAGCGATTTGGGCCACATATATTTGACCTCTGACCTTGAAGGATGACCTTGACCTTTCACCACTCAAAATGTGCAGCTCCATGAGATACACATGCATGCCAAATATCAAGTTGCTATCTTCAATATTGCAAAAGTATTCATAAAATGAGAGATTTCGGCCACATATATTTGACCTCTGACCTTGAAGGATGACCTTCACCTTCACCTTTCACCACTCAAAATGTGCAGCTTCATGAGATACACATGCGTGCCAAATATGAAGTTGCTATCTTCAATATAGAAAAAGTTATTGCAAAATGTTAAAGTTGGTGCAAACAGACCAACAGACCAACAGACAGGGCAAAAACAATATGTCCCCCACTACTATAGTGGGGGACATAAAAATGCCCCGCCCCCTTGCAGCCATGTTTTTCAACCAACCAGCATCATTTTCAAACTCGTCCAAGATATTATTAGGATGAATCTTCTGACCAAGTTTTATGAAGATAGGACAATAATTGTGACATCGAGAGTGTTAACAAGGTTTTACTATAGCCATATAAGGAAAACTGCCCCGCAACCTGGCGGCCATGTTTTTCAACAAACCGGCATCATTTTTGAACTCGTCCAAGATATTATTGGGATGAATCTTCTGAACAAGTTTCATGAAGATAGGAAAATAAATGTGGCCTCTAGAGTGTTAACAAGATTTTACTATAGCCATATATATAGCCAAATAAGGAAAAATGCCCCGCCCCCTTGGCAGCCATGTTTTTCAAGCAAAGGTTACCATTTTTGAACTCATCCAAGATATCAGTGGCACAAATCTTCTGAGCAAGTTTCATGAAGATTGGAAAATAAATGTGGCCTCTATAGAATGTTAACAAGGTTTAACTATAGCCATATAAGGAAAAATGCGCTGCCCCTCTGGCGGCCATGTTTTTCAACCAACCGGCATCATTTTCAAACTCGTCCAAGATATTATTGGGATGAATCTTCTGACCAAGTTTTATGAAGAATAGACAATAAATGTGGCCTCTAGAGTGTTAACAAGATTTTAATATAGCCATATAAGAAAAAATGCCCCGCCCCTTAGCAGCCATGTTTTTCAAGCAAACGTAACCATTTTCGAACTCATCCAAGATATCATTGAAACCAATCTGCTGACCAAATTTCATGTGCCTCTAGGTAGTTAACCAGGCAAATGTTGACGCCGCACAACGGATAACGCACAACCGACGACGGACAAAAAGCGATCACAAAAGCTCACCATGGTGAGCTATAAAAAAACCAGATCGCTCATGATTTTCAAATTGAACAAGATGTGTTTGTCAGAAACACAATGCCCCCTAATGCGCCACTTTTTTTTTACCTTTGACCTTGACAGATGACCTTTACCTTTTACCACTCAAAATGTGCAGTTCCATGAGATAAACATGCATGCCAAATATCAAGTTGCTATGTTCAATATCTCAAAAGTTATTGCAAAACTTTACTGTAAGGTTAAAGTTTTAGGACATAATGACGGAATGACAGACAGATTGGCCAAAAACAATATGCACCGATCATTCGATCTGGGGGCATAAAAAGTTATGGAAATTTGTGTTTTATTTTTTGACGTTTGACCTTGAAGGTTGACCTTGACCTTTCACCACTCAAAATGTACAGCTCCATGAGAAGTAAAAGATTGAATGGAGAAATGAATTTATTTTTAATTTTTTGACCTTTGACATTAAAGGATGACATTGACCTTTCACCACTCAAAATGTGCAGCTCCATGAGATACACATGCATGCCAAATATAAAGTTGCTGTGTTCAAAATTAAAAATGTTATAAAAATTTATGTCTTTTATATTTTCACCTTTGACCTTGAAGGTTGACCTTGACCTTTCACCAAACAAAATTTGCATCTCCAGGAGAAGTAAGAGATTGAATGGAGAAATGAAATTATTTTTTTTTAGTTTTTGACCTTTGACCTTGAAGGATTACCTTGACCTTTCACCACTCAAAATGTGCAGCTCCACGAAATACACATGCATGCCAAATATGAAGTTGCTGTGTTCAATATTTACAAATGTGCAGCTCCATGATTTACACATGCATGGTAAATATCATCTATCGTTCTGGGGGCATAAAAACAAATTAAAATTCAAAAACAAAACTGGTCCATCACATGTGAACACTAACTTATACACTTACTTTGTATATACTGTCATTTGTGTCTGTTTCATCCGCAATATTCTCATCAACATCATCCTCTTGTCCCTGAAAATAACACACAAATTTCAATGAATATGATCATAGCAATGCACAATATTATACAATGACACTTGTTAAGATACACTACTCGGCCTGCGATTTTTTGCCTAAATCACCGACATGCGGTGGTCATTATTCATTTTGGTTGAAAAATCGCTGCAATCTCGCGCGTTTCATCAGACTAGGTTAAGCATGATCACCGCTAATGCTATAAATATAATCTCCGCGGTAATTCACCGCGATTCACCGCGTTCACTGTCAACGCGGTGAAGAACGATTTTCCTACGTTACATGTACATGTATAATCTTCACAGAAATTATAGCAATATGGGATTATTAGCATTGTTGGCAGATATAATTGAGTATCCTTTTTAAAATGTCAACATGTATTTCACACCCATGTCCCTGACAGGTTATCTTTGTCTTTTTAAATGCTGCGTATAAAACAAAACAGTGTTCGCACCTAGCTGTATGATAACCGTACCTGGAGGAGTGATAATTGCATTTTTGATTATGCAATTAACAGTTTGAAGCCAAGGAGAACTCATAACTGATTGTAATGTAGTCGTCATATTTTTCTGAGTCTCTCGATTCCCCGATACATACGTTTCAACTGTCTCAATCACATACATGCAACTTCTTCCGTCTTTATCCATTACACGATAATCCCGCATATGCCCGATTTCCATTTTAAAAGAGAATTCTGGTTAATATTGACAATAAGAGTCCTAAAGTATGTCATACACAAATGTTCGAAATTATCCAATGAATTTCGGCATATGTTTCTATTTAAAGATTTGATGAAATAAGCGCCAAATCAGATCAGTTGTATTGTACATGCGTAAATCACCTGACACGGTTTGCACGCGTCGTCTATTTTCGGTTACAAATTCTAGCCACAAATACATAGTGCAAATGAATTAAATTAATTTCTTTGTTCTGATAAAAAGTGCGCGAAAATTGGCGTGTGTGTATTTATTTGTAAACAAGGGCTGTTTGTAAAACATGCATGCCCCCCATATGGGCTCTCCGTTGTAGTGACAGCCATTGTGTGAATATGTTTTTTGTCACTGTGACCTTGACCTTTGACCTAGTGACCTGAAAATCTATAGGGGTCATCTGCCAGTCATGATCATTTTACCTATGAAGTTTCATGATCCAAGCCATAAGCGTTCTTGAGTTATCATCCAGAAACCATGTTACTACTTCGGGTCACCGTGACCTTGACCTTTGACCTAGTGACCTGAAAATCAATAGGGGTCATCTGCCAGTCATTATCAATCTACCTACGAAATTTCATGATCCTAGGCATAAGCGTTCTTGAGTTATCATCCGGAAACCATTTTACTATTTCGGGTCACTGTGACCTTCACCTTTGACCTAGTGACCTGAAAATCAATAGGGGTCATCTGCGAGTCATGATCAATCTACCTATCAAGTTTCATGATCCTAGGCCTAAGCGTTCTTTAGTTATCATCCGGAAACCATTTTACTATTTTGGGTCACTGCGAACTTGACCTTTGACCTAGTGACCTGAAAATCAATAGGGAGCATCTGCGAGTCATGATCAATCTACCTATTAAGTTTCATGATCCTAGGCCTAAGTGTTGTTGAGTTATCATCCGGAAACCATTTTACTATTTCGGGTCACCTTGACCTTTGACCTAGTGACCTCAAAATCAATAGGGGTCATCTACGAGTCATGATCAATGTCCCTATGAAGTTTCATGATCCTAGGCCCAAGCGTTCTTGAGTTATCATCCGGAAACCACCTGGTGGACGGACCGACAGACCGAAATGAGCAAAGCAATATACCCCTCTTCTTCGAAGGGGGGCATAATAAACGTTTCATAGCGGGTAAAACATTGATATCAATAATTTTAATTTCAATTTAAAGTTTTGTTGTGAATTTCAACTTAATTACCAGGGTACCTCGCGAAATATTTGGCATTGACATTTCCTCTAAATAAAACATAATTAAAACACACTGTATTGTAACCGTTACGCTGTTTCAGTTCCTTTTGTTATTGAAACAATTATTGTATTGTATACTGACTACACACAAGTGTGGTGTACATTTCATTGTATTCTTCAACGACCAATAAACAACTTAATTTAAGTTTAGATTTAATGCAACATGTCATTTTCTGGGAATCCAGAAAGGGAGTAAATTTTGAAATTGTCAAACTTTTATGTATATATTAGCAATTCTTATGAAAATAAATATCGTTATTTTAAATGTTTTAAGCAAGTATGTTTCCAAGAGCATATATGGGAATTAACTATGTGAGCTACTTCAAGATGTTAACAGCTATACAATCATTGTTTTGACAGACGACACGTGCTTATCTTCAGTTTGTTTCTGGTAATACACAAGATATTGGATGTTCAGGGCTTGATTGGATAATACCAACTAAATCGATAGTGCACATGCTTATCTAACATTTAGGGATCATCAACATGGGTCCTACCCTCTTGTACAGACCATAATACACAGTCCGATGGTTACTTTCAGTAGCACACGTGGTCAGAAGGTCGAGTAATAAAGCACAGAGATTATGATCTGAAAAATTGCACGGGGTACGAAATGAAACAGACTGCCACCAAATCAAACGATTCACCGCCTAATTTTAAGTGTAACAAACTATGTTTGAAACAATCAAATTAACGATAATTCCGAATGATCACTGCTCCCATTTTCAAAAGTATATGCCGTTCAACATTACTCGAGAAATTGTAAAGACAAACGTTTACTATTGATCCATCAAATGAATTTTACACGCTACTCAACGGTTTTATTAAATAGATCTAGCAGTCCAATCGGGATTGGAGACGCGTACATCACCTGAAGCAATGTGTACACTGTAACTCCAATATAGCACGGTCAATGGGGTCCAAGCCGCAAAACAGCATTATAACGGATCCGCGTTATAGGTTCTGAGCTCATTTACTGCAGGGCGCTATAAAAAAAATAGGTATAGAATAGCCTATAATATAGGTCATGTATATTGCCATTCTGTGTTGACGCAAATACATGCATATAAACCAAATTGTATCGATAACAGTATACATACCGCTTTTCTTATGTGCACATTTATCCGATAATCCAATAAAATTGCAACATCACTTAAAAAATAATAATCTTGAACATTAATGACGATATATGTTTAAGAAATTCGTAAACACAACCGTACGCATATATACCATTTTCAGAAGCGTTTAAGAGTACAGTGCATTATGGGGCAGAGCTTTCATTGGATGAGCGACTTTAAATTTAGATTGAATGCAATACGACTCATGTACAAAAAATTGTTTTATTGCGTCATACGCATGCAAAAAATGTGTTTCCCGGGGACTTTCTGCTGACGTGCAAAAATGAAAGTGAAACTCTGTTAACAATTACCGGTACACTGTGTTCGCATGTAACTAAATCGTCTGCATTATTTAATTTCTTATACACGAACTGAAAGATTAAATGAAATAATACTAGAATGATAATGAAATGACAGAAAAAGTAGTTTTATACTGTAGGCAGTATATTTCACAGCCGCTCATTTAATATAGTCAAACTGCAACCATATCAAAGTAAGAATGTTTCAATTGTTTTGAATTACTTTAATTGTATAACTATCCCGCTTGCTTTTAACTTATGGAAATTATCGCACTGAACTGCTCTGATGAGGAATACATGTAATAAACACTGACACGCGAGTTTTTCACACCTTTATTGACATTACACAACAGATTAACACCAATTAGCTGTCTGTGTTGTTTAACCTCGAGGCGATTATAATCAGTTCAACGGACAGTTGAATAAAGCAATCAACATGTGATTGCCGCCATCTTTTAATTGTCTGAAATTGCATGATACGGATTTGAATCAGAAATCAAATGGAAGGTTGGAGAAAAAATGGGATCCAAGCACCCTCCGCGTTAAATTGGATTCAGCGTTATAACGGAGCGCGTTATATTGGAGTTACAGTGTATATTTAAATTTAGATGCACATGTAAGTCATTTTCTGAAAATCGGGACGAAGTGATAGTATTCATTATTCAAATAAACCATTTGATTTTATTCAAATGGTCGACATTATTTATATTTCTGTGCATTTTAGCAACTCTTACGCAAAATAGATATCGTTTATTTTGGACGATTAAAGCAAGTCTCGTTCTGAGATTAAACTAAGTAAATTTCTTTGATATGGTTACTGACCTACAAAATGATGACATCGATGGTAATTGAATGAAGTATGCAGAGAAGCTGACGAAATGTTAAAACAATCGCGTAGAAGTAAAAATATCAGGTCATTATTATCTGTACCTGTTTCTTATATCCGCGAATTATCGCAGAGTGCCTCGGCATGATTCAGAGTGAATACTTGTTGTGGCTGCGGAGAAACTTCGAGAACAAAACAAGATGTGTTTGTGAAACACAATGTCCCCCTATATGATGTTTGACCTTGAAGGATGACCTTGACCTTGTGAAGGATGACCTTGACCTTTCACCACTCAAAATGTGCAGCTCCATGAGATACACATGCATGCCAAATATCAAGTTGCTATCTTCAATATTGCAAAAGTATTCATAAAATAAGCGATGTGGGCCACATATATTTGACCTCTGACCTTGAAGGATGACCTTGACCTTTCACCACTCAAAATGTGCAGCTCCATGAGATGCACATGCATGCCAAATATCAAGTTGCTATCTTCAATATTGCAAAAGTATTCATAAAATAAGCGATTTGGGCCACATATATTTGACCTCTGACCTTGAAGGATGACCTTGACCTTTCACCACTCAAAATGTGCAGCTCCATGAGATACTCATGCATGCCAAATATAAAGTTGCTATCTTCAATATTGCAAAAGTATTCATAAAATGAGCAATTTTGGCCACATATATTTTACCTCTGACCTTGAAGGATGACCTTGACCTTTCACCACTATAAATGTGCAGCTTCATGAGATACACATGCATGCCAAATATGAAGTTGCTATCTTCAATATAGCAAAAGTTATTGCAAAATGTTAAAGTTGGCGCAAACAGACCAACGTACAGACCAACAGACCAACGTACAGACCAACAGACCAACAGACAGGGCAAAAACAATATGTCCCCCACTACTATAGTGGGGGACATAAAAATCTGTATCCGCAAACTTTGTTGGTTTTGCGTGAGCCGTACTGTACAATAATTATTGTTATTTCAACAAATAAAGATATTGTTTGCAAATCAGGATTCAACATTCATTAAGTACGGTGTTGACTTTCATATTGGAATACATTTTCGCGATCTAATGTGATCGTCAATAATAATGACATAAGTTAATAAGTTGAAATTTAAATATAGTAGTCACCACCAATCACGGCGATTCGGGATGATTCTACGGCTGATCTTTATCCCGAGATGGTTGCAGTGAAATCACCTGTAGAGTGTTATCACAGTGAATTACTGCGATTTGCGGCGATTCATCGCGATTTGCCACGTTGGCCCAAACGCGGTGAACGGTGATTTAGGCAAAAATCGCAGGCCGCGTAGTGTATAGGAGACCTCCAATTTAAAAAGTTTGCAAAATACGTTTTTTGTAATTACTTTAATAAAATATTCAACTTAATGACATTGGTCATCACAATTAACTCAGATCTGTTACATTAAACACAAAATATATTAAACCTTTTCATTTTCTTTATCAGAGCTTTCATCATTTGTCTTCTCTTGGCCATTTTCTTCTGAACGCTGGGGGGCCGACACCAGCAATTGGATGAGGTCATTCAGTCCGACACTGTAGTCAAACAGGGTGTGTCCATCCACCAACTAAAACATTCATAAATTACAGTGTGATAAATGCTAGTTGTTGCACGACTATTGGTTAAAATAAAACAAGCAAATTTGTTGAAATGATATCCCCCGAAAATAAATATTGTGTGAAAGGTGGAAAGATGGACTTACAATGCCTATAAATAAACAAGAGCACCGCCTTGCGGGTGCAGACCGCTCATCTATTTTTCTTTTTAAAGGTGTAGGGACCTATGTCAATTTCAATCACAAAGGATGGAGGGGTGAAGTGGAGAAGTATATAGTGTGGGGGTGTGGTCATTCAGTACATTATTTTCCAAAAATGCAAAAAAAAATGAATAAAAATATTTTTTTATTTTTAGGGGGGGGGGGGGGGGGGATTCTTGGGTGGGATGGTTGGACGGTATTTCAAAAATAAAATAATAAAAAAAACTATTTGTGTTTTTTAACCATGTTTGAAAAAAAACGAGATGTGTTTGTCAGAAACACAATGCCCCCAATTGCGCCGCTTTGAAATTAAAAATAATAATAATACCTTTGACCTTGAAGGATGACCTTGACCTTGAACTTCCACCACTCAGAATGTGCAGCTTCATCAGAAAGCCGCTTTAAAATATTATTTTTTTACCTTTGACCTTGAAGGATGACCTTCACCTTGAACTTCCACCACTCAAAATGTACAGCTTCATGATAACGTCGCTTTGAATTATTTTTTTTACATTTGACCTTAAAGGATGACCTTGACCTTGAAGAATGACCTTGACCTTGAACTTCCACCACTCTAAATGTGCAGCTTCATGAGAAGGCCGCTTTGATTTTTTTCTTTTGACCTTTGACCTTGAAGGATGACCATGACCTTGAAGGATGACCTTGACCGTCCACCACTCAAAATGTGCAGCTTCATGAAAACGCCGCTTTGAAATTTTATATATTTTTTTAACTTAAAGGATGACCTTGACCTTGAACTTCCACCACTCAAAATGTGCAACTTCATGATAACGCCGCTTTGATTTTTTATATTTTTGTTGACCTTAGACCTTGAAGGATGACCTTGACCTTGAAGGATGACCTTGACAATGAACTTCCACCACTCAAAATGTGCAGCTTCATGATAACGCCGCTTTGAACTTTTTTTTGACCTTTGACCTTGAAGGATGACCTTGACCTTGAAGAATGATCTTGACCTTGAACTTCCACCACTCAAAATGTGCAGCTTCATGATAACGCCGCTTTGAAATTTTGTATTTGTTTTTTGACCTTTGACCTTGAAGGATATCCTTGACCATGAAGGATGACCTTGAACTTCCACCACTTAAAATGTGCAGCTTCATGAGAACACCGCTTTGATTTTTATTTTATTTTTACCTTGAAGGATGACCTTGACCTTGAACTTCCACCACTCAAAATGTGCAGCTTCATGAGATACACATGCATGCCAAATATCAAGTTGCTATCTTCAATATTAAAAAAGTTATGGCCAATGATAAAGTTTTCGGACGGACAGACGCCATATATTTAATATTTGACCTTGAAGGATGACCTTCACCTTCACCTTTCACCACTCAAAATGTTCAGCTGTATGAGATACACATGCATGCCAAATATCAAGTTGCTATCTTCAATATTGAAAAAGTTATGGCCAATGTTAAAGTTTTCGGACGGACAGACACCATAAATTTGACATTTGACATTGAAGAATGATCTTGACCTTGACCTTTCACCACTCAAAATGTGCAGCCCCATGAGATACACATGCATGCCAAATATCAAGTTGCTATCTTCAAAAGTGAAAAAGTTATGGCCAATGTTTAAGTTTTTTTCGGACGGACAGACTGACTGACATACTGACGGACAGTTCAACTGCTATATGCCACCCTACCGGGGGCGTAAACATTATTTTTTGGGGTTGGGGGGGGGGTATAGTGTGAGGGTGTGGTGGTCATTTATTAGATGATCTTTAATTTTTTTTAAATAATGGAGGGGGGATTGAGGGGGATTGGGGGGGGCGTGGGGGATGGTTTGGGTGGAGTCAATTGTGGTATGTCAGGTAAGAGTTGTTTTGTCAAAGTATCGATCAAATCTAATCATAAATAATGAAGATATGGCAATTTAAGCAAAATTTAATAATTTGACCTTGAGAGTCAAGGTCATTCAAAGGTCAAGGTAAAATTCAACTTGCCAGGTACAGTACCCTCATGATAGCATGAAAGTATTTGAAGTTAAAAAGCATTAGCCTTGATACTTTAGAAGTAAAGTGGATCTAAACACAAAATGTAACCATATATTCAAACAAGAGGGCCTGAAAGGCCCAAAGTCGCTCACCTGAGATAACAAGATATTATTGGGACAAATCTTCTTACCAAGTTTCACGAAGATCGGAAAATAAATGTGGCCTCTAGAGTGTTAACAAAGTTTAACTATAGCCATATAAAGAAAAATGCCCCGCCCCCTGGCAGCCATGTTTTTCAACCAACCAGCATCATTTTTTAACTCGTCCAAGATATTATCGGGATAAATCTTCTGACCAAGTTTCATGAAGATCGGACAGTAAATGTAGCCTCTAGAGTGTTAACAAGAGGTTACTATAGCCATATAAGGAAAAATGCCCGGCCTCTTGGAAGCCATTTCTTTCAAGCAAACATAATTATTTTCGAACTTATCCAAGATATCATTGAGACCAATCTTCTGACCAAATTTCATGAAGATTGGACAATAAATGTGGCTTCTAGAGTGTTAACAAGATTTTACTATAGCCATTTAAGGGAAAATGCCCCGCCCCTTGTGGCCATCTTTTTAAAGCAACCAAAACCATTTTTAAACTCATCCAAGATATCATTGGGACAAATCTTCTGACCAAGTTTCATGATGATCGGAAAATAAATGTGACCTCTAGTGTTAACAAGGTTTTACTATAGCCATAAAAGGAAAATAGCCCCGCCCCGTGGTGGCCATCTTTTTCAACCAACCGGCATCATTTTTGAACTCGTCCAAGATATTATTAGGATGAATCTTCTGACCAAGTTTCATGAAGATCGGACTATAAATGTGGCCTCTAGAGTGTTAACAAGATTTTACTATAGCCTTAAAGAGCAATATAAGGAAAAATGCCCTGCCCCTTGGCGGCCATGTTTTTCATGCAAACATTACCATTTTCCAACTCATCCAAGATATCATTAAGACAAATCTTCTGACCATATTTCATCAAGATTGCACAATAAATGTGGCCTCTAGAGTGTTAACAAGGTTTTACAATAGCCATAAAAGGAAAAATCCCTGCCCCTTGCGGCCATGTTTTTCAACCAACCGGCATCATTTTCAAGCTCATCCAAGATATTATTGGGATGAATCTTCTGAACAAGTTTTATTAAGATTGGAGTTTGGACAATAAATGTGGCCTCTAGAGCGTTAACAAGATTTTACTATAGCCATATATACATGTAGCCATATAAGGAAAAATGCCCCGCCCCCTTGGCAGCCATGTTTTTCAAGCAAAGGTTACCATTTTTGAACTCATCCAAGATATCAGTGGGACAAATCTTCTGAGCAAGTTTTATGAAGATCGGAAAATAAATTTGGCCTCTAGAGTGTTAACACGGTTTTACAATAGCCATATAAGAAAAAATGCCCCGCCCCCTGGCGGCCATGTTTTTCAACCAACTGGCATCATTTTTGAACTCGTCCAAGATATTATTGGGATGAATCTTCTGACCAAGTTTTATGAAGATCAGACAATGAATGTAGCCTCTAGAGTGTTAACAAGATTTTACTATAGCCATATAAGGAAAAATGCCCCGCATCTTGGCAGCCATGTTTTTCAAGCAAATGTAACCATTTTCGAACTCTTCTAAGATATCATTAAAACCAATCTTCTGACCAAATTTCATGAAGATTGGACAATTAATGTGGCCTCTAGATAGTTAACAAGGCAAATGTTGACATCGCACAACGCACAATGGACAAAAAGCGATCACAAAAGCTCACCATGAGCACAACGTGCTCAGGTGAGCTAAAAAGAGCCATAATTCCGTAAAGAAGACAACCAGAGTTATGCAACTTGTCCTTTACTGTCCCCTTACAGGCTTTTTCCGCCCTATGCCACGGGTCCGAAATTCGGCCACATTCCCAATGCAAATCTGGTTGTTTTTTTCCCCAATTGAAAAAAAAAAATCCCAATTCCAAAAAAAAAAAAATTTTTTTTTTTTTTTTTTTTTTTACCTTCAAAAATATAAGTTAACCTGATCTGGTGTACAAAATAGAAAGTGTTGAATAATTAAATTATCTGTTGCCTTGAATTTGCTTTAAAAACTATAAAATATGTTAATGATTATTTAAGACTTTCCTTATTTTCCTCAAAATCTGGCGCTTCGCACGATTTTTTCACCTCAAAAAAGGCAAGGCCTTTTCCCCAAATTCAGATTAAAAAACCTGCACTTATCTCACATGTTCATAATACTTTGTAAAATTTTAATAATAAGTTATCAAAATAGTCGTTATTTACCAGTTAACGGCTTCTTTGAAATATAAGAAACACTATTTACATGCGATAATTTTTCCCAATTGAGCCAATTTTGCGAATATTTTTCTTACCAAAATGGGGGTTTTCACGACGCGAAATTCCCAAAATTCCAGTGTGGCGTATTCCCAAAATGGAGCGGAAAAAGCCTGCCTTATGATAATTTGCGAGTGTTCCAAGTATGAAAGCAATATCTCTGATACTTTAGGGGTAAAGTGGACCAAAACACAAAACTTAACCAAATTTTCAAGTATAAAGGGCCCACAATTCCATCAAAATGCCAGTCAGAGTTACATAACTTTGCCTGCACAGTCCCCTTACGATAGTTATTAAGTGTTGCAAGTATGAAAGCCAGGGGGTTTTTTTGGCCCGATTTTATAGCCGAAATTCGGCTATGTTCCCAATCTCAAAAAGTATACTTTTTTCCCAAAATGTGGCAAAAATTCCCAATTTCCAAAAAAATAAAAAAAATTATAATTTTTTTTTTTAGAAAGAAGTCAAATGCGTATTTTATCTCAATTTTAATTCAATTACATCTAATAAAGTATTCTATGATTTTGTTCTTTTAATTTGAATGATTCTAAAGAGTTATATCAAATTTAGTATTTCCCTAATAAGTGGACTTTTTGTGTGGAAAAAAAGGCTAATGAATTTATTTTCCCAATTTCATGAAAATGCCGACAAAATTCCATGGGCTATCTTCCCAAAAAGTGGAAAAAAAACCTAAAAGCAATAGCTTTGATACTTTAGGAAAAGAGTGGACCTAAACACAAAACTTAACCAAATTTTCAATTTTCTAAGTATAAAAAGAGCACATAATTCTGTCAAAATGCCAGTCAGAGTTACATAACTTTGCCTGCACAGTCCCCTTATGATAGTAAGTGTTGCAAGTATGAAAGCAATAGCTTTGATACTTAAGGAATAAAATGGACCTAAACACAAAACTTAACCAAAATTTTCAATTTTCTAAGTATAAAAAGGGCACATGTCAAAATGCAAGCCAGAGTTATTTAACTTTGCCTTCCCAGTCCCCTCATGATAGTAAGTAAGTGTACAAAGTTTGAATGCAACAGCATTGATACTTTATGAGAAAAGTGGACCTAAACGCAAAACTTAACCGGACGCCGACGCCAAAGTGACGACAATAGCTCATAATTTTTTTCAAAAAATAGATGAGCTTAAAAACAAGACTATTCCAGCTTTCCCCTTCATGCAGCTTTTTAGCAGCACCGTGTACTGTGTACACTGTATGTCCGCAGCATTGCAACAGGTTTTATTATGGTGGATACAGGTTTTATTATGGTGGATAGAAAGTAGGGAAGAAAAACTAAGTAAATAAAACACAAACATTTTTGCGATTTAATGATACCATTTGCATGGGCTTGTGGTTTTGACAGGTAAACATTAATAAGTTTTTGCAGTAATAGTGTTTATCAGTCTTTCAAAAAATTGCAGTTGTGATTAAATGTTGCACCTTTGGAAAAGACAGCGTTTAGCAACTCTCAGCAACCCTTTGGCAGTTTGGGTTATAAATCTCAGAGCTGAATTAAAGCAACCACAGGTACTTAAAAAAAATTTTGGTCCTTATATATATAATAAGAGCAAAGGTATCCAACGATAATTTCACAGGTGTATTGAATAACACAATGCAACAACATGAAAGATCAAACAATGCGCACATGTCGTTGTGGATGCCAGCAGGAAGCGTCCATCTACGATAAAACACCTTTTATTTGATGAAAATCCATCTGTTTTATGTCCTCAACAGCTAAAAGTTTCACAAATATGACCCCAAAATAGTAGTAATTCCGAAAGTCCAGCTGTCATTAATGAATGAAGGCAATTTTCGGTCAATTTTTCACAATAAAACAAGAACTTTGCTATAAACTCCACGTGCTTTTTTCATTTACTAAGTTTGCCTTTGAACTACTTCGTTCTTTAGTCCCAGTTAAACAGTAATAGTCAGAAATTCAGAACAAGAGGGCCATGATGGCCCTGAATCGCTCACCTGACTAACCTTGCTTCATGAACTTAAATTTTATTAGACCCATATACAATCCGAAGCCAAATTTCATTAATTAATACATTCTGACAAAATTTCATTAAGACGTGATGAAAACTGTGACCTCTTTCATCTACACAAGGTTTTACTAGAATTTGCCCGGTGACCTAATTTTTGACCCCAGATGACCCATATACGATCCAAAATCAGATATTATCAAGATAAACATTCTGACCATATTTCATTAAGATCATATGAAAACTATGACCTCTATTGTCTTCACAAAGTTTTTCTATGATTTGACCTAGTTTTTGACCCCAGATGACCCTAATATCCCAACCCAGATTTCATCAAGATTAATATTCTGGCCAAATTTCATAGATTTTATGAAAACTGTGACCTCTACTGTCTACAAAAGTTTGTTTTTTTAATCTGACCTAGTTTTTGACCCTAGATGACCCAAAGTCAATCCCAATCCAGATTTTAACAAGACAAACATTCTGACTATATTTCAATAAAATCTGATGAAAACTGTGACCTCTATAGTCTACACAAGGTTTTTCTATTATTTGACCTAGTGCCTAGTTGCTGACCCCAGATGACCCAAATACAATCCAAACAGGGCTCCTCTTGCCCAAAAATTTCTGTGGCCAACATTTTAGCCAAATGGAATTTTGTGTAGCCAAATTTTAGAAACTGTAGCCAAAGTTTTAGCAAAGCATTTGCAGGGGTCAAAGTTGGATATTTTGAAAGTCCTAAACTTAAAGCTGGGGGCAAGGGGGCCGCAGGGCCCTCGGTGGGTCCAGGGGACAAGGGGGCCAGAGGCCCCCAGAAGCTCCTGGATTCGACACATTTAAAGGGTGCCTGTACCTGTTCTGGTGATTCTATTTTCTTAAAAAAACAACATACACATATATTTAAAAATCTTCATGTATTTGATAAAGAACACAAAGTTAGTCAAAAGGCAATTCATTCACATGCACCCTCTGTCTGGCATGGACTCGACTGCAGGTGTTGCTTTTGAAGAACCAGATAAAACCTGTAACAGTGGTTACAAATTATATTTTTCACACATACTTTAAAAAAGTCAATAATCAGGGGTTTTTTTGGCCCGATTTTATAGCCGAATTTCGGCTATGTTCCCAATCCCAAAAAGTATACTTTTTTCCCAAAATGTGGCAAAAAATTCCCAATTTCCAAAAAAAAATAAAAAAAAAAAATTTTTTTTTTTTTAGAAAGAAGCGTCTTATGCGTATTTTATCTCAATTTTAATTCAATTACATCTAACAAAGTATTTTATAATATTCTTCTTTTAATTTGAATGATTATAAAGTGTTATATCAAATTTAGTATTTCCCTAATTAGTGGACTTTTCATGTGGAAAAAAAGGCTAATGAATTAATTTTCCCAATTTCATGAAAATGCCGATAAAATTCCCAATTCCAAAGCCATGGGCTATCTTCCCAAAAAGTGGAAAAAAACCCCTGATAATACATGTTTAATTAATGCAGAATCAAATGTCACCATTTATATTCACAGAATCATGCTGCCAGAAGCCTCCACATACACCTAAGAAAATTGGGTATGGTGGCTTCTGCTAAACAGTTAAAATTGAAAATTTCAGCATGGGTTCCCCTAGTTTTTATCCCAATCGTTGTTTGAATGCTAAATAATTGTATCCTGGTGTGACCCAAATTTGACGATGCAACGGTGACATGAAGCAATATTTAGCAAATAATTTAAGAAATAATGAATGTTTAATAGCACAAAATAATAATTTTTAAGTCGGCTGTATTACTTTGAAATGATTTCAAGACAATAATCATCCATTTAATCGATAAAAATAGAACATCGTCGAATTAAGGTGTCGGCGAATTTGGATTACGGTAGGTTGCCCATATTTGTTTTACAATAAGTAAAAAAAAAACATTTCTTGCTGCTGGGCTCATATGTTGGGGACAATAAAACATTTTATTTAACTAAAAAAGA
The DNA here is from genome assembly GCF_020536995.1 of Dreissena polymorpha. Lineage (NCBI taxonomy): Eukaryota > Metazoa > Mollusca > Bivalvia > Myida > Dreissenidae > Dreissena > Dreissena polymorpha. Next base: position 69,803,985 of record NC_068356.1, read on the forward strand.
CCTGTCCCAGTCAGCAAAAATGGCGTATTTGATCGTATTTTCAATTACTGTTAAAATTCATTTTCCTGATTTATGCTTTATTCAAAGGTCAAAATGTTTTAAAAGCTCACAATCAATGAATCATACGTTATTAATAAAAAAAATTGGCAAATTTGCTAGATCCATCTTGCCGATTGTTGATGTAAAACAACCTAAACAGTAAACTTTAGCAACAGAGAATACGACCAAATTCGGGGTGTTAGTTTAAAAAAATAAAAACCCTACCTGGTTGGTCTTGATGGTTCTTATATTCTTTATGTGATAAGGGCCCTCTGCGTGGAGACGCAATGCCTTCTTCCCACAAGACTGATAATTCAGGGTTTTCTTACAAACTTCTCAAACCGCTTTTCCACAAGCTTCCACTTTTCTCAACCAGTTCACTACCCGCCCGTAGACTACAGCAGGGAATGGCCACCCATTATAAACTGTACGCTGAAGTTTCTTTAGCTACCAACAGGCAAGTATCTCGTTGCCATTTTTCTCAACTTAAGTCTAAACACAGCTTCCCATTCGGCATCAAATATACGCAAAAAGTACTCAAATTGATTTAAATCGGCAGCAATCTTTAATCTTTAATCAGATGTAATTGTTTATTTAATCCTCTACGATGTACGATTTGTTTTCACATCAGTAATTTGTCTTGATGACCGGTGTTAATGCCGACTGCGTATGAATTTTTCAGGTCAATAACACGGCGATGTATTGATGCACAGTCTACAGCTGAAAGCGGTTAATATCTGGGACGGCATGTCAGGAAAAAAAATCAATACCGATAATTCGCATTGTTCATTAACTAAGCAACGATTAATAACACTTATCCTTTATGGATTTTCATGAAAGAAAAACCATAATAAAGAAAATTTTATTCTCTTTAATCTGATATATATACAAGTTTGGAAAGAATTGGATGAAAAATTTGGACTTTATTGCATAAACACCATTTTCTCAATTCAAGGGGAGGTAATTCTGTACTTCATGGACCAATAATGCTCATTTTTTTGTAGGGTTCGTGTCCTCATTGATATAAAGACACTGTGCAAATTTCGAAAGGATCGGACAAAAAATGTGGAAGATTTTTAAAAGTTTTCACAAAATAGGCAAAAACTAATAAACATGCAAAGTTCAACGAGCTCCTGCGGCCATGTTTTTTGACGAATCAAATTTCTTTGAAAAATTTTTCCAGGGGAGCCTTCAAAGGTCATCCCTGTGAAATTTTTTGAAAATCTGATGAGCGGTTTCTGACAAGAAGATTTTTTAAGGTTTTTACCATATATGGTCATGACGGCCCATCTTGGTTATGTGATCAAAATTTTTTTAACAATTCTTTTGTCCCATGACCTAGGGATGCTCCACATGAAATTAAGTTGAAATTGGCTCAATGGTTTAGTAGAAGAAGATGTTTACAAATTGTTTACAGACAGACAGACAGACAGACAGACGGACAGACGGACGCCGGACGGTGAATGATCACAATAGCTCACCCCGAGCTATCGCTCAGGTGAGCTAAAAAACAAACACATTTAGCGTACTTTCACTTTCACGACCATCATATTTAGGCAGAAATCGGTGTTACGAAAAGAAGACGTTTCCATTGGTTGAAAATAAATTTGGTAAACTTGTTCTATAATTTACAACTCATTCAACCAATCAACAACAAGATAAAATTTAGCGAGTTTCAACAATACTATGTATACTGTTTGAACTTGTAATAATAATAATTTGGTGTATTTTCTACTTTTTCTGGGTATTTTTGTTCTGCCGTTAGTAAAGAACGATGTTTTTCGAAGGAACATTTAGTAAATGAAAAACGTATGTGGAATTTATAGCAAAGTTCGTATTTTATTGTAGTCCATATAAACGGACTCCCAGAGCCTTTGATAATTTTTGCTATGGCGGCTCTGGGAGTCCATCTTCACTCGTTCATAAAGGCAAGAGCAAATCTGCGTACAGATTTCGTGCGCATAACTAAGCAGACATCGTTCGAGACAAATTGAGGAAAATAATGAATAAACCTCATAAAAGTGTTCAATTTACCTGAATGGCAACCTATGGATGTTATCCTTTGCATGCACCCTATAAACACACGACGATGTTTCAACACACTTTTCTCGCTGACATGTTTATGTTTAAATTTGAATCAGTGTATTCTGTATCGAATACCACATCGTTATCGACTTTATAGGCTGGATCACATAACCCGACGTGCAAAATATTGGTGTCCTGCAACCTAACCAATATTGGGTCAATTTTCCAATATGGCGGATACAATGTACAAAACAAAAATCAATAAAAATCAATTATTTCTTGCTTTAATGGTACCATTTGGATGAGTTTCTGGTTTAGACATGTGTAGCGTAATTACGTATTGTTCGTGAAGAACACACAGTAACAACCAGAGTTCATTTATGTTTTCATCGCGATTTATTTCGGTTGAATAATTTTTAATACAATGCTTGCTTGTTCATAAAATACAATTTTACAGCGCGGCGGCCAACATGGCCGCCATGTCAGGAAAACGTGACAACTCTAACTGAAGAATGTCTACTACTAACTAAAACACTGCATTTTATCCCCAGGTTAATTTACATAAAATTTACTTGTAATTTCCATTGGTCACCAAGGTCCGGGCTTATTACTGATTGGTTACATTGCACCTTGGGAATTGATAGCCCAAACTGTTCGAGTTCTTACATGCTTATAGAATATTCTAAAACCTCATTCCTCTGTGTGACATAAAACTTAATCAGTACTTTCCACAGGATTTTTGTCAGGCGCCCCGGGCTAATAGGGGTGGTTTGGGAGGGGTGTCCCCTCCCGACGTTGATTTAAAAAAAAAATTAACGTGTCAATTCTCGTTCTGTGGTGCGTTATAACTCAAAGAAAAACAGTGTCAAAAGACGTCATTTGGTGCGCTATGACTACAAGAAAATCCCCCAGTCATTTAAAAAAAAAAATTTATATTGTTTCATTGTTTTAAAACTTTCCCGCACAAAAAGTAAAATCCTGACTCGAACAATTCCCCAATACATCCGTTTCAACCCGACTCTATTACTGTATACTTACTACTTTTCAAGTTTCTATTTAATCCCCGATAATCCGGTTTATTCCGTTTTTGTGTATCACTTTCTGGTAAATATTTACGTTAAAAGCTCTCAATTATTTCTTTAACACAAACCTTGCCATTTTTCTATAGTATCAAATAAATTTGACCTTTTATAGATTTGATGAAATATTGCCTCTGAACATGCGTCAATTCCCTGACGGTGTTGTGTGCTTGTTTAAACGCTCAATACACACACAATACACATGACACGACGTTGTACATGCTGCATAATTTTCGCGCTCTTTTTAATTGAGAAAAAGATGCGACACAAAGTAAATTTGCACTGCTAATTTGAAGCAAAAACATTTTAACGTTGCGGTAACATTTACATTCAGAAGTGTGTTTCGGATTAAAAACGCATTAACATCGACTTACGGGAATGGGTTTCGGATTACAGCGATTTTCCTCCTTCTTTATAAAGTACCGGTAAACGGTCTTTTCCCAATCGAGCGAAAATTCCCAAATTCCCAATCGGCATCTCAAAAAATCCCAATTGGCGTCCGATTTTTTTCTCAAAACGATCGAAAGTTTTGTAACAAAACCCAACTTTCGGCGAGCGAACAAAGAAAATCGTATAGTTGTGTGTAACCACGCGCTCAATTAATATCGGGTTTCATTATTCAGCGCGTTCAATCAATAGAGTCGTTACTGTTTGCGGTTCTTTTGTCAGGCAGCCAGCGTACTGTTTGACGTCGGTTTGAAACCTTATCGTAGTTTGAAATGCCCTCCAGCACTGCCTCTGTGGAAAGGTTGTTCAGTCTAATGAACAATCTTTGCACGACCAATCGGAACCGTCTATCACAGAACACATTGACAGCTCTAATGATGCTGTGCAGAGAGCAACTGAGTGATGATCAAACATCAAAGATTGTTGAAATTTTCAAAAAAATGAAAGACAGAGACATTACTTTATAAAATATTAAAACAACTAGTAATTGATTTTGTGTCTTCTATATAATATTTTGTTATTTATATCAACTGTATTACTTTAAGTACCGTAAAAAGTTGTGTATAAGGCGCACTTTTTTACCCCAAAATTTCATTTTAAAAACTTGATGCGCGTTATGCACAACTACAGCCATGCCAAGACATTTTTTCGCTGTCAGTTACCCAGTAGCGGTAATTGGCTTCATTCTGTTTTCCGGTGTTTTAACTGTAACTATGTTAATAATAGTGTTATATTGACGATCTGAATAAGATGAACAAACATTATAAAGTTAACATATATATTTTCTATCTTTTTTCAGGTACGTACAGAGCATTGAAATCAAATAAATTTGAAGAAGAGAATGAAAAACGAGGAAGCCATTTTTATTTATATGTTATTGTTTACTTTTCCCACAATATTATACCCTACTGTACTAGGGTTACACAATTTATTTGGGGGCACTTGTCGATTTACAATAGTATGTCGGCAAGGTATTTCCCGATATATTTAAGATTATTTTTCTTGCTTTTCAAATGTGTTAATAAAATTGATGCTGTGTTTGTTTACACGTTTTCATACGTCTTGTCAAGATTGAGGATGTGATTATTGAGCAATTTGCGTCACCTGTCAAGTTTTGTGTAGCTGGGCTATTATCAAAACATGCGAACCGGCAAACGGCTTCACACCTCCATTGTTTGTTTATCGCCGGTAATGTCGTGATGGTGTTGAGAAGTTTGAGTCGTTAAAGTCTCCTGTCAATTTTAGACACTCGAAAAGAACGCATGATATCGGCATTGTAAATAAAACGCGCTGTTGTGAATTAGTCATGCATGAATAATGTCAGTTTCTTAGTTATAACTAATCCATCCGTTATGTGTACTCCACGATAAAATCGTGGACAGTTACTTCGGAGACAAATGATGAAAACCTTGATGGTATCCTCGTGGAAAGTGTGTATTTCATGCATAATTCATTTAAATCCAAACATTTATTTTTACGCATATGATTAAAAAAAAACACCAACTAGTTGTATCGTTATCGTCTTAAAAATAATTTATAATTGGAGCAATAAAAGAATAAGTAAGATCGGCAATGTAAATATAACGATTTTCAGTTAGCCTGCGGTACGGAATTTTTCCCCCGATTTTTTTGCTTCAAAAACTTTTTTTCCCGATTTTTTAGCTTTAAAAAGTAGATGCGCGTTATACATAAATGCGCGTTATACACAACGTTTTACGGTAATGGTCATTAAGGCATGCCTGCAAATGATTATTTTAATGGGTATGTTCAATTAAGTTTGAACTGTATGATGTATTCAATAAGACCCAAACTTCACGACGCGATTTTCCCAATTTAAGGATTTCACGACTCGATTTTTCCCAATTTTGAGGTTTTCACGACTCAATTTTTCCCAATTGGACCGGTACAGGTACTTTTCCCAATTGGACAAGGAAAATCGCTGGATTACAAATTTAATTATTCCCATTTGAGATTTCAACCAATATAAACAGTTGCGTTATGAATTCAACGATAATTTGTTCAAACACTTAACGAGTTGAATGTTTTGACAGAATTATGCATGAAATTCACGTTGTCCACTTGGATTACGCCCGGTTGCCATCATCAGTCTTCTAAGTATCAATTATCGGACGAAACATTTACAAGTGTGTGTAATTTATTCAACGAAAATGTGTTAAAGTGCATTGCGTGTCGAATAAATGTCAGAAAAACGAGGTGAATCAGTTCTATAAATGGACATGATGAAATTTACATGTACTGGAATAAAATTGTTATCTTAAACGGGAGTTATTTGCACAACTTCCTCGCTATAAGTAATTAATTGTTTATCACTTGCAATTAATTTCTCGTATTAATTATGAGTCATAGGTAACACTTGTTTACAGTAAACAGGTGTGATGATGATGACCGAAACTGTCTTTAATGTACTGTACTAGTTACCGGTTTTATATTCAGTCTTGGACGTAACCCACTCGACCGTCGACCAAGTCGAGTGATTTTTGCGTCGGTGGAGCGAAAATTCTAAGCCGGTAGCCCGATCTGTCAAGTGCATTTTTTTCGTGTCCGAACTTTGTAACATGTTCGAAATAGATTCATATAGACGCTTATTCAAAACTACATTGGGACTCTGATTTTGAAATTCAAGCGCCCCCAGCAAGGGATCGTTAAATGGCCTGTGGAAAGCCCTGTTTATGTTGTGTTTGCCTGTGAATGCCTGTGAATTATTTTATATGGCCTGTACAAATAAGATTTTCTGTTGACCCTTTTCATGTGTACCTTTACAGTGATAATATGGGTAATAAAAATCCTATATGTCAATAGGTTGACCTGTTCTGTTAATCAAATGTCTGTCAGTTATATAATCCCTCAATTTCCTAATCTTAACATATGGTATTAAATTTTTCAATTTATTTACCCCACACTATATCATGTTTACTTGCTTATTGACAAACCTTCCAATATTTTAACTAGTCTTTACATGCACAAGATGAACTCTCAAATAGTTTGACCACTTTAAACTTCTGCTTACGTATAAGATAGAAATATTGATGTAAATAACCTTTTAACATTTTTTACATATTAGTAATTATAACAGTTACTAATCAATTACTCAAACATATTATTAAAATATTTCCCATTATTAAATCTATCTGTACTTAAATTTCTATTATAAGATTAATTAATATGCTATAGGAATAAACGATATGCATTTGTCGTAATGTCACACATATAAACTTTAGTAAGTTCTTGCAGTTTCAGTGTCAGTCTTCGAAATTAGCACACGCCCGATCGCCCGTGGCGAGTCAAATTACTGCCGGGCACATACAAAAATTCACGTTTGTGGCCCGCCGGGCATGTAAATTATTGAAGCCAATTGACAGTTTATAAAAAAAAATCGTAAGCGGTTCTTGATTTTTGCATATCTATTTTTCAATTTTGCGAACAAACACCTTGCCGTAAGTTGTAAAACAATGAAATTCGATTGGTTTAACAACACGCACCTGCTTGCACACGTCATCGTTATTGTTTTTGACCGATGCAGTTTGGTTACATTTGGTTCTTATCGACGGTTTCTCTAGACATTAATCGAGAAGATGCTTTTTGAATCGATCATTTCAATCAAGTAATACGCTTCCGTTTTTGTCAATGTAAACAAATGTCATTGTCGACATAGAGGCAGTATCTTAGGTATGTTGATGGGGCTAAGCCCGATAAAGCACTTCCAAAATAGAAAATTGACAATGATTTAGAGAAAAAGGAAGCCAAGAAATGGTACGAGGACACCAGAGAACGCTCTTTTCAAGAGCACTGGTGTAACGATCGACCGTCTTAATTCTAGTGATTGATTAGATGTAATTGTATTCACTACTATTAAAACAAATGTTCTGCTTTACTATGTGTAGCATGTAAGTGTTAAAATGTTGTGATTTGTTATAATTTTGGTTTAAAAAGTTTGGGCATGTAAAAAATATGTTGGGCATGTAAAAATTCTTAAGTAACTGGCAGGACTGGCAAGTAACTTTTCAAAGCTAATTTTGAAGACTGCAGTGTTCTGTAACCCTTGCATTGTTGATAACACCCATGGACAAGAGAGAGCGCATTGCAACTCTCAGCAAAGCAAAGTTATAAAGCTGAGAGTTAAATTATTGCAACTAATTTTATTGTGAAAAATCGACCGAAAAAAACGCCTTCATTCATTAATGACAGCTGGACGTCCTGAATTACACACTACGATGTTGGCGTCATATTTGTGAAACTTTTTGCTGTTCTGGACATACTTGGTGAATTTTCATCAAATAAAAGATGTTGTATCATATATTTTTCAAGTACCTGTGATAGCAACTAAGGCAACATAAGTCATAAGAATACACATTTAAATGTTTCATACCTTTTCACAAGTGTTCAGGCTATAAAATAAATTTATTAAATAAAAAAAACTAGACTATTCCAAACTTCCCCTTCATGCAGCTTTTAAGCAGCACCGTGTACCTTCTCCGATCCTAGATCTTTCCCTAAAAATATCATTTTGGCAACTTATTCATTATTGCACAAAGTTGACAGTCTCACCTGTTTCCCACGGTAAAACAAACGTTGACAGTCAACGGGTGCATCGAAATGTTCAACAAGTCTCTCCCTAAGATCTTCTATTTTTGTTAGTTTTGACAGATCATCAACTCTAAGGGACTTTTTCCCGTCAAAAGATCTAACTTGAATCCACATTTTGTTTTTTTCTTGCAACCTTATCCCGCTTTACGGCAATATTGGCGGGAATATTTTACGGAATATAGCGGAAAATTACGAAATAATTCATTTGTGTACGCACGCAATAACATAATAGTACATATGTTATAAACAATATTTACACTTTAGCAAAAAAAATATTTATAGTTTGCTTTAATATTTGTTAATCAATTGAATAATATTTTGCTTCCGGATTTCTGCGTACATTACCGGATACTACCGTAAGCTAACGGTTATTTTCGGACATAAAATGAAAGCAATCTGAACGCATCGGACACCACACCGTCGATCGCCGTTATGGCGGAATTGTCCGAGGAGTCCCGATTGAAAATGAAAGCGGATAGCACGAAATTGGATTCCAAAACGAAAGCGGAAGTTGTAATATCGCAACGGCCTTGACATGTCAAAGAGCAAGATATGAGCTGATTGCTGTTAAATAGGACGCTCGCTTTATTTATATAAACCGCTTTAAAATGGATCTGTGCGAAAGCTGTTTTTTATTATCAGCAATTGTGCTGCTGTTGGGACTTGTTTGGCTTCGTTTCCGGGGCCTTGAGTATGTGATCATGCATTACAGATGGGTTTTTGTTTGCCTATTTCTGCTGCCTCTCTCAGTTGTCTATGATGGTGCCATGTATATACGAACATGGCTTATATTTAAAATGAATTCTGCCCCAAAGATGCACGACAGCAAAGTCAAACATGTTCAAGATCAAGTAAGTGGATACTTTTAAATGACAACTTACATTATTTGCGCAGTGGTAAGAACATTGATCAGACCTCAGGCACAGGTTTAGGCGTCAGTCAATGTTTGAAGGAACGACATAATTATCTGAATCAACTTTAAATTCTTTATTTTTGATAGACATAAAAGACTTGAATCAGATTCAACTAAATTATTAAAAGAAAAATAAGTAAGTGCCGCTCGATTGGTCAATGTCGGCTCTGGTGCTTAACTTACATGTAACCCAGGAAATCTTTAAGTATACTTGTACCCCGGGTATGGTAAAAATACTTGAACGTACCCCATCAATATAAGACTGTACCCGAGTTGTATTCCCGCCCAAAATCTGATGTCAAAAAACGCGCTACTGAATACCGTAAAAACGATAATGTTTAGCTTTAACAAACTCCTCTTGAACGTTATTCATTTAAAAAAAATATCCAACAACGACCTATTTAGCGTTAAAATTGCCAGGTATGTTTTAGTATATTTACCAAATATTTACCGTACCCTGGATACATGTAAGTATTCTTAAGGGTACCTTGGGTATATGTAAGTAATACCCAAGCCTACAATGACCAATTGAGCGTAAGTGCCCAATCATGTTGTAATATCATACAAAGCCCTAGTATAAAGTGAGTTTAATATTGAAAATTGTGTTGATGTTAAGATCGAGACGAAACACACAATATAACATCACACGCAGTGAATCAAATTTTAAGCTTAGTTGGCCTAATGCCTACTGCAATTAAGTGGTCTCCTTTTTAGTGTGACGTCACAATACTACTTCACCCACCCATGATGTGAATGATATTGCAGCAGTAAGTCCAAATAACGAGACGTAATCTACCGATTATATCAACCTCATATTTATAGGAGTATGCAGCAGTGTGTGTGTGGTACTATCGGCTTAGCATTGTTAAACAAGCTGTAAATAAACAAATTTGACATGGATTTAATTGGAATTAAATGAATGTTTGAAGGTAAATTGTTTGTTGTTGCATTGTTGAAATTAATTCTAAAATTTTAATACTAGTCTTCTGAACGGATGGATAATCTTTAACAGGAGGATTGGCTATTAATTTATTCTATTATTTTGCAAAACTATTTACATGCAGTAGTTATCTGTTATTCTCTCCGTATCAACGGTGTTCTTTACTACTTGCATGCATTTTCATAAATTATATCAGAGTGGTATATTACTAAAGACATGGCATTGTAAAGGACATGATTCTATGATAAAATTATATTCTTCTCTGCAGGTTAAAGCCTGGAAGGCTGATGGGATGAAGTCAGGAATGTGCACAGCTCGGCCTGGCTGGATGAACATAAGTTTTCGTCGCGGTCTCTATAAGAAAACCATGCGAAACATTGAGGTGAACTTGATTGATATCCTCAATGTGGATACAGAGCGTAAAATTGTGAGGGTTGAACCGCTAGTTTCGATGGGTCAGATAACGGCCATGTTGAATCCGCTTGGCTGGACGCTGCCAGTTCTACCAGAGCTAGACGATCTCACTGTTGGTATGTTATCATCTAGAGTAAAGAGTTTGTTATGTCAAATATATTACAGTTCATTGATTTGATTATGGTTTATTTGTAAATGTAAGAAAGACCTATTCACTGATTGGAAAAATGAGAATTTTTAAAAATAAATTGTAATAGATTCACAAAAAAAGTTTACTTTTTTTAAACAATATATTTTGTGGGCCCAAAAATAAGCACACATTTGTTCAGTTTGTGGCTATTCAATCTAAAAATGCAAAAGGTAGTGAAAAAGCACTCTTTTTGACACCTCTGACCTTCTAACTACTGTATATAATACAACAATAAATCAATTACCATTCTGTTTGAGTTACGGTTCCGTTATTGTAATGCATTTGAATTGACTTTTTGCAAAAATCTGTGGACAAATTCTTTAAACCATCAAAGCTTAGGCTTCTTTTGTAGGTGGACTAATCATGGGGGTTGGCATTGAGACATCCTCGCATAAAGTGGGACTGTTCCAGCATTGCTGTGTCAGTTATGAGCTTGTATTAGCTGACGGAAGTGTTGTCAAGTGCTCAAAGGTTTATCATTGCCGCTTATATTGAATATCATGTCATGTCGATATTAATGTAAAACTTGAAATAATGCAACCGATGAAAAGATTATGATGACATAAATGTAATAGAAAGTGAATCTTATTGTCCAAAAAAAACATAATTTATTTACTGTCTGATGTTTAAAAGCTCTAGTAAAGTTTATTTTTATTTATTAACCAGGTTTTCTGAAGGATTCAAATGGTAATTAGATTGGCGAATGCTGGCTGGCGGGCGGGCAAAACAAGCTTGTCCGGGCCATAACTTTGTTGTTCATTGTGAGATTTTAAAATCATTTGGCACATTTGTTCAACATTATTAGACAGGGTGTGTCGCGCTAAAGAATTACGTCGATATCTCCAAGGTCAAGGTCACACATTGAGTTCAAAGGTCAAAAATGGCCATAAATCAGCTTGTCCGGGCCATAACTATGTCATTCATTGGAAGATTTTAAAATCATTTGGCACATTTGTTCACCATCATTGGACGGTGTGTTGCATGAAAGAATTACTTCGATATCTCCAAGGTCAAGGTCACACATTGAGTTCAAAGGTCAAAAATGGCCATAAATCAGCTTGTCCGGGCCATAACTATGTCATTCATTGAAAGATTTAAAAATCATTTGGCACATTTGTTCACCATCATTGGACGGTGTGTTGCATGAAAGAATTACGTCAATATCTCCAAGGTCAAGGTCACACATTGAGTTCAAAGGTCAAAAATGGCCATAAATCAGCTTGTCCGGGCCATAACTATGTCATTCATTGGAAGATTTAAAAATCATTTGGAACATTTGTTCACCATCATTGGACGGTGTGTTGAATGAAAGAATTATATCGATATCTCCAAGGTCAAGGTCACACTTTGAGGTTAAAGGTCAAAAATGGCCATAAATGAGCTTGTCCGGGCCATAACTATGTCATTCATTGTGAGATTTTAAAATAATTTGGCGCATTTGTTCACCATCATTGGACGGTGTGTTGCACAAAAGAATTACGTCAATATCTCTAAGGTCAAGTTCGCCACGACTAAAAATATATTTATTTTTAAACAAAGGGGGTTAATTATAAAAAATCAGTTCAGTTTGACTTGTCTCCCTTTATCAGACTTTTTTTCAAATTGATAACCTGGTTTTGTGACAATTTTGTCCCTTGTTAAAATTCATATTCCATGCAACATTTTAACCATATTTATGATGAGAACACATTTTAACCAATTTTCTAGGATGAAAACCCGGACCTTTTTTATGCTGTTCCATGGTCATACGGTACCTTGGGATTTCTAGTTTCTGCAGAGATACAAATTGTTCCTGCCAAGAAATATGTCAGGATGGAGTACTTTCCTGCTAAAAGTCGACAGAAGGTAGCAACCTTTGACTCATGACCTTTTAGGACTTATATGAACTAGTGCATTTCGATGACAATAGAAATACTGGCGGACCAATGGTAGAAATGAATTAGCTGTTTTTGAACAATTAAAGTTTGTGTTTGGTAACAAAAAAGAAAAATATCAATTCAATAAAATCTGATTACAAATAATATTATTTTATCTTCATTCCATGACTCTTTAAAAAGATAAATAAATCCATCTCGATTGATTAAAAACTGTGTTGGTAAGCAAAATTCAATTACCGGTAGCAACTTATATGTGTTATAAGTATTTGTAGTCATTGATAAGGTGAAAATAGTATGGCTTTTGGCAAGTAACAGCTTTAAGTACCGTTGACGTAATTACAAACACTTACAACAGATGATTGAGAGGTTTGAGCAAGAGACAAACAAGGGCAGTGGCAATGAGTTTGTGGAATGCCTGGTGTACTCTGAGAACTCGGGTGTGATCATGACTGGTAATATGACTGAGGAGGCTGAGGCAGACAAGGTGGGTACACCCTGCAGTGTATTTCTTGTCAAATTTGGTGCAATTTTTTTCCCCATGCCAATCGCGAAAAGTATTTATATTTTTTTATTTTAAAAAACTCTCAACTTCTTGTTCATCTTCCTTTCAAGCTGTTTTAGTTACAGTGTTAGTTAGAAACTTATCTAATGCAACATCAAAAACAGCTTCATTTTAAAGTATTTGTAAGCAAAAACAGCAACACATGATTTTCCAATTTTAGTCAAAACTATGCAATTTTTCCCAATTAAAAGTTTCATGGCCCCATTCCATAAAGATGCAAAAAACACTGCCCCAAAAACCTCTAGCTGCAAATTGTGCAGCCATTGCTATGCACAAGTAAGATATTCTGGGCTTGTTTGCTCAGAACTTTAAAGCACAGTTAATGCTAAAAACCTGGAGACTGTAATTTTCTGTCAGAACAATGAATTGGTCAGGCTTTCTTTGTTTGTATGCACCAACCAATTCTTAGACTTTAGAATTAAGTAAAGTCATAGACCCAATAGAAATACAGTCGGACCTGAGGACGCGGCCACATGAGCTAAGCGGCCAACCTGCGGTATGTGGCCAGTTCAGGTCTGCCCGTTCATTTCTGCTCTTTAAAAGTCCGTGTTAAGCACTATTCTCTCGTATGCAGCCAGCGGCCAGGCTTCTTTGTTCAAACAACAAAAATTGACATGTGTATAACGGTCGAGTGACCAGATTAAAGACGCGTGTAATTAATAAAGGTGGTCGAAAAATTTTCAAACTGTAAAAACCGCAAACCAATTAATAGAGACTTTGCCTGTGATGAACATACCGATCAATTAACCTAGATAAAACGGATTATACAGGGGTGTGAATTAGTAGACCATTATTGGTGATCTTTACAACCTTTGTTTAATGCGAGTTTTTAATTTGTCAGTGAAATTGGGTGTTTACTATAAAAATGGTGTTGATAAAAGAAGTTTGTAACGGTCTAATTAAATGAAATTACACAATGTAATTTTGATTGCTGACAATTACATTACAGCTTGCGTTTACTGTATGGTATTAGTAGAAAACTGAGAAAATGAATTCCTATTAAATGGAGGGATTTTATGCGATATTTATCATTTATGATGCTAAAATGTCTAAGCGCAAATGCCTTTCGTTAGAGGATCAGGTTAAAATTGTGCGGCTTCTTGAAAGCGGACGTTAGTCGAGAGACATAGCGTCCGAGTTTGGTGTCGGTAGGACCCAAAATGTGGCGAAACGTAAGAGGGACATTATGGACGAATATGAATGTGGGAACCCAAACGCTAAGCGTGTTAAAATCTGTGTGAATAAAACAGGATTGGATACCTTTTAATTTTGCTTAGCTGACCGTCAATTTTCTTAAATTGTGCTAAGCAGCCAACCTGTTGTATGCAGCCAGTTTGGGTATGTCCCTTCACTGGCTGCTTACCACGGGTTTGACTGTATATAATAAAGTCAAGACTTAGACCCAATAGAAATATATAATAAAGTCAAGACTAAGATCTAATTGATTGGTGCTTAATTTGACCCAATAGAAATATATAATAAAGTAAAGACTTGGACCCGATATAAAATATATAATTAAGTAAAGACTTCAGTTGTCATACAATGTCTTAGCATTTAAGTTTAGAAGACAATCAAAAAAATCAAATCTTCTTTAATGTATAAGAAAGATTTAATTGTGTACTGCTGTAAACGGTTTGATCAAATAATTATTGATATTTGATATTTCTACCATATCTTGTTGAAAATTAATAATAAATATACTGTGGGGAGTCAATGTTGTATGCCATTGATACATCTTTAAATGTTCTCAAACTAAATTTCATTCTGTTTGTATAATAAATATGATATTGATTAAGCAGTTGCTACTTTTTTTCCCAACATGTATCCTTCCATTAATATTTGAATACCTTTCTTGTTCTGTCGCCGACAACAACAAACAATGCATGTTTACTATAACTTACTGTTATTATTTAGATCAACCCGATAGGCTATTTCTGGAAACCATGGTTTTTCAAGCATGTGGAGCAATTTCTGCGCATTGGTTCTGCTGTGGAGTACATTCCTTTACGACACTACTACCATCGACACTCCCGTAGTATCTTCTGGGAATTACAGGTAACATATCGATATATGATGTCAAAATCCTTTCTTTGAAAATAAGTTTAATGCATGTGCAGGCTTTATTTAGCAAATACATTTCAGTTACTGGCAGAACTTTTATATCTTTTTTATACGCCCATTTTTAAAAACGAGACGTATTATAGTTTCACCCTTGGCGGGCGGTGGGCGGGCTGCGTCCACAGCAGTATCCGCTTTCTAATTCAAATAGTTTTCATCTGATCTTCACCAAACTTGGTCAAAAGTTGTGTAAAGACAATATCTAGGTCAAGTACGAATATGGGTCATGCCGGGTTAAAAAGTAGGTCAGGGGGTCACTTAGTGCATTTCAATGATTGAGCATGGTGTCCGCTCTCTAATTGAAGTAGTTTTCACCCAATCTTCACCATATTTGGTCAGAAGTTGTGTCTAGATGATATGTAGGTCAAGATCAAATAGGGGTCATGCCGGGTCAAAAACTCGGTGATGAGGTTACTTAGTGCATTTCAAGCATTTAGCATGGTGTCCGCTCTCTAATTGAAGTAGTTTTTATCTGATCTTCACCTAATTTGGTCAGAAGTTGTGTCTAGATAAAATGTAGGTCAAGTTCGAATATGGATCATGCTGGGTCAAAAAGGTCAAGAGGTCACATAGTGCATTTCAAGCATTTAGCTAGTGTCCGCTCTCTCATTGAAGTAGTTTTCATCTGATCTTCACCAAATTTAGTCAGATGTGACATCTAAATGATATCTAGGTCAAGTTCAAATATGGGTCATGCCGGGTCAATAACTAGGTCTCAAGGTCACTTAGTGCATTTCAAGCATTGAGCATGGTGTCCAAAACCTTCGAACGGGCGTATCTTGTGACAGTTTGGCACTCTTGTTTGATATGATTTTGGTTGAACAACAAAGAGCCGTCATGGTTTTCAATTTTGCTGATTGATTAATTCTCATCTTCTTTTTTTGACTACATGCACATGAAAACAAACCATTTGTCTTCTTTTCACTCGACTTCAAATCTTACTGCATGTTCATGAGATACCATTTTACCTCTATCATTGTTGGGAATTTGTACATGTTACAACGCTTTGGCGCCATTGCGCGGAACGTCATGTGACGTTAACGACATAACTGTGAGTTCGTTGTTTATAGACATTGAGATTTGAAATAGATTCAGAACTAGACACAACATTTTCTTCCTTTTATACGATCACAAGACATTTTGGTGCCGTGACCAGGCTGAACAAGCTCATTGCGATGCGCGACGGTCATCGTCGCCTTATATCCAGAGAATTAGAGAGATTCGACTCAACCGAGTTAACGACATCAGTGTACGAGAGATTACTTCACATGATTGTGGAAGAAGCAGAAGAAGTGAGAACGCTGAACGATAAGATCGTCAACCATAACGATATTGAAGATTTATCATCAGAACTGGTTGAGGGAAAATCATATTCATTTGACCTAGAGTTAAAGATACAAAGACTTAAAGATAATCGGAATAAACATATCGGAAACAAAGAAGAAATTACATCGAACGTTTCACAAGACATTTATCAAAACAGGAAGCAGCCCGACTACACCGTGCACAGCATTCCGGTCGTGAACAACGCCCCCTACCTTGCACAGCAACTGCTGACTCAGGCAACACCGGCCGCTCCCTTAACATACAAGATACCGCGCTACAAATACCACGCCTTGGAGAAGCATGTGATGTGTAATTCAGCGATAATCCTGCCCAGACCGGATGTGCTTCTGGGAGTGGATAACGCTACGATCGAGATGTGCACAAATAGCAGAACCCGAAACACACACTCGGAAAAGAAGACACAAACGGATGCGGTTAATCGTTCAAATTACAAAAAGGATACATTGACTCCCCGGCGTGTATTTCTAGTACAAAAGGGATCTCACGCCGGAAACCAAGAAGACAATCTGATGGAAGCGGTACAAGAGAGTAGTTTAGACGACTCGGGTAGAAAAGATGTTTCGTTCACTTTAGGTGGTAACAGTCAGGAAGAGAGCACGATGATCTCCACGTTGATTATACCGGACCACACGATTCCCTGCAGCCAGTGGATGTCATTCAAAAGTGACAACGAGCCGGTTTTCAACAGTGGGCCGGAAGTGGATGAGAGCGGCAATACATTCCTCAAGTGCCTGCAGCGCTCCAAACTCCAGAGTCATAATGATTCGTGTATGCCGTCGCGTCATGAGTTTTGCTTCGAAGCAGTAGTGAATAAACGTTACAACCGCTGGAAACGAAGCCGACGAAAAAAAAACTCTGAGCACCGACAGCCGGCCGTCGTGCCTGGCAGCGGCAGCTCTGATGAAAATGATGAAAGAAACTCTGCTATAGAACGAATCATTGACACCATGTATGAACAAATCCACGGGCCCGTTCCGCATACCCCGAACGGATCCAGCGACACGCCGCGCATGCGCAATCGCCGAAGCCGGGAAAAGGAATTGTCCACTAATATCGTTTCCAGTGACAATGGTTACATAGACCCATCTAGTGGCAATTACGACGCTAGTTCGTCTTCTTTATCGACAGACGCTCTACGCGTCACATACGATAACATTCGGCATATAGCAGACGGCTCTGTGTACACTACTGAGACTAAAGTGTATTCCCCACAGGGCTACCGTGTTGGACCGGAAGCGAGCGACAGTGGCGCCACCTCGGAAGATATGTAGGCCTGGTCGCACATTGAACAATACAAACATGAGATACCGATGCGCCTTAAATACACCCCCGAGTAGGTGGTCAAGGGAAATGATGGACTGGTGCAATCAACAAAAATTTGTGTTGGAAATTGACAAATAGACAAATTACGAAACTATATTCCCTGTAAGTGAAGTGAAAATAATGAAACATTTATAAAACTGGTGATTGATTTCATATACTGAACGTTTTCATTGTGTTAAGTATGTTGCAGATTAAGTTGTGTTTATATTTTGTTTAAAATGTATTTTCGTTCCAGATATAACATTAATGTTGAATTTATAAACTTATTTGTTTCATGCTTCGATATTTTAAGTGCATATTATTGTATTTCTATGTGTTTATTCACATTTTGTGGCCCAGAGTATGTTGGGAATTTGTACATGTTACAACGCTTTCGCGCCATTGCGCGGAACGTCACGTGACGTTAACGTCATAACTGTGAGTTCGTTGTTTATAGACATTTAGATTTAAATAGATTCAGAACTAGACACAACGTTTTCTTCCTTTTATACGATCACAAGACATTCATCTTGGCTTAAAATCTTACTACATAGACATGATATCCTACAATTGACCTCAATCCATGAGGCGTAAAATCTCCTACATTTACATGGTATATAATCATTGAACCTATTTTAACCTGGCTTCAAATCATATTACCTCTATCAACTTGGCTTATTTTTTTACTTCTACGTGATGTAGAATTGACCATCTTCTAGTACATAATATTTTATTTCTATCCACTTGGCTTTAATTTGTTCAACATCTCTACAGGATCTATAAAATGGAACATCGCATTCAATAAAATTATTTGATTTCCATCCACTTTGATTAAAATCCTACCATATTTACAGGATATCATTCCATTTGGCAACCACCCTCTGTTCCGCTACCTCCTGGGCTGGACGGTTCCACCCAAGGTTTCTCTGCTGAAGCTCACGCAGGGGGAGACAACCAAGAAGCTGTATGAGAAACACCAGGTGATCCAGGACATGCTGATCCCCCTTGGCAAGCTGGACGAGGCACTGGATGTTTTCCATAAACACCTCAAAGTGAGGATAAACTGTACAATTATTATATTTGAGCATCGCTCAGGCAAAACATTCTTGTGCGTGAAGTGTCGTCCCAGATTACCTTGTACAGTCTACACAGGCTAATCAGGGACAACACATTTTGCTTTGATGTTGTTGTTTTCAAGTAAAAAAAAGTCTCTTATTACCAAAAATCCAGTTTAAGCGGAGAGTATCAACCCTGATTAGACTGTGTAAACTGCACAGGCTAGTCTGGTATGACACTTTACGCACATGCATTTTACAGAATGTGGAGCGTTTATTGTATACCAAAATTTATTCCTAGGATTTTGGCTGTTTTAAGAAAACTTACTGGTAACATTCATTGATATACCTCTGAAAACGAAGAGTGGAATATTGGTCAGTAGGTCGGTAGATATAAGTTGTTATAAGGTTGTGGAGTTTCAACTTTTCTCAAGCAATTTCATTGGAACTTGAAGTCATTGCTTTAAAGGGAAGATGTGAAAGACACTTTATTCCGTGCAAAATGATCAACATATATCTGAGTGGTTTGCCTTGTATATTGCTGACAAAACGGTTATTACATATTAGTTGCATATGAGATCCCTCACTTACATTCCACCATCTGTACCTGCTGTGTCTATTATTGCACTTTGACATTTTAGTGTTGTACAGAAATGAAATTAAATCTGGTTGTTTTGCCAATAACTCTCATTCTTACTGCTCTACATGATTCAGAAGTATGGGGCAGATGGTGTTGAACTAAACTTATTACCAATCCCAACATAAGCTGGGTGGCATGGCAGGGATTCAAACTCACTAACATAAGACTGCCTGAAGCGTTAAACAAACTCAGCTAGGCTGTTGAGTGTTTGTTAAAGTTTACAAAAACTGTGATATGCTTTCTAAATAGCAATAACTCTTTTTTTTAAACCATATCCAGCTTTACTGATAGCTATTGCTTTAAACCCAATCCACCATCTTCATATACTAATTGCCAGCTGTACTGATACTCAGCGATTGTATTTAAATTTAATCTACAACTTACATACATTGAAAGGCTCTTCTAACACTATTCTTTCATTATTCATAATTTCTGGATTATTTATCAACATAATGTATACAGTTTTAGCTGTACTGACAGCAATGGTTTTCAACATAATCCACCACTTACATATAAATTGCCAGCTGTACAGAAAGCCATTGTTTTCAACATAATCCACCTCTTACATATAAATTGCCAACTGTACAGAAAGCCATTGTTTTAAACATTATCAACCTCTTACATATAAATTGCCAACTGTACAGAAAGCCATTGTTTTAAACATAATCCACCACTTACATATAAATTGCCAGCTGTACAGAAAGCCATTGTTTTGAACATAATCCACCTATTTCATATAAATTGCAAGCTGTACAGAAAGCATTTGTTTTGAACATAATCCACCTCTTTCATATAAATTGCCATCTGTACAGAAAGCCATTGTTTTGAACATAATCCACCTATTTCATATAAATTGCCAGCTGTACAGAAAGCCATTGTTTTGAACATAATCCACCTCTTTCATATAAATTGCCAGCTGTACAGAAAGCCATTGTTTTGAACATAATCCACCTATTTCATATAAATTGCCAGCTGTACAAAAAGCTATTGTTTTAAACATAATCCACCTCTTTCATATAAATTGCCAGCTGTACAGAAAGCCATTGTTTTGAACATAATCCACCTCTTTCATATAAATTGCCAACTGTACAGAAAGCCATTGTTTTGAACATAATCCACCTATTTCATTTAAATTGCCAGCTTTACAAAAAGCTATTGTTTTAAACATAATCCATTTCTTTCATATAAATTTCCAGCTGTACAGAAAGTCATTGTTTTGAACATAATCCGCCTCTTTCATATTAATTGCCAGCTGTACAGAAAGCCATTGTTTTGAACATAATCCACCTCTTTCATATAAATTGCCATCTGTACAGACATTATTATCCACCACTTACATATGAACCTCCTCTGCTCATATAAATACACAGCTGTACCCGCTCTGGCTGTGCCCATTCATGCTATACAACCTCCCGGGCCTGGTACATCCGGCTGGCCACCAGGACGAGATGTACGTAGACATCGGGGCGTACGGAGCTCCCACTGCCCCTGGATTCCAGGCTGTACCTGCCACCAAGAGACTAGAGGAGTACGTCCTAAAGGTCAAAGGGTAAGGAGTGGCTTTTGTACTTGCCAATCATTCCGTGCAAACGAATGAGAAATACACAAATGCATATGTACAAGTCGAATAATTCCATGGAAATACAAAAGAGATACATGTTAAGTGGACTTAATTAATTTTTTATTTTTTATTTCCTGTATGTTTTGAGCTTACAGGAAAAGGAATAGTTCAAAAGATCTACCAATGCTTTTATACTTATTCAAAACTATTCAATGTGTGAGTCATATTTACTGGTGATAATTCCTTAGCGACTTCTTATCTATTCGTTATGAAAGCTCAAACATTTTTTTAGCCTGGTTAATCTGGATTTGTTGCATAAGCTCACTTTTTTATGCTCCCCCTAAAAAATTTTAGTGGGGGAGCATATAGTCACCGCTTCGTCTGTCCCTGCGTGTGTCCGTCCGTCCATGCACAATTTTTGTCCGGGCTATTTCTCAGCAATTAAAGACCAGAATTCAATTAAACTTTATGGGAAGCTTCACTATCAAGAGTAGATGTGCATATTATCAGCCGGTTCTGGTCTGATGATTTTTATCCCCCCGGATCGAATGATCGGGGGTATATTGTTTTTGGCCTGTCTGTCTGTCTGTCTTTCCGTCATTCTGTCACTCTGTCATTCTGTCCCAAAACTTTAACTTTACAGTTAAGTTTTGCAATAACTTTTGAAATATTGAACATAGCAACTTGATATTTGGCATGCATGTGTAACTCATGGAGCTGCACAATTTGAGTGGTGAAAGGTCAAGGTCATCCTTCCAGGTCAAAGGTCAACAACAAAAAGCGGCGCATTAGGGGGCATTGTGTTTCTGACAAACACATCTCTTGTTCACAGAGTTATGGCCCTTTGAAATATTCTTTAAAAAATCTTGTCCCCCCAACTACTGTGCCCTCAAGACGTTTTCTTTTATCGAATATATAGTGCAATATTGTGACTAAAAAAACCTTTGGGGATCATCAACTGTCTCTGAAGGTTTCTTGTTTCTTATTGCAATAAAATTTGCAGACAAGCATTTTAAACCTGGGCAAGCTATAATTCATAATTAGATGTGAACTGAACATTATAAATACTATTTTGTATTATACCATGAACTATAAAATATGAATAAATAAAGTATCTGACTTAAGCAAGATTTTCTTAATCCAAGTTTTGATAAATCAAGGCCTGATTGTGTAAACATTGGACTTATTTTCAAGAAGTTCCTATGTTTAACATCATACACTAAAAAAACACAATACTTAAGGTACCAGAGTGTTTAAGAAATCTTAAATAGATGTATTTCAGTCATGTTATGTAAAAACAGGGCTAACTCATGCGCGGAAATTGTCATCCCAGCTTAGCCTGTGCAGTCCACAAAAGATTATCAGGGATGACACTGACTGCTTTTTGTTGTTGTTCGAAATGGCAGTCTATTCAAAGCTGAAATCCAGTTTAGGCCAAAAGTGTCGTCCCAGATTAGCCTGTGCAGACTTTGTATGCAAATGCAGTAACCCATTTTCCCCGAGCAATGCTCATTTCCATAAGAAAATACAGGCCACAGTGCATAGTTAACCCTTTGCATGCTGGGAAATTTGTCGTCTGCTAAAATGTCATCCGCTGAATTTCTTAAATTAGCATTTTCTTCATATTTTTTTTCAAAGAATACTATCAGAATAGCAAACAGTTTGGATCCTGATGAGACGCCATGTTCTGTGGCGTCTCATCTGGATCCAAACTGTTTGCAAAGGCCTTCAAAATTCGGTTCCCGCACTTACAGGGTTAAAGAAAAATACCTGCAAATTCTGTATTGATCTAGTGGAGCTATGTAAGAGATGTTTTCGCTGTGTCCAAGGTTTCAGATGCTGTATGCAGACACGTACCTCTCTGAGACTGACTTCCGGAAGATGTTTGACCACAAACTGTACGACACGATGAGGGAGCGACTGCAGTGTCACAAGGCCTTCCCCGAGATCTACGGGAAAATCAATCGTAATGTCCGCGATTAAGGAGAAAACCAACATTAGCTGTGTGCCAATAACGTGAGATGTTAATTTTACAACTATTATATCTGGTGTTAGCTATAGCTGTCTCATGCTGGACATATTTCTAAAAAAAATGATTTTTTTTAGGCATAAGAAATGCTTATGGTACGTGTAATAATACATTTGGTTGTATTGAAATGCCTTATTGTGGTATGCACAACAATTAAAATATTTGAAGCCTGGTACTTATGTATTAAATGCCTTTTTCGTTGTAAACACAGTGTCATTTTAAAAGTTATGAGGTTTTATCTTTTTGTTTTTTATCAAAAGTTCAAAATGACATTACAAAATATTTGATTTAATAATTAATATGCTTTGATATTTATTTTGTGTTACATTTTTTCACTGTAAGGAACAAGTCACAAAAAAATTTCAATGTTTTCGAAAAAAATAATTAACATATCCAAATATTGATAAACTGAATTCTGACAATTTCTTATCGTTCAAAATCATCTGTTGTTCACAGATGACATTTCTTTCCACCATCTTAACATAATTATAAGGTAGTCCTGTATGTGCATACAATGAAAGCATTTCACGATTTGTGGGTTCTTAATTAAAATGTGGTTTATTTTATTGACTACTACCATGACAGCTTTGATAATCATAATAAAGCAAATGTTCATTGAACTTTTTATGTCCCCCACTATAGTAGTGGGGGACATATTGTTTTTGCCCTGTCTGTTGGTTGGTCTGTTGGTTGGTTGGTCTGTTGGTTTGCGCCAACTTTAACATTTTGCAATAACTTTTGCTACATTGAAGATAGCAACTTCATATTTGGCATGCATGTGTATCTCATGAAGCTGCACATTTTGAGTGGTGAAAGGTCAAGGTCATCCTTCAAGGTCAGAGGTCAAATATATGTGGCCAAAATCGCTCATTTTATGAATTCTTTTGCAATATTGAAGATAGCAACTTCATATTTGGCATGCATGTGTATCTCATGGAGTTGCACATTTTGAGTGGTGAAAGGTCAAGGTCAAGGTCATCCTTCAAGGTCAGAGGTCAAATATTTGTGGCCCAAATCGCTTATTTTATGAATACTTTTGCAATATTGAAGATAGCTACTTGATATTTGGCATGCATGTGTATCTCATGGAGCTGCACATTTTGAGTGGTGAAAGGTCAAGGTCATCCTTCAAGGTCAGAGGTCAAATATATTTGGCCCAAATCGCTTATTTTATGAATACTTTTGCAATATTGAAGCTAGCAACTTGATATTTGGCATGCATTTGTATCTCATGGAGCTGCACATTTTGAGTGGTTAAAGGTCAAGGTCAAGGTCATCCTTCAAGGTCAAATATATGGGTCAAAATTGTTCATGTAATGTCACTTCTGCAATATTGAAGCTAGCAATTTTATATCTGAAATGCGTGTGTATCTCAAGGAGCTGCACATTTTGAGTGGTGAAGGGTCAAGTTCAAGGCCATCCTTCAAGGTCAAACGTCATATAGGGGGACATTGTGTTTCACAAACACATCTTGTTTTATTTGTTTTTCATCAAATACCTCAATTTTGTTATATTTGATTGAAATAAGAACATAATTTCAACTTTAAAAAGATGTTTGTTCCAGCAATATTGGAACAAAGGGCCTAAGGCTTACTGCAATTATGTAATGGTGTTAGTTTCCTGTCACTAGCTCGCAACCAAGGCCACTGACTGGCAAAAAGTTGTCCAGACTGTTATTTCATTGTTAAAAAAACATTCCACAAATCCTCACTGTGCTTTAAGAGAAGGCCAGTCTTGAAAAAAGGTCAAATATTGACATAATACAGCTTTTTCGTGGTTAAACATGTGTTACAAAGACACATCTAGTTTAATTGTTTAACAATTAATAAAGAGAAAAAATTATATTGTAAAACAACGCACTGATTTTTTATAAAATGTTTCTGGTTTTAACAAAATGTAACTGTTTTTAACAAATTGTTGCTGATTACAAGGTGCTTAAAGATATACAAGAACTAATGAACCCTTTTTCTCGTTCTTTCTTTGAGCAATGTCGATAATTATTTTTGTTTATGTTCTTTTTGGGCAAAACCCTGTACCTTGTAGTTACTGTTCTGTTTTAGCAACACACTAAACTTTGGTTGTTAATAGATCTTTGAGCAACACTTTGTGATGTTGCTGCAAATAGATCTGTTGGCAAGCTCCTGTACTGTTGTTGTCAATAGATCTTTGAGCAACACCATCTAATGTTGTTGTTACTAGATCTTTGAACAACACCCTGTACTATTGTTGTTACTAGATCTTTGAACAAAGCCCTGTACTATTGTTGTTACTAGATCTTTGAACAACGCCCTGTACTATTGTTGTAACTAGATCTCTGAACAAAGCCCTGTACAATTGTTGTTACTAGATCTCTGAACAAAGCCCTGTACTATTGTTGTTACTAGATCTCTGAACAAAGCCCTGTACTATTGTTGTTACTAGATCTCTGAACAAAGCCCTGTACTATTGTTGGTACTAGATCTCTGAACAAAGCCCTGTTACTATTGTTGTTACTGGATCTCTGAACAAAGCCCTGTACTATTGTTGTTACTGGATCTCTGAACAACGCCCTGTACTATTGTTGTTACTAGATCTTTGAACAATGCCCTGTACTATTGTTGTTACTAGATCTTTGAACAACGCCCTGTGCTATTGTTGTTACTAGATCTCTGAACAAAGCCCTGTACTATTGTTGTTACTAGATCTTTGAACAACGCCCTGTACTATTGTTGTTACTGGATCTTTCAGCACAACCTGCACTATTGTTGTTACTAGATTTTTAACTAAATAAAAAATATTTAGTAAAGATTTCCATAATTGTTTCTGTTTTCTTGTTTTCATTATTGCTATTATCTACATACAATATTGCAAATTATTACATAAAAAACTCCATTCCACTATGTATTTTTATATATTTGCTATTAGGTATGATTTTCATATGGTGTTTTTGCGTGAATAACATTTGTTTGTAAGAAAAAATCAAAAATTATGTGCATATTTATACAGTAGAATACTGTAGAATCGTTGTTAGGCTCTCAAGTAAGGATCAGGATTTTTTTAGCTTACATCTTTGTTATCTAATGGTGACTGGACTTCTTTAGTACTAACAGTTTTTTATACACTTTTCGCATAAAAAATATCTAGTGATATTTTGTACATCCAATACCTCATTTGAAGGTTAGTTCATGTACTGAGTATCATTATCCCACAGTTGGTCAAGTCTGATTTTGAAAATATTTAATGATTTTGCAGGCACTACTTCGTAAGGTAAATTATTCCATGCAGATATGATTCTTTGAGATAAACTTTTTAGTCTAAAATTTGTCTCACATGTTGGTTTGGCAAGTTTAAAACAGTGTCCTTAAGTGTTTAATGTGTTGAAGGAGAACAATCGCTCACATTCTATATCATCTAGTTGATTAATGATTTTGTAACACTGAATAATCTCCTCTTCTACGTCTATGGGAAAGGCTGGGTAGTTTAAACGTCTTCAAGCGATTGTTATAGTTCATATTTAGGGACTTATCTTGTTATCCACCTCTACAAACCCTGAATACTTTCAATTTCTCTCTGTAGGTAAGGAAACCAAACTGTGTTCCCATATTCAAGGTGTGGACGCACGCCAGCTTTGTATAATTTGACATACGAGTCCTTATCCAGAAATACAAGATACATTCTTTTTAGACCAAGAACACTGTTGCAGTTTTTAACTTTACTGGAGACATGCTTATTAAATTTCAGATTGTCATGGAAGATGGACATAATATGGAAGTTAAACTAACAGGTCTATAGTTACCTGTTTCAGACTTATAACTTCCCTTTTTGAATAAAGGAGTTACATTTGCATATTTCCACTCACTATGTATTTAACCAGATGACACTGATTTTTTTTAATCCATTGAAACAGTGTTTGCCATAACATTAGCTTAACTTTTCAGAAAAATGGGTGAATATTGTCCAGTCCCATAGACTTGGTTGTGTTTAAATCTGAGAGTAACTTCTCAACTTCATAGGAGCCCTCTTCGATTCTTGCCAAAGGTTCATCAAAGTTCACATCATTTACCTGGGAATGTTGTTAAGATTTTTCTGTGTAAAAACACTTGGAAAGAAGTCATTTAAGTCCTTCGCTTTGTAAAGATCGGAGAAAGTAAAAGTTCTATCAAGTCTCCAATATATGATTTTCATTTAGTCGTACCTCCAAAAAAAGTTGAGGTTCATTTTTGTGCATGAAGAGAATTTTTTTTTTCAAAGTTAACTTATACTTTTTAAGCACTGTCATTTTCACTGTTGCTTATTTTCATTGTACATAAACCTGTTTTAGAATATCCAATTTTAGGAATTTTCCCATCGTCATTTGTTTAACTTTTGAAGAGCATGGGGTGACTTGGTGATGTTTTTAGATATTGGATGCTGATTTCAGAGAGTTGATTATCTAGGTACTTTTGTTAATCAGATTCAGTTCATGCAAGATTTTGTTCAAACATATCATTCTTACATTTCCTTCACATTGTGTTGTGTCTATTAAACATATCAATTCAGAATGTTCTTTGATTTTTTTCTTGTATTTATGGCTATGAATAAATATAAAATAAATATATTTCCACACCCTTCATGAGTAAATACTCTTACATCCATCTTTAAAATGAGGCAGTTTGTTTCAGTTTTTTTGGATGTGAAGTGGTTGTGATATTTATGGTACAATCTTGGTCTTTCCATCAACTTTTTAAAGAGTTATTCCATGCCAATGTATTATGAGTTATTTCATGCCACTGTATTAAGAGTTATTTCATTCCACTGTATTAAGAGTTATTTCATGCCACTGTAAGAGTTATTTCATGCCACTGTATGAAGAGTTATTTCATTCCATTGTATTAAGAGTTATTTCATGGCACTGTATTATGAGCTATTTTATTCCACTGTATAATTATGAACTTTGATAAATTTTAATAATATTTAGTAGTTGAACTATTTTTCTATGTTATGTTCATCAGTTTCGTGACTAGTATTCATGCATTATATTTGTATTGCATATATATTTACGATTTAACATTCCTTAGATATATTCATTATACCGAGTATGATTTTGAATAATGTTTCATCATAACATTGTCACCATACTCTATTTTTGATTCAATTTACACAAACAGAATAGACATGAAACAACTATAAAATTGAAATCAAAAGTGAAACTGGTGTATGTAGAAATTAAAGATTCATCATATTTTTTTCTGTCATTTTGTGTTAGGTTTGTATTGACATGCACAAGTTAAGGTTTGTGTTGACATTCACAACTTGTTGTATGAAATGCTCTTATGGCTAATGAAGCTTGTGGTCACATAGCTGACTGGCCATCACAGTTGTGTTGTTGTAGTCCTTTATCCCTTTATCTAAATGTTCTCTTCTGAACTAAATTGCTGTGTGCTAATTGCATTCTTTGATCTGTTTTGAAAAATTATATCATATATTGTTTTGCTGGCTGTCTGTCGGTAGATGTCGGTAGACCAGTTTGTTTCCAATCAATAACTCGTCAACGAATTGACCAATTGGCTTGATACATGTGCATTGGCCTTAGACAGTAGATGACCCCCATTGAAATTGGGGGCATTAGGGTAAAGGTCAAGGTCACTATCACACTAAGTGTGAAAATCGTTTCCGATCAATTACTTGTCAACAAATTGACCTATTGGCTTGATACGTCACTTGTGCATTTGCCTAAGACAGTAGATGACCTCTTTTGAAATTGGGGTCACTAGGTCAAAGGTCAAGGTTACTATCACACTATGTGTGAAAATTGTTTCAGATCAGTTACTTGTCAACGAATTGACCAATTGGCTTGATACTTCGAGAGTGCATTGGCTTTAGACAGTAGATAACCCCTATTGAAATTGGGGTCACTAGGTCAAATGTCAAGGTCACTATCACACTATGTGTGAAATCGTTTCCGATCAATGACTCGTCAGCCAATTTATCAAATGGCTTGATACTTCCCATGTATATTGGCCTTTGACAGTAAATGACCCCTTTCAAAAATGGGGTCACTAGATCAAAGGTCAAGGTCACTCTGACAATTAGTGTGAAGATTGTTTCCGATCAATAACTCATCAACGATTGACTGATTGGCTTGATACTTCACATGCATATTGGCCTTGGACAGTAGATGCCCCTTTTGAAATTGGGGTCACTAGTTTAAAGCCCTGTTTGGAGGGGCATATGTCTCCGATTGCGGAACACTTGTTCTGGGTTAGTTCCCTTGTCAGTCCTGTTGTACGTCATGACATACCCTTCAACTTTTTGTAATAGTAATATACCGCAACAGTGACATTTGCCAGCGCAAATAAACATATTAGCGTTTAAAATTGAATGCAATATAAAACCAAGTATTGCTTTGATACATACATTTAGCATAGTTTTAGTACCAAAAGGTTCTCAGAACATTACTACATCAAAATTTAAATTCTCAGTATAAGCTAAATAGCTGGACATTTTAGTTATATTAAAAATCGTCCCAAGTATTATGAGTTTAATATTTATGAAAGAGAGCTGGGACGCACTACTGGTCCCCACATGATTCAGCCTCAGTCACGGAAACGGAAAGACCTCTATAACTTCAAAATGCAAACTATCGTTATATAGAGATACTTTTATCTCTTGGTGGAATCCTGCAGTCCACAAAACCGTATTTCTAAAAAATGTAAGTTATTGCCCTATTATTATGTTCCCAATACATTTTTTCATAGCCCCTGAGACATAGGAAGATATTTAATTCAAACTACGTATGATTCAGCTAGACCCCATAGAAGTAATGTGCATGAAATACACTTACCAATGTGTAGCTCACCTGATTACAGCGTGATCATGACGAGCTGTTGTGAATATCTTTTTCCGTCATGCTTGGTTTGTCGTCCAAATTAAAATTGTAAAATCTATAGAGGCCACATTTATTTTTCAATCTTTATGAAACTTGATCAGAACATTTGTCTCAATAAATCTCGGTCAATTTTCAAACTGGGTAATGGGGGGGGGGGGTCAAAACAAGGTCACTGGGCAAAGTTAAAAGAAAAGCTTGTGAACACATTAGAAGTTACATTATTTGCCCAATCATCACGAATTATGCTCACGACATTGTTTAATGATATTAAAGCGCAGCTAAGTTAAATAATTGTTTTGTTCGTTGAACGAGGTGGGCGTATCAATTTTCATTATATGGCTTTTACTTTCCTTACATTGTTTTTGCACTATCACAATGGAACTTGCTCAGAACACGTTTTTTGATATCTCGACCGAGTTAAAAAACAGTTACAGTCGATTGAAAACTTTGCCGCCAGGGGTAACTTATATCGCTACAGTGGAAAATTGTGTAACACAAGATTTCACATTTTGTTCGCTAAATCATTGTGAAACTGGCTACACAAATTGTAAAAAATGATATCAAGACCCAGTTTGAAAATGGCTTTGGTCCGCTTGGGGCGGAGCAGTTTTTCTTGTTAGTTTAGTGTAACCTTGTAAATATTCAATGTGCCATTTGTATCACACCGAAGCTTGCTCAAAACGCTCCAATAACATCTCGGCCGATTTCTTGAACGTGTCTCTAAACAACACAAAAGCTTATCAGAACAGTATAATAGGGTTTCAGTAAAGCGACGAAGGGTTTTTGATGATATTGTTGACGCAAGTCGAATAATAACTAGCGTCAGCAATAGGATCAAAAAGAATAGCCAAGTTCTTGTATTTGTCAAAATTTTACATTAAACCATCAGACACTTCAGGGTTTGTAGTTAAGTATAGTTTATTAAAAATAATCATTCTTCATATACATGTAGTATTAATCAACCCATATTATGCACGGGTAATACTAAAATGTTATGGTTTTGTATTTATCCACGTCTCTGAATTTCTTTCGACAAAGGACTTAGGTCTAGTTAATTATGACCTTCATTAAACATGCGAACTATCAATACCGAAGGAGCAATATAAGATTGTGTGACTGATATGTCCTCAAATGTTATTCCATCTGGTGTCATGCGCTTCCTGTACAGCCGTAATGAATGACGCGTGGCATTGTGGTGATACCGACGAAATCGACAGTGTTCTGTTCTTGTATGGCGTACATCTAGCTTCCGGTCCAATTCTAACCGATTCATTGCAAGGCAGTAACCGACACCATGTAAAGTGTTTGTTTATTATATCGACATCCCAGGTAAAATTAATTACCAAGTATTGAACAATATTTGCTTATTGACATACGCGGTCGTTTTGCCGACAGATGATTTGCCTTCTTCGATTTAGCTCTAGGCTATATCAACAACGGCATCAGAACAAGCCATACGAGAGACTCGAACCTTCAATAAAGTACCCGCGCCATTTAACCCATTTATGCCCGGTAGACTCTCCCATCCTTCTTAATTGAATCGATTTATTTCCAACATTAGGGATGCCTAGTATATTTGTATCTATTTCTAGAATATGTCTTACAGAAAATCCTTTAAGCAAACACTGCAGATCCTGATGAGACGCCGCATCATGCAGCGTCTCATCTGGGTCTACGCTGTTTGCCAAAGCCTTTTTTCTAGACGCTAGGCATAAATGGGTTAAGAACATCCTCACCACCAGGTCATGGGTACTTCTTTACTGTGTTACAAGTATCTAGTTGAATCTGATTCGTGTTGGTGTAATAGTATTTCAATTGAGCCTTGTTCTGGGAAAAATGGGCTTAATGCAGGTGCTTTAAGCGTTGTCTCATATTGGTCCGCACAGGCTAATCACCGACTACTTTTCCGCCTTTCATTGATTTTCACTTAGAGAGAACATCTTTGAAAACGAAATATACCATACAAGCGGAAAGTGTCAGCCCTGATAAGCCTATGCGGACTGTACACGCCAATCTGGTACAACACTTTACAATGTACTTACATGGCTTAAATAGTTAATGAATGCGTTATGTTCCAATATTAGGACTGGAATGCTGATAACGTGTTTGTCATGTCACGAAAGTCGCCAATATAAGCGTCTTCCCGTCGATAAGGTCCCTCTTCTGAGCCGGGATATTTCTTTCTCACCAGAACAATGGCGTCACGCCAGCGGAAGCAAACACATCTATTTACCATCATCTTCATATTTGGTAATTTACAAACTGTTCTTTTACTGTGTTCAAATGATTTAAAGTAAATGAAATTATTGTTTTCCATGTTCAACAACATTTAAATTTGGAATATCTATAACCGCAATAGGATTGTTTGGTGTAAGTATGATTTCATTCTTGACCGCGAACAGGTATTCCAAATACAGATATACCGGTAGGCAGGAATACGTTCAGCACTCTTTAAGATGAGTATTTCGTACTCTCCAACCGACGAAATTTGAGTATATTTAGTTAACTTTTACAAATTCATTGAAGCAGGCGGAGTATTTTGTCGAAATCTCGAGACACAGTGAATACTGAATACTCAATTTTGGTTAGTTTTAAATGCGTATTCAGTACTGTGTGCTTGTTAACAATTAATTATCAATATCAAGTTTAGATCAGAACATGTATCACATATATGAAATACCACATGTACTTCAGGTGTTAATTTTCGACATATTGTTTGAAACGTACATATTTTACAAAACAATTTACTTCATTATGTTCACTTTGGCTTTACATCGGCGGCCCATGCTAAACGAGGGGCCTCAGGCCCATCCGGTGAGCTTCCGACGACAGTAACGGCAGATCCGGCGAAGGGTACGGCAGACTCTGCACTAGGTCTAAACGCCACCACTCCTCATCCGGAGATTCATACGACCATTCCGGAACCGGTGACGCCTGTGAATCACACCCGGGAGGTTTGCTACGAACATGTCGGCTGTTTCAACAACATACCACCATACGACAACGCATTCTATGACTTGCCGGTGTCGCCCGAACAAATCGGTAGGACTTTAAAAATAAACAAAGGGATTCTAGCCATAGCGTTATAGTTAGAACAATCAACTTATTAAGTACGTACCCTCTTATTTTTAGGAAGAGGCGGAGCGAACACCGCAGAGCGAACAAGGGGAATCTTTGCGAGAAATCTTAACAATATTTTTAAATTTTATTTTGGTCGACTTACAAACTTAGAATAAAACCTGATATATGTACCTCACACGCACATGCGGTAAGTAAATGAAATATTCAGTTTATAATTTTTGCATATACCTACATTTTTCGTGCCATTTGAATGGCTGTATAAATTATTATTTTAAGAACAGTTTCAGCGAAAAATAAATAAAAATCGCAATATCCGCCTAGCCATCCGAATGTTTTTGGTTTATTCCCACACTGCAAGCGTTCATAGGTTTCAAGTACCAATCAAAAGTCAGCAGTTACGCGCATGCCAAGACAATGCTTTTAAAGAACGATTGGCGTCGCAAGCTGGTCCTTATTATCGTTTAAACATTCCTTGTTCAGTATCAAAATCTCTGAACACAAAGTAATAAACATCAAATCAGAAAACATGCGTTTTCAGGAATCGAAATCTTCTTGTACACAAGGGAGTGGCCCCTTCACAACGAGACAGTTCCGGTGATCTATCACGATCTAGAGAGTCTCCGGAAGTCGCACTTCAATCAGTCGAGGCCTACGAAGTTCGTCATTCATGGCTTCAATAACAACAAGAACACGAAGTGGCTCCACGTGATGAAGAACGAACTCCTGAAGAACGTATACAATGTTTTGTGTCTCAATTTAAACATTGTACAGTTTCTTTAAGAAAAAAGCCACTGCAAAACATGTGCTTCACATGCATGTAGATTTATTTTAGTCATAAAACAAAATTTGTTCTTTGTGTGATGACAAATATATTTGATAGATTTAGTTACCTGAAAAAAAAAACGTACGATACCTTAAGCTATCAAATCTTTATGATATAACTTTAAAAAAACTGACGAACTTACCTCTCGCGCGTGGCTTTTGTTGTTATCTGGTATCGAAGTGCCATCTGTTATCAAAGTATCCGCATACCCCAGCGTGTTCGTTCCGCTAACATAACCTTACGCATAACTATTAAATAAAACGTAGTTTTTAGACAAGGCGCATGTTCGAGTTTATAAATGGTGTATCCTTTTCTAATGCAAAGAAAAACATCACGGAAGAATGGTAGATTTTCCCCAATAGTTAGAAAATTCGGTCGTAAAACAGCATTATCTGGATGAACAGTAAACATTTCAACAAAATAAAACTACTTAGAAATAATGCAAGAAATTGTGTGATATTCCAGCATGTAGAGTTATCACTGTGCTTCAAATACTGAAATTTTGATAGTATTCAATTAAATATAAACGAAGATAGAGCATGTTTTAATAGGTGATATACCTGAAGTTGCGGATACTTTGATTCCCGACATAGGGCACTTCGGATAACAGGGACTTTCAACAAATTGGGCACTCTGCTCACCGAGTTTTATCTTCTACCGGAAATGCATTTATGTATATTGTGGCTATTCTTACCAAACATTTTGAAGTACGAATCAATTTGCATTGTCAAGCACGACACATTGGGAATCTATGCATAACGTAATTACATACACATGTAAAATATAACAAATGGCGTTGTTCGTTTTCAAAAATCTTATTACTATTAATCTATATAATTAATATTATAAATGCAAATTTTAAATAAGATTAAAATGTCTATTTCTGAAGAAATATATTTCAAGTGACGACCGAAAATATTTGTCTAAATAATAAACTTGTTTTTTAAGTGGTAAATTGAGATTATCAAAATTGAAAATACAACGGATCATGTGGATCAACACAACTGTGTTTCAATTGAACTTATAGCAGGACTCTAGATAAGGGGAGCAAGGGGTCTCAAAGCGACCAATTCATCTCATAAAATCCTTAGTAATTGGTGCTCATTAGAATCGCATCGTGAAGACGTGCTAATGCGTAGCCATAAAATTTAAAAGAGATTGGAAAACTCCATTTAGCTCTACTCATAGGAAGCACTTCCCTTTACACTTCCCTTTCCCTTTTATTATCATAGTCCAAAGGGATCTTAACATATTTCGGTCATTCGTTTTTAGCATAGGTGCGTTTACGCACCTATGCTTATGGTATATACCACATTTCAAAAATCCAAATCGCTCGGTTACCCACTATGAAGCCTTACCTGATCAAAAATCAGACGAAATATCTATTTAATTTAGTATATGGTCATTCTTACAAAAAAAATTGGAAACGTTTTTCTAACGTTTTCTTCCAAGAATATTGCTGACACCGTTTTTAGTGAATTTTTCTAAGACCGTTTTATGTCAAAAAATCTTCTTATAACCTAAAACAAATTTCGTTCGTAAAACAATTCTATCTGCACTATAAATCTCAATCTCCTACGCAGTGGCCTCCCTTATACTAGAAGTTACTGACCGGGCGAAGCAAGGGAAGTAACTGCTTTGAGGAGTTTCTATAAAAATCTGCATTCAGAAATCTGTATTCAGAACTCAATCTGTTGTGCACGTCTGCATCTAACGCTTACCACAAGTTTTACGACAAATTCTTGACACAGACGAATAGGGTAGCGTCTATTTTCATTTGTGAAAAGATACAGATCTGTCCGTGCTTAAATTTTGAAAGGCTTGGGTAATTATTTTTCATAAGCGTTTGAAACACTGATGTAAATGGAAAGATTATCTATTTAAATAGTCGGTAATTGTTTGAAATTATTGATTTGAGAAATTCGCGGATGGCGATATCGAACTACATTATACCACGTGACGCCATTCTTCCCTGTATCTTGCACCTATGCTTTTAACGCCATCGGCGCTCTCGTTAATTTACGTCAGTACGTACACTTTTATTTATTGCCTGCTTACTATAGCAGTATTCTACAGCGAATTCTGCATTTCTGATTCACTAAATAGAGTATGTTATATCTGGTAAAAAGTGTCGTGTTATCTGGAATCGAAGTACCATTGTCTTTGAGATGATCGGTAAAAGAAGTGTCCATGAAAGTTTGGCATCCGACTCTTAAAACATTTGAATTTCATCAAATACGTTATTCAACTAAAATTTAACACGTTGTTACATTAATGGACATATTGATCTTTTATTTCGATTAGTTGGCACGTTCTTGATTTATTTCCAAGAAATTTATTTTGTTGAAATACGTACTAATCATCGAATTCATGACGATTATCGATGAAATTTTATCTCTTTTTTATAATTCACTTTTTTTTTTCACGACTTTCTTGCTCCGCAATACGAAGTACTATACCATTAATCGACCAAACAATGATACGTGTCTGAAAACCAAATCAACAGAACATAAATGCAAAAAAAACAACTGAAGAACTCAACTCTCGCGCGTGGCTTATGTTGTTATCTGGTATCGAAGTGCCATCTGTTATCAAAGTATCCGCATACCCGGCGTGACGAAAGATACGTATAGTATTGATAAAGTTTATATTTATTGTCTAGCGCCACAAAACGCATATTAATTACAAACAACATATGTCCTAGCATGAATAACACACGTTCACTAATTGGTGCGAGCAATAGCATCATTCGAGCCTCGTTCTGGGGAGCAACTGGGCTTAATGCATGTGCGCACAGGCTAATCAAGGACATCACTTGCCGCATACACTTAATTTTCGTTTAGAGGAGACCCCCTTTTAACGGAAAAGCCCTATAAAAGCGGAAAGTGTCGTCTCTGATTATCCTGCCCTGAAACTTTATGCATATGCATTAAGACCATTTTTCCCGGAACGCGGCTCTTTTTATTTCTTTCTGCAGGCGGACATGAACGTTTTCCTCGTGTGTTGGGGAAATGGCTCTGCCGGGCTAGATTTCAACCAGGCGGTCGCCAACACTCGCGTGGTTGCCGCTCAACTGCGCTTGCTCATACTCAACATGAATCAGGTAGGACACCACTAAATGTGTGTATCCCAAAAAGCCAACGGAATGGATAAAATAAGTCACTGTAAAATTAAACATAAGACTTTTGGAAAATACGGCGTCTTGTAAAGTATTTCATACTTCTATTGGTAGAACTGTCGCACAATTTTACAACTGACATGCAATTAGTAGTATAAAAACAAGTAAACCGCGGCCATTTTGTTAGGTGCCTTTATGTGCCTGTGGTGCCGGTGGTGCGTTATGTGGTGCGGGTCAAATCGATTGATAGAAGAAACTGGAATTCATTTTGTTAGGAGCGGGTCAAGTTGAGGTCAAAGTCCAGGTGTAAGGTGGTTTTTACCTGGTGCCTGTTATGCATATATTCGCTTAAGGATATGGTAATAAATTGGTGTTTATTGTTGTCGGTGTAATGAGCATGTAATTCACCTGCGAGATAGGCGTGACTTTTGGTATTAAAATCGATTTCATATCGGAGCGCTATCGATTTTCCGCTTTTTTTTCAATCCCGATATATTTCTGTATGTATTTGAAGAGCGATCATCCCCAGTGCAATTTACACTCAATTGTAATATTTAGTAGCCGAGTTACGATACTCTCTCTTATGTTAAATGTCAATTGGAAATGTTCGAGTAAACTGTACCAAAACTTTGCTGTAGAAGTTAAATCCAAAACTTTAGGGACCCGTTGTTTTCAATAGTATCATTCAATGTTTACGGTTCGATCATGAGTGTATAATTGATCGAAGTCAATACATTCACGCTAAACAGTGTTTTAATTTGAATAAGCCTAATTTCAAAGGCGTTTTGACGACATGATAAACGACAAATAAAAAGACAGACACATTAAATTTCAACGAAAAATTAAGGAAACGTCGAAAAGTAAACATGAATTTCGGAAATATTTTAGTTTAGAAACAACAAATGGCAATAACATTGTGTAATTCAATCCATGATTATTTTGAAAGCTTGAGGAACGCTACTTCATTAAAGCTGAAGCTGAAGAAATCAGTTCCTATTATACTTTTAACGATTAAAATTTTACATTTAACGAGATCAACCGATAACGGCAGATGAAGTTATGGATTCAGTGAAACCTTTAAAACAACGTAATGAAGCGATAGGCCATGATTTTTCACATGAATATTTTATTGAAAGTATTTTTATTTTACTCGTTGATTTTGCTGCCTGTAATAGTATTTTAGGTTTTGAGATTTAGATTAACGTGTTTAAGTGTTGATTCTTTTCATATATTGATGTCGATTATGCTGCATTATTTTAAACGAAAACACACGTTTGCATGTTATTTTTGTTAATCTGCTTACATGTTTTGATATAAGGCGTATATGTCACAGAGAATTATGGCTAAGCATGAAAAATCTGGCATGCACATTAAATTATTTTGAATAATTAAAAATATGCATAAGAATTGCTAATTATGTGTTAAGTCATGTACATCCTATCTGAATAGGAAATTTACCATATTGATCTCAAAAGAGGATGGTAATGTCCTTGATTACATATCTCACAGTCTGTAGACAATTAAAAATTTTGTGAACAAGAAAGTACACTTTCTGTAATAAATAGAGATTCCACAATACTAATTTTATTGTTATTTTCAAATGAGAAGGTCATGATGGTAAATCACCATCACAGATACAGAACCATTTAGATAAACATTACCTGTAGTATAAGTATTGGGGGCTAAATGTGACTTTGAACACAAATATGATGTTTTTCGTAAATACGGTAAAATCCGATCAATATTATTGTCATAACATCGAAATGGTCCATAAGTTAAATTATCTCTACACTTCCATTTATGACCATGTTACTTTCACTTTAAACTAATAACATCTGCTCAGGAAAGCCCTAAGGCTATATTTAGTTTACTTTACTGAATGTCAACAGTATAATTTGAAGCCGAAATTAGTTCGTTCAGTTGTTTTATTCTTTTGTTTAGTCTGTTTTATGTTATGCCTCTAAAATATTGGAGTTTTAATAAATTACAAAATATCAAACGCATGTGTTCAATTTTTGGCAAACTATTGTTTCCTATTAAAGTAAAAATATACAAACGTAATACTGCAATATATGTCGAGTTAGGCAGATAATTAACCCTTATATGTGGATAAATGTACAAATATTTTAAATAGTGGTATAACATATACATAAAAAATACAATAGTACAAGCTATTAGCATTCAAACATATGATGATTTTTGTAAAGGATGCAAAATTTGGGCTGGAAATGTTCAATACTTATCAAACAAATATGGGTATTCAAACTTTGAATATAACTAATTTTCTAGCATTTGTATGTGAGTTTAAATGCAGAATCATTGGTATGTTCAAGCAAGATTTTTTTCTCATATGAATATTCAATCTATTTAATAAAATGTAACGGAATGATTGAAACATCTAAAGTTCTGTACTGCCTTTTTTAAAATGAACTAGACATAAAAAATGATTTCTATGAAAGGATGTAATGAAACATATCCTGAAGCAATAAAGATAAACACAATTGATAATTAGCGGGTTAGTCCTTAAACTTGTAACAATGGCCCCAGTTTTAATCACATGTGGTTAGCGTGTGGCTATGATATTAATTAGTGAAAACATCATTTTGAATGATAAATAATCATATTATAACGAAAAATTAACTTTTCTGAAAAAAATTATTTCACTATCAAATATATATATAACAAGGTATGCAACTCAAAATCAGCCCAAAACGGGGTGCATCGCTTTGAACAGCCATATCTTCATCAATCGTGCAGCGATTTTCACGATCTCGGTCTTATTCAACGCAGAAATGAATTTCCTTTCTGGAAATGTATATGTCTTGCAATATTTTTACAAATGCTGGGTCAACTTTTAAGAAATAACACGATACACAACTCGCATGACCCAGTTGACAGTGATCATGCTGTCTTTAAGACTGAAATCTTCACGGAGTAAAGTGCAACTTCCCTACAAAGTTCATGTAGTTCGATACCATAATTTAATAAAACGTATGAAAAAACATTACTACCGTTCTTGTCGTTACATTCTGCATCAAGACTAACTGTCCAGCGCCGTTTGAAACCTTTGTTTACATACATTTCAACTAACTGACATTTTAAACATACGAGTGATTTCATTGGTCCAATGCGGAGGTGTGTCCTTACAACTGGAGTTTTCATTCATAAAGAATGCATGATCACTGTCAACTGGGTCATGCGTGTTGTGTATCGTGTTATTTCTTAAAAGTTGACCCAGCATTTGTAAAAATATTGCAAGACATATACATTTCCAGAAAGGAAATTCATTTCTGCGTTGAATAAGACCGAGATCGTGAAAATCGCTGCACGATTGATGAAGATATGGCTGTTCAAAGCGATGCACCCCGTTTTGGGCTGATTTTGAGTTGCATACCTTGTTATATATATATATTTGATAGTGAAAATTTTGTTTTCAGAAAAGTTAATTTTTCGTTATAATATGATTATTTATCATTCAAAATGATGTTTTCACTAATTAATATCATAGCCACACGCTAACCACCTGTGGTTTTAATTGTTTACCGGTCCCATTAGAAATTTAAAGTCGATTGCTATGTTTTTAATAACTTATGAATAAAGTTTTGAATTTATTCAATATGGGATGATTGTTCTGCTTCTGCATATACATACTAGATTGAAATAGAATTGATGCAGTATATAAACACGCAAGAGGAAAATTATTTTTGTTAAATGATTAAAACCTATTTTTATTCAGATATTTACGTTCATATTCTAAGTTATTGTTATTAATTTAAGCTGTTATATCCGATTTAATTTTAAGGCTGTAAGGGAGTATTAGTTTATTGTTTTGATATATACATTCCCATCATGATATGCATTACTGCACACAGGAAAGCATTATTATATTGTTATGCATATCATGATGGGAATGTATATATCAAAACAATAAACTCATATCAACTCTTCTTATTTTGGCTTTGTTTTTATATTTTTTTGAAGAATTGTCTGTGAACATCGCTTGCTGTAACTGTCGAATAATTGCATTTAGATCTTATAAGGTTAAATCTCGCTAATTAAATATTTACTTTATGAATTCTTATCTCCCTTACAGCCTTAAAATTTAATCGGATATAACAACTTAAATTAATAACAATAACTAAGAATATGAACGTAAATATCTGAATAAAATAGGTTCTAACCATTTAACAAAAATAATTTTGCTCTTGCGTGTTTATATACTGGAAGTGTAAAGATAATTTCACTTATGGACCATTTCGATGTTGTGACCATAATATTGATCGGATTTTACCGTATTTACGAAGAACATCATCTTTGTGTTCAAAGTCACATTTAGCCCCCAATACTTATGCTACCGGTAATGTTTATCTAAATGGTTCTGTATCTGTGATGGTGATTTACCATCATGACCTTCTCATTTGAAATAACAATACAAATATTATTGTGGAATCTCTTTTTATTCCAGAAAGTGTACTTTCTTGTTCACAAAATTTTTAATTGTCTACAGACTGTGAGAAATGTAATCAAGGACATTACCATCCTCTTTTGAGACCAATATCGAGAATTTCCTATTCAGATAGGATGTACATGACTTAACACACGATTAGCAATTCTTATGCATATTTTTAATTATTCTAAATAAGTTAATGTGCATGCCAGATTTGTCACGCTTAGCCATAATTCTCTATGACATCTACGCCTTATATCAAAACATGTAAGCAGATTAACAAAAATAACATGCAAACGTGTGTTTTCGTTTAAATAATGCAGCATAATCGACATCAATATATGAAAAGAATCAACACTTAAACACGTTAATCTAAATCTCAAAACCTAAAATACTATTACAGGCAGCAAAATCAACGAGTAAAATAAAAATACTTTCAATAAAATATTCATGTGAAAAATCACGGCCTATCGCTTTTTTACGTTGTTTAAGACGTTTCACTGAATCCATAACTTCATCTTCCGTTATCGGTTGATCTCGTTAAATGTAAAATTTTCATCGTTAAAAGTATTATAGGAACTGATTTCTTCAGCTTCAGCGTTAAATAAAGTAGCGTTCCTCAAGCTTTCAAAATAATCATGGATTGAATTACACAATGTTATTGCCATTTGTTGTTTCTAAATTAAAATATTTCCGAAGTTCATGTTTACTTTTCGACGTTCCTTAATTTTTCGTTGAAATTTAATGTGTCTGTCTTTTTATTTGTCGTTTATCATGTCGACAAAACGCCATTGAAATCAGGCTTATTCAAATTAAAACACTGTTTAGCGTGAATGTATTGACTTCGATCAATTATACACCCATGATCGAACCGTAAACATTGAATGATACTTTTGAAAACAACGGGTCCCTAAAGTTTTGGATTTAACTTCTACAGCAAAGTTTCGGTACAGTTTACTCGAACATTTCCAATTGACATTTAACATAAGAGAGAGTATCGTAACTCGGCGACTAAATATTAAAATTGAGTGTAAATTGCACTGGGAATGATCGCTCTTCAAATACATACAGAAATATATCGGGTTCGTAAAAAAAAGCGCAATATCGATAGCGCTGCGATATGAAATCGATTTTAATACCAAAGTCACGCATATCTCGCAGGTGAATTACACGCTCATTACACCGACAACAATAAACACCAATTTATTACCATATCCTTAAGCGAATATATGCATAACAGGCACCAGGTGAAAACCACCTTACACCTGGACTTTGGCCTCAACTTGACCCGCTCCTAACAAAATGAATTCCAGTTTCTGCATCAATCGATTTGACCCGCACCACATAACGCACCACCGGCACTACATGCATCTTTAGGCACCTAACAAAATGGCCGCGGTTTACTTGTTTTTATACTACTGCAATTCTCTAGAATAAAAGCAGGGTACATACATGCAAATAAAGTATTGTTGTTCCTTTAAGTGCACACTATCAAAGAATTGATCTCTGATGTAATTCAAATCGTTTTTTTTTATTTATACTTTATTCCGATGGTAATACATGTATACGAAGATTTAATATAAAAAAACATGAGTAGAGGTACAGTGTACAAAATGAACTATTGGATAACAATCAATCGGATATACTTGAGGCACTAGTTATCAGTACATTACCCGTAGCTAGGTGCTAGGATGGAGGATATACACATGATCGGACATAGCCTAGGCGCGCACACTTCCGGTGTAGTGGGGCACCGTCTGCAGACTGAAAGCAATCTTACAATCGGCCGAATATCCGGTTGGTACCGTGAAATGAACTTTTGTCTTAATATAGATTTTATGAACCTCAGATTGAATACATATTACATGTAGTCCTTTATAGCGCAATCAAATATGCGCAATTACTTTATCTCGAGTAAGCCTATTTAGGTTTCACCAAAGAAGCGTATAGTATACCGGTATTCATAGACAAAATATTCCTTTTTTCATTAAAAAAAACGTTTGTCAATGCACGCGATTTAAAGAATTGAAATGTCGTCTGCTTTTTGTCTCTGCTGTACTTAAGCAAATCGTGTCGAAACGCCATCTGATTTCTGACTCTGATGTAAGCGACCAACGGGAATCGAAATGTCGCCTTCTTCATATCTGCTGTAACGGTCCAGTACGAAATGAAATGTCGTCAACCCTCTATCGTGAATCAAAATGGCATCTGCTTTTCATGACCACGATGATCAAATATCGTCTGCTTTCTGTCGTCTCCTGTGAGTGAATAACGTCTTCTCATTGACACTAGGCCTAGACCCGGCCGAGCCAGCCTACGAATTCCACCATGAGATGATACGTCTCGACCAGGGGGATGCCGCTTACGTAGACGTCATCCATACAAACGGAGCGCCCTTCATTCCAAACGGTAAGCAGCGTATTACAATTATAGGTTTTTAACCCATTTATGCCCAGTGGACTCTCCCATCCTTCTAAATTGGATCAATTTATTTCAAAAATTAGGGATGGCTAGTATATTTTTTCTATATTTAAAATATTTCTTACAGAAAAATCTTTAAGCAAACAGCGTAGACCCAGATGAGTCTCATCTGGGTCTACGCTGTTTGCCAAGGCCCTTTTTTCTAGACGCTAGGCATAGATGGGTTAAAATAACATCTGGCATGTATGTGTCACTTAAGACGATAGCTTGGTTACAGTTAACTTACGGAAGTAGGAGATTTATGTTCATAATCACGTAATTATAAGTTTTTTTATTTTGTCCTTTTCATACACTATCGAAAATTAAAAACCTTTTACC
Organism: Dreissena polymorpha; assembly: GCF_020536995.1. Taxonomy (NCBI): domain Eukaryota; kingdom Metazoa; phylum Mollusca; class Bivalvia; order Myida; family Dreissenidae; genus Dreissena; species Dreissena polymorpha. The sequence goes on from NC_068356.1 coordinate 69,848,243, forward strand.
GTGTAATAAAAAAGTTGTAGGCATTTCTTTTATTTAAAAAAGCCTCCAGTCTTCATAATCTCAGAAAAAGCCACCCATTACGTTCACGTTTTTATTTATAATGTATTTAATACCTTGTAACAGTTTAATCGGAATCTATTACGATTATCATAACTATTATGCCTGGTATGTTTATGCAAACATTATACATACACAAGTAAATAAAATGAACAGCAGCCCTATCGAACATACATAAGTCAACCAAGATAAGTATGTGTGTGCAAACTTCAAAGTCAGTTGTGGGCATATGGATAAAACTTATAATTAAACTTATTTTTAATTATACAACAAGTCTACATAAAATGTAAATGTTTGCAATTGTACATAGTGTCGGAGACAAAACAAAACATTCATGTCGTTCATCAACACACAGTAAGCATGCCGGTTTAGTATGGAACGCCTAAAACTTCCGTTAGTTTACATTATGTACAGCCCGTATATTGACCTAACGCATTTCTGTAACTGCAGGCGGGGCGGGGCTGTTCCAGCCATGCGGTCACGTGGACTTCTACGTCAACGGCGGCAAGTCGCAACCGGACTGCCCCAGTCTGTTCTCGGGAATCACCAGCTTCTTCAGCTTCAAAAACGGTACGCAGCATTGGTAACGGTACCTTGGCCGCACATGAGCTCTTGGAAAGCGGGTATTGATGTATGTGCACAGGCAAATCAGTGACGACACTTTCCGCTTAGACTGGATTTTTGTTTAGAAGAGACTTCCTTTAAACGAAAATTTCCATAACAGCGGAAAGTGTCGCTCCTTATTAGCCTGTGCGGACCTCACATGCTTTTATGTGACGACACCTTACGCACACGCATCACGCTCCGGTTTTCCAGGGTACATGTAGTTTAGAAATAGACGTTTATAATAAAATTATGATCAGTGTGTTATTGAAATAAAAGACACTGGAAAAATATCAAGGAATGGAGGAAATGACTACAAATACATAAAACAGATATATGTATTTTGGATTTTTGTAAATGCTGTCAATTAGCCCTATAATATGTATTAAAGGGGCCTTTTAACGTTTTGGTAAATTGACAAAAAAAAATGAGTTTCAGGTTCGCAAATTTTCGTTGTAATTATAATATTTGTGAGAAAACAGTTATACTGAATATTTACCATGCCCTTAACTCTCCATTCAAATCATCTTTTGACGATTTAAAAAATATGAACATTGTAAAGCGTTGCATTGCGAAAATATTGAATATGTTGTTGTCGTCATATTTTGAGACAGACAGACAGACAGACAGACAGACAGACAGACAGACAGACAGACAGACAGACAGACAGACAGACAGACAGACAGACAGACAGACAGACAGACAGACAGACAGACAGACAGACAGACAGACAGACAGACAGACAGACAGACAGACAGACAGACAGACAGACAGACAGACAGACAGACAGACAGACAGACAGACAGACAGACAGACAGACAGGCAGACAGACAGACAGAAGACAGACAGACAGACAGACAGACAGACTGACAGACAGACATACAGACAGACAGACAGACAGACAGACAGACAGACAGACAGACATACAGACAGACAGACAGACAGACAGACAGACAGACAGACAGACAGACAGACAGACCGACCGACCGACCGACCGACCGACCGACCGACCGACCGACCGACCGACCGACCGACAGACAGACAGACCGACAGACAGACAGACAGACAGACAGACAGACAGACAGACAGACAGACAGACAGACAGACAGACAGACAGACAGACAGACAGACAGACAGACAGACAGACAGACAGACAGACAGACAGACAGACAGACAGACAGACAGACATTTTATTTGACTTGCACAATCTACATCGTCAACATCACGTGTGGTTCGTATTGATATATGTCAACATGTATATTCGCAGAAAAACAAGTGTCAAAACATGAATATGTACCAAACAAATGCATATTGAAATGCAGAGGATGAACAATTGGTAAATTAAGATACTACGAGGATTGCTTATATTAAGAAAAAAATACATCACTCATTGCATGAGCACGGATGGCCAAGTGCTCGAAGTGATAGTCTTTTACTCCAGGGGTCTGTGGTTCGAGCCCAGTTGAGGGTTACTTTTTCCTTTGAACTTATGAACTTTCTTATGAGCATTTTATGAATGTGCTGTGTAACTAAGATGGACATATATGAAGCTCCGCATTGCATCGCTATCAAGGACGTATATAAATATCGTGTCTGACACATCCCCCAAACTATTTAGAAACCTAAACATTATCAGGATTCCTATCAAAACACATATTTTATTTTAGCATTATTTCACATACGCTAATCATTCATTCGGTAAACGATCGGAAGCCACGGTTAGGGGTGATTTCTCACAAATTAGCTCATTCAATGTAAACAAAAAAGTATGTTCTGGTCTAATAGTGTGAAATTTCATTAACATTGCGTTTGCTAAAGGAAAACAACTTGGTGTAGCAGCTGTACCGAAATAATGCCAACCCAAGGGTTCATCTCACAAGTATTTGACTTGACTTTATCTCAAGTTAGTGACATCAATCAATGGCGTCCTATTAATCCTGCATTTTCTTCTGCAGATTCCAAGGAAAGCGCGTTAGATAGTGTCGCATGCAGCCACAGTCGCGCGCACGGTGTGTTCACCGAGTCCATCAACTCCCTAGATTGCCAGTTCCTCGGCTATCCGTGCCCCGGGGGATATGTACGTTGTTATAATCTCTGATAATGTGAAGGGACTTTATTAAAACATATTGTGTTTTTTAATAATGCCATACAAGTTGCTCGGTTACCCCTGTCCCGGGCAATATATTTGTTATCGACAGCCCTTCACTAAAGGAACTTGTCCAATGTTTTCCTTTTTTAATCTTCCATTAAATGCAATATAAGTTTCTCAGCTATCACTGCATCGGGGCATATGTGCGTCATCAACATTCATTATACATTAAATGAATTTTGTTTACATATATTTTTCTTATTTCTTTGAACCATTTAAACTCAATCAGCTTAAGGTCCAAGGCTACCCCTGGCTCGTGGATATGTAATGGCATCCTGTACTAATCGTATGGACGTTCCTTATTAGTCAATTACTGTCATGACGTCACATAGCGATGGCGTCCATAGCATCACACACTATGTCACCAGTGTTCATATTTATATTGGGCACATACTACAACAGAAGTTGCTGCATACAATCATGCAGCTCAACTATATGCCGCAAATACTAAGTTTGATGTTTTCGCACAAACAAGAAAACAAACTGTCGGTTTCTGTGAATGTCGAAGGAATAAGCGAAATAAAGTCAGACAACACGTGCATTTTTTAAACGAATTATGTGTGCGTGCGTATACGGAAAACCGGATTAGCGACAAGCGGTGTATGTCGTTGCAGACTGATTTCCAGACGGGCAAGTGTCTTGACTGCGGACAGGAGGGCTGCTCGATCATGGGCTACTCCGCAGACATCTGGCACTCTTCCGGCTCCATGTACCTCAATACTCGTACCAGCGTCCCGTTCTGTGGTGAGCAGCATGTCTTCAAATGAAGCTGAATAGGGGTCTCGCTTTGAGAAAACTGGTCTTAATACATGTGTGTAAAGTATCATCCCGAATTAGCCTGTGCAATCCGCACATGCTTATAAGGCACGACACTTTCCGCTTAAACGTGATTTTCGCCAGGAAGAGACTTTTTTTAACGAAAAATAACATAAAAGCAAAATGTATCCTCCATGATTAACATGTGAGGACTGCGCAAGCTGATGTGAGAGGACACTTTCCAAAGGAATTTAACGAATTTAAAGTACTTAGTGATTTCTATTGATACATAGATAAACGTATCTGGAATATGTCAACTTGGACATTAATTCAAACACACTACATGCATGTTAACCGTTTGCCACGGTTATTTAACCATTTAAGGCTTTGCAACACATAGAACTTGTTTTATATTCAGTGAGACAAATATAACATTTGAAAATAACACTATACCTTTGACTACGGTGTAGTTTCTAATTTGTTTTATTCTTAATACATCGATATGGATTTATATCCTCGAGATCGAATCTAGCATAGTGTAGCATTGTCTAGCATAGTCTTTTATGGTCCAGCATAGTGTAGCATAGTATAGCATAGTCTGACATGTTTTGTCATAGTCTAGAATATTCTGACATCTGTTTAAAAACGTCAAGCATAGTCTAGCTTAGCCTGACATCGTAAATCATGGTCTGGCATAGTCTAGCATATTCTGGCATAATTTAGCACAGTGTGACATATTATGTCATAGTATAGCATAGTCTGACATAGGATAACATAGTCTGGCATATTCTGGCATAGTCTAGCAATATGTAGCTTAGTGTGACATGATATATGATAGTCTAGCATTCTATAGCATAGTCTGGCATAGTCTAACGTAGCCTAGCATTATCTAGCATTATATGGCATAGTTTGGCATAGTCTAGCATAGGCTGACATAGTTTAGCATAGTCTGACAACCTCGGTTGCAAGGCGAATGTGTTTTGAATCGACCATGAATAAGCTGAATACCGGGAGTTGAGCCTAATTCTGGGACAACTAGGCATAATGCATGTCGATGAGTGTAATCCAAGATTAGTCTGTGCAGTCCGCACAGGGAAATCAGGCACGACACTTTCCATCTAGATTGGCTTTTTAGAAGAGAAATATTCCATAAATGCGGGAAGTTGCGTCCCAGATTAGCCTGTACGCACATTGATAAGGCTCATGTTTCCCTGAACGAGGCTTAATGGGGAAGCTGCGTCGGTATGTTGCAGGGCACCACTACTACGTGGAAGTGCACATGTCCTCACACACTTTGAACACGAAAGGCCGGGTCGAAGTAAAACTGGAGGGAACCTGGGGAACCAGCGAATGGATGGAAGTTTCAGAGTAAAGTTTGACAAGTTTTTAAAATATGAGTAAGCATCGCTTTGTGAAAACAGGGTTTAATGCATGTGCGTAAAATGTCGTCCCAGATTAGCCTGTGCAGTCCGCACAAGTTAAGCATGGACGACACAGTCCGCTTTGATTGGATTTTTGCTAAGAAGAGACTTCATTTAAACATAAATACCATATAAGTGGAAAGTATTGCCCCTGACTAGCTTATGTGGACTGCACAAAAATTTGGGACGACACTTAACGCACATGCATTACTTATTAGTTTGCCACTTATAGACAGGAAATTCAGTCCATTATTCTAAGTACCTTTGCGCTATTTTCACTCACTATGTTTAATTAATGTTTTTGCAAGGTATCTCAATTCAGCTTTTAAGAAGTTGCATGAACCAACACGTATGGAACCATGTTTTTAACCATGTACGAGTAACATTTAGCCGCTCTGCTCGTGTTGTGAACCAATAGTGAATTATATTTTGTTCTATTACGGTTTCCCAGATAATGGGCGTCTGCGACACATGAGTGCAAACATGAAGCGTTATCTAGTTTCTATATAGATATGCACTTTGCTCATAATAGATAAAAGTATCACAACACTTAAAGTTGTATAAAGGGAAATGCACATACCTATGGAACGCCTTGACTGTCTTATAATACCAAAGCTTGTGATATTACGTCAATCTGACTCTGCATGAATGCCTGTAACCATTATATATATATGCATACTCACAATATATAAATACGTAATTTGAATATATACATATAAAGCATTAATATATATAGATAAAATGTAAAAATATACAGATACAAATATATTATACACAGATAATATTCCATTATATAAAGGCATTTCTTCTTTATGTGAAGGCAAAAGATGTTTATGTGAATGCCTGTAACCATTATATATATGCATAATTATAATATATAAATACATAATTTGAATATATATACAGATAAAGCATTAATATATAAAGATATAATTTTCTTATATATAGACAACATGTAAAAAATATACAGATACAGATGTATTATACACAGATAATCTTCCATTGTTTAAAGGCATAACTTCTTTATATGAAGACAAAATATCTTTATCTTCGTTCCTTAAATATCAGTGAAATAGATATGTGCCGTGCTCTGTGAAAAGGGGGTTTATCGCATGTGTGTAAAGTATCGTCCCAGATGGTAATGTCATTTAGAATTGTATTGGGTCCTTAGAAGGTTACCATCGTTATGTTGTCAAATAAATCGCACATAGATGCGTTTTTTGCCTATATTTAAATAAGTTTTACTTTTTAAAACTCAATTTCGAACAAAAGATCAAAACAACACTTAACAATATTTTGATAACGGTACATATATTTAACAGTGCAGCCTACAGAATGCTTCAAACGCATTCAATCACGCAGTTATATAGACTGCGACCATGTATTATAAATGTATAAAAGTAATTTTCCAACAGGATGTAAACAGCACTGTTTGGTTGAAATTCCAGTTCGGAAAGTACGGATTTAAAGCAGGGGTCGATGGTATCACGAGTGGTTGTGGCAGGCCAGATAGTCGGTCGTATAAAGGCGGCCAGCGTACGATACACGAAATATGGCGGAGCGTTGTTTGGTTGGGGTGCCGGCCTGAACAATCTGCGAGTCTACAAGGTTGTGGTCGTGTCGGGGGAAAATAACGAAAGGTATACACGGAGTAAACGTTTTAACGTCTGCTAAGAATTGAGATATTCCATAACGTACACTTAAAAAAATCTCTGAAACGCTTTTTGGGAGAGGTTTAAAACTGCGATTCTACCGTTTAAATCCTTGGCATTGTTCCTCTTTCAGGGAGTGGTTCTGTGCCCGTTTAAACGTGATCAACACCGGAGAGAGTGCAAGATTCCTCTCTAACGCCGCAGATGTGTGCGTCGATGCATAGTGCACGAGTCGCCATTGTCTTTTTGTAAATTACATATGTATAAACAGTAAAACTCTGGCTGTGAATAAAATGCCTGATTTGCAGTCCAATTCATAACCCAACTTAGTTATGAAAATGTGCATCGTTGTACTATATTTCAGACATCCAGCACTAGACAGAGACCCGTTTAAAAGTGTGACGAATACTAAATCGATTCACTTGTACTGAAATAATGTATGTATCAACGTGATCAAATCGATGTTATTATGTCCTATTGTGCGAACCTCCAACTTCTTGTATGAGTGAAAAACATATTTCTTTATCATTCATTTCAAAACTAATTTAACATTTTATTGATTAGGCGTGACATAATCAGTCATTCATTAAGCAACATTCTTGTCACCGTTTTCATCAAGTATTTGAAAATGCGAATGGCATCGTTTTAGTTTGAAAATTGGGAGCCATTATGAAACGCCACGATTTACGTGCAAAGGATAATAACGCATCATTGCCATTAAAACGTATTTAATTATTGATGAAAATTGTTTAATATCTAAAGTTCACATCTAGGGCTAATAACAAGCCACTCAAACTTTAATTGAAAATCAGTTTAAGAAGATTACACTTGAGTGTTGACAGTCAACATTTAACTTAAAATTCATCAATACAAATTTATGAAAGAGTGTCACAGATATCAACCTCTGACACTTATAGAAATTTCAATATTTGTTTATTCTTAACTTGCCATAGCACTGCTTACTTTTGTGGGATTTAAATCGATTTCCGAAGTAAAATTGCTTTTACATAAACGCTTTATGAAAATATTGTCTTACCATTTAAGTGCTTTGAACTTTTAAATCACGTAGTCTGTAATAACCTGGTATTTTGGTAACACGTTTTTATATTTTAATTAAAAAGTTACAAAACAGGTAAAGCATACATATCACAACAAACAATAAATTGTTAATTTGAAAGTTTTTAAATTCTACTCCACCACGCCTTTACCATGCCCGACGTCGTATAATGTGTAACGTGTAAGCTATTTGGTATTTTCAAGTTGATAATTATCTAATAGAAATCAAGATCGGGTAAATTTAATAGAAAGTTGACTTTTTGAAGGTTTATAATATTTTTTGTTCAATCGAGAAGCGTAATGTATTCATAATATCCATTCACTCTATGCAGTAATGGAATATACTTAGGCAATCGGCATCAAAATTGCCGACCTATAATAGCAGTATGCGAGCTTTTAACAATTGCTTACTTGTTTGTACTTATTTTTGCACACAACTGATATAGCCTTGCAAATATTTACCATCGTTCAAAGCATATTGATAGTTTGTAAAACTTTCGTATAAGCTTGGACGCAGCACATGCATAGGTTATTACATAAAGCGCACCGTAAGTATTACATATAGAAGACCTTAAGTATTACATATAGCAGACCACATGTCGTACATATAGAAAGCCATACGTAGTACTATATTGCAGACCACAAATCTAACATATAGCAGACCATAAGTGTTACATATAGCAGATCATAAGTATTACATACCACAAATCTTACATATTGCAGGCCATATGTATTACATACAAAAGACCATAACTATTACATAGCAGACTATACGTATTACAAATAGCAGACCATACGTATAATATGTAGCGAACCATAAGTATTACATACAGCAGACTATAAGTATAACATATAGTAGGTAATAAGTATAACAAATAGCAGACCATAAAGACCATAAGTATTAAATATAGAATAACATAGGTATTACGTATAGCAGACCATAAGTATAACATATAGTAGGTCATAAGTATTACATATAGCGGACCATGCAGACCATAAGTGCTAGATATAGCAGACCATAAGTATTACATATAGCAGACCATATGTATAACATAAAGCAGGCCATATTTATTACATATAGCAGAACATAAGTATATATATTACAAACCATAAGTATTACATATAGCAGACCATAAGTGTTACATATTACAAACCAAAAGTATAACATATCGCAGGACATAAGTACTACATTTATAAGACCAAAAGTATTACATATACAATACCATAAATATTACATATAGCAGACCATAAGAATTACATATAGCAGACCATATGTATAACATTTAGCAGACCATATGTATAACATATAGCAGACCATGAGTATTACATATAGGTATTATATATTACAGACCATAAGTATTACATATAACAGACCATAAGTATTACATATAAAATACCATATGCAGTACATATAGTGGACAATAAGTAGAACATATAAAAGACCATAAGTATAACATATTGCAGACCTTACATATAGAAGACCATTAGTATTAGATATAAAAGACCAACAAAGTATGACATATAGCGGACCATAAGTATAAGAAATAGCGGACCATACGTATAAGATATAGCAGACCAAAACAAGTATTACATATAGCGGACCATAAGCATTATATATAGCAGAACATAAGTATTACACATATCAGGCGATAAGTATTTTATATATTAGACCAAAAGTATTACATAAAGCATACCATAATCATTTGTATGAATGGATAGTGTATTACATTTAACAGCCATAACCATATGCCATGTTTGCATTTAAGGTTTGTGTAACAACTGTTTGAGTCAAACAGGAATGCTTTACCGACAGTATATATTAGGATAAATATGTTCTGTTTTAAATTTCAAGTAGTCGTGAGTCGTCAAATAATCAACAAACTAGTAATATTGCAACGTTTACGACGAATAAATTTAGAAAAATAAATATTAAACTTTACTATACAATGTATATATTAAGGCGATAAATACTTGTTACTTATGTTATAATCGACGTCGAAAAGTACTGTCGGTTTCTCACATATGCTTTAAGAAATTCAAAGACTGACAGAGATCTGTTTCTCGAATGCTCCTGCTAATTATTTCCAACACCGACAGTGCTATCGACAGTTTATCAATTATTTGATGCTTTAACCAAATCCTATTCTAAACCCCACACAAACCCACAGATAATGCGGTTTTCATAGCTACTCGTTCCGACAACATACACATGACTTGCATCTACTCGTTATACGTTCCAAACACCGACACCGAACAATAGAGCGCCGGTGTTTCCATGGTGTAGGTAGCGAAGTCATCCAGTTCCTTGTCCAAGACGCACCTGCTTGCCACCATCATACCCTGACCCTTCTTCTCTCCGATATGCACGATTACCACGATCTTATACCTGTCATATTTCAGTTTTTTAACCTGCTCTTTAACATCGTCACTCAGCAGTTTTGATATGTTTGCGCTGAATTTCGGATGGTATTTGAATCCATGCATCTTTTGATCAACTACTGATTTAATGACGTCATATACTACATCTGGATTAAATTTTGTTTTCGGCTCCATCCGGTATGACGGTTCCTTTGTCATTTGGATTGAATTAGTAGGAGCCGTCGACCCGTATGTACTTCCTGTCCGACTGTACTTTGTTTTCATGTTTTGTGTGAAACGTTTTGCCGCCAAAAGTCCCAGCAAACTAGGAGCTCGTCCTGCTTGACCCAACATCGGCTTTGACGTCTGCTTCGGCTGCTGTTGATTACCAACGGAAATCTTCGGTTCTTCTTGAGATGTCATGGAAACGCTCTGTTTCCCAACAGAAACTGCGTCATCTTGACCAATGGACGCTTGTCGTATCCGGTTTAAAATCATTGTCACAATTGCACAATGCCTACCATCAAATGCATACAACGTAAACTACTTCAAATAAGCCCGAAGTTAGGAATGGTGTCCCGTGAATAGTTTTCCCGTCAGGATCGTGATATCTTATACGTTGTGAGCGATGCCCCACATGGACGCACGTGTATATAACTTGCTTCTATTCAAAAGAAAGCAAATATAATGATTTATTGTGCCACTATTCGAAATAGATGTCAAGTTAAACAATTCGTTTGATAACCTCGATTTTATTTCCTAATGTAGTCGGCACAAACTTCATTATCATAAGAGTCTTTATCCCATTCAAACAGCCCAACTCTATAGCTCATAAATAAGTAAAACCCATAAATTGTTTCAAAAACATTGGTAATAAATTCCGCCTCTCCGATTAAGACTCGTCGCGAGAGAGGCGTGTATTGGTTTGAAATCTAACAAGGGGCGGAATGTAACCTAGCGAGTCGAGGTTTATTGTCAACGTAATTGCGGTGAATCGATTACATTCGGAAACAAAAATCGAACGACGCGATGTTAAGAGTTCACTTTTTTCCCAATCCGACTATTTTAATGAGGGCTATTTAAGCGGTCTTTTGAATCTGTGTACAGAGTATACAATGCTCACCGTTTGTTTAAAAGGGCCATTGTTTGCCTGAACCAACGTGATAAAAATCAAGTCTGGAGTATGTCCTTTACAATGGATTCATCATGTTCTTAAGTATCGCAATTTATCAATATTTTTAATGTCATTATCATTCGAGATATAATGTAATACAATTCTTGATTAAATACTTAATTTTCAATTTTTCAGATAAATGTATTACACACATCCCCAGCAAAAGTCATGTTCACATGTTCTGCCGAATATTCATCAATTAAGGCATTAAATCCAACAGCTTAATACTAAGTTTAACGTAACGTTAACTAACGTTTCGCGAAAAAATTTCCTTCGTGAATAAGCGCGGTTTTGGCTGCATGGTTTGTCACTTTTTAGTCATACGATTATCCGGGGTTTTCATTCTTTACACATGAACAAACTACTGATATTTTTCCACATCGCAAACATACTACATGTAAAGCAATAATCCTACATATTTATCATCTTCAGTCATGTACCAATGGTACCAAGCAGTCAAATTGTGTGTAACCATTCTTGAATTGCATCAAATTAAGCTGATTTGATAGAAGAAACACTTAATTTACACAATGCCATAAACTATAAAATGAGAAACCTTTATGATTGATCATACATTTAAATTCATAATATTGCTTTATGTGTCAAATTCCTTTACAGTTTCAGTTTCAGTTTCAGTTTATTTTCAAAATCAGCAAATACATGCCTTTGGCCACATTATATACAAATATACATAAAGATGACCACACAAGTGAAATACTAAAAAAAAGCATTTCACATAAATGGATCATTAAATGAATACGTGAATACATAATTGATTTTCAACGTTCACAAGAAGCAACAAAGTAGCTAGCTAGCAAGGTAATCATTTCTGTTTAATATAGCATTGTAAATGAATTTGGAAATATTTCTTAATTTTCTAGAGTTAGTACTGGACATCATAGATGTGAACTTGTTGATAGTATAAAAAGACTGGTTAACATTATACTTAACTCTTAAATCTTGATAAAGCGTACATATACATAAAAAGTGATATTCTGTTTCAACCATGTTACTGTTACAAAATTTGCAAGTCCTATTTTCTCTAGGAATGTTATTGTATCTACCAGTTTCAATTTCTAAAGAATGAGCGCTTAGTCTAAATCTTGTTACAGCTTTTCTATGACAATCATTATCGACACAATCTATATATTTTTCAAATTTAAAATCCTTTTTAAATTTAACATAGTAATATAATTTACTTTGCGAATTTATCATATCATACCATGACTGGACGTATTGATCTCGAAGACGTTGTTTAAGTTTTGGATAATGTTCTGTTATGTTAACATGTTCATGCAATAAGTAACTAAAGCCTAAATTGTAAATGAGGTCTTTGATAGATTTTGTCCAGCATAGTTTTACATTAGTGTTAATAAACGTGTTATTTGTAATATTCTTATCGTTCATAGATCGTATAAGTGAATTTGGTGAACTATTTTTTTGCACCAGAGTTGAAGGGACCTCTCTTTACATATAATAGATATTTATGGAAAAGTCAAAGTTCGCCTAAGACGGCTGCATTTGATGTCTGTTGACGTACACCTAATATGTATTTACAAAATTTGAGATGTATTTTATCAACCTCATTGTTTTGATAGATCCCCCAAACTTCACAACCGTATGTAATTATGGGTACAATTAGACTGTCAAAAAGTAAAAGTTTTGTTTATACATCAAGTTTTACTCTACTAATTATAGACAACAGGTGATTATATGCCTTTAAGGCTTGCTCATTCAGGGTTTTGACAGCGTCATTGAGTGGACCAGTTTAATTGAATTTGATACCAAGGTAAGTAAATTTGTCAACACTTTCAATTATTTCATTATTCAATGACCATAGATAATTATTTTTAGTTTTCTTCTTTTCAAATATACATACTTTAGTCTTTTTAACATTTATTTTTAGACCCCATTTTCGAGAGTAAGTATCTATACAATTCAACTGGGCTTGTAAGCTATTAGGATCTGTTGTTAATAAACGCTATATCATCAGCAAATAATAACATATGCAAAGATAGTCTGTCTATATCCTGTGAGTTTCTCAAAATCTAAACTATCAGTAATATCATTTACAAAAAAGAATAAATAGGAGAGGAGAAAGAGGCTCCCCTTGTTTGACCCCTAATGATATATAAAAAAATTGCGAATAGGAATTGTTATCAGTATCTTTAACACAGGATTTAACATTTTGATATATTGACTTAATCATATTTAGCATTTTGCAACTTACACCCGACTGAACTAATTTTACCCACAATGCGTCATGGATGACCGTGTCGAATGCTTTTTCATAATCTATAAATGCGCAATAAAAGCTTCATATTATTTGCTAAGACGTTTCGGATAATAGAGTGAAGTGTGAAAATGCAGTAAACCGTACTACGGTTATCTCTAAATCCATATTGAGCATCATTAAATATGTTTTCACTTTCACACCACTTATAAATGCGATTACGGAGGATTAATGAAAATATTTTTGACAGTATGTTTTCCATAGTGATGCCTCTATAGTTAGAGGGATTATCCTTTTCCCCCTTTTTATATATTGGAACAATGGCGCCTTTTGTCCATGACTCTGGATAAATTCCTGTGTTAAAAATATAATTGAAAATATGTACAAGATATGGTGAAACAAAATTCTTGCAGTCAATGAATCAAGTTCCTTTACACAAATCATGTACCAAAGAAGCGTTCACCAAAATGAGTAATGAGTATTGTACTTTGAAACAAACAATGCCATTTTTATAAAACTTATACAAAGTTTATAAAACACAATTGGTATTATATGTACTTTTAAATCGCTTACGCACGTGAGGTTCACATTTACAACAACAAAAAACAACAGTGCGAGCACCAAACCTCTGTTGAGTTTAAAACCATCTATGTAGATTTCCCATAAATTTAGCTAAAACTGCGCGAATTCTTTCCTTAGGTTTGATAAAATAAATTGTGATTGGTAACTGAACCACAATTAATCTTTACTAACGCTTTGTCTCCATTCATCACAATCGTCTTTGCAGTGTCCCGTGAATAGACCATTTGTATCGATGTCATTTTCACGTAAAAGTTTAATCAAAATCATTTATATAATATTAAATCGACCAATTTGTTAAAAATTCTATCATTGTTCAATTATTAAAAACGTATTCGGTTTAAAATTTTATTTTCTATGATGATTTTATTGAAACTTTTAAGATCATGTTTAAGAGTTCTAACGTATCTTTAAGTCATCAGTTGGTCGGATCCGCACATGAATGATGTTCATCTTAATCATTTGAAATAGCAACATTTGAGCTATTGACTAGAAAACCTGTATGTGGAATGAACATATGTATATCTAGTTACATGTAGTTTTTGGTCTTATGTTGTATTTTAATACCATTTTTAGCTAACGCCATACTTTCAATTCGCTGTCCCTTCATATCGGTTTGACGGTTATTGGGCGATTTCTGCGGTTGTTCAACTTTACGGGAATTTGTATTATGATGTAGTTTACAATCTTTTCGGTATTATTTCTTATCCTGAAGTATAGAGAGATCTATATATATAAATAAATCAATGAACTATTCGCACGTTTTTATGGACAATTACTTTACACAAATGGCCGTCACCAAATCTCTTTCATAGCTTGCAGATGTAGGCAGCAGTAAATTGACAGTTGAATATATCTTCGAACTACCTTTTATTTAGCATTACATCGTACTCCTGTCATAAACATGCTTGCTTCATGCGATATTAGCATTGCTATAACACTAAGAGCTGAATACAAAATATTTGATATGTCTATGTGATCTATTTGTCTAACCCGAGATACTTTTAGCAGCACACATACATGACCGTTTGACTGCGATGTGTCAATTATTTTGTGGTGTGGTCTTTATATAACAATTGAGTAGATAAATAGTAACACAACGTTAATGTATTCGCTTTTATTATTTAGTTATTTTTTTAATTGTGTCACTATGGGAATCATTTTTATGCACAATCAAACATTTGATGAATACTTATTGGCAAAGTGGGAGGTTTGGATGACACCTGTTCCCGCAGTGCTTTTGCAAAGACCTTCAAAGGCGATGACCACAGTTTTCTTAATGTTTTTGCCTTTATTTTTAGTGCTGTCTATTGAATTGTTTTGTGTCTCACTCTTTGGTAGTTGGTTCCTTGCCACAGATAAAGGACTGCATTGGGTAATAACTTTAATAAGTGGTTTCTCTCCTGCTGGTGCAGCTTAGTTTCACTTTATGTGTATTTGGTTAGATTTAAAACAAACAATTGTAAAGGCAGGTAAATAGAGGCTAATTCTTTTTTTCAGTTTCAGCTCCATGTGTGCCAATATTTAAACACGCCCTGAATAGGAGTACCCATTTTCAAAACTGTTCGATAAATACAGAGACTGTAAATGGATACGGTGATCTTGACATTTGACACTGATTCTTGTGGTTGCCGTTTCGTCTTTCAACCAATGTAACTAACGGCAAGTAATTGAAAATAATCCATCTCCACAAAATTGTTCTTATACTTATACCGTGATTGGTGCAATATACTGCATCTTTTAATAGATATTAAAAAACACGCTTAAGCCAGAGAAAAATGAAAATAAAAACACAGTTAATTTGAAAGCCGTAAACAGCATCATATCAGTTTTTTCACCATAAAACAATACAAACAAACATGATAACATACCGATAGTTACCTAGTTTCTTGCAAAAAGTCGTTATGAATTAAATGAACTTGTTGTTTTTTTTTCAGAAACCATTTTAAATGATTTTCCGAACCGACGAAAATAGCTCGATTACCTGGTCTCTTGCATGCTTGCATGGCCATTATAATGTCCAACAACCGACAGATACGTCAATATTGTCAGTTAGCTAAGGCTACACTGACACGTGACTGAAGAGGGTCGGCATTTACATTATGGAGGTAACGAAGTCGTCAAGTCCTATTTCACCTGGTTTAAAAGCATTTTCAAATGAGCAAATGTTTTTTAAGTACTTTTCAAATAAATGTGTTTTTCAAATAATTTGTAAGAATTGAGTATCATCATTGTCTCTTGCAAAATGTTCAACACTTAAGAACGTAAGAAAGTTATCAAAATCACTTTGTATGGAGCATAACTTTGTGGTGCACCTTCAAATAATTTGTTAGGGTTGATAAATACGATGGGCCAAGTTGCCTCATGAATGATCCATGCATACAGGTAAAAGGTCGAGGTCACAATTGAATGCATTACATCAAGTACAATACATTTATTCTTAGCCCTTTGTCGGGATCATCCCTTTGTCCAGAATATATTTTTAAATGACGAAGAAGACGTGAATAAAATAGGTGACGGGTGTATCAAACAAAAGCCAGGCTCATTGGATCAACTTCAAAGTTAATGTAACATTTCAAAATTCATGGTAAAATTTAAGAAAATGTTTGTGTTGAGAATGGATGATCTTTTGTGTTATGGTAACCGCAAGAATCAGTGACTAAGATTAAGATCACAATTTAAGGCCAAAGACCGAATTAACTACGACATATTGTCATTTTTCAGCAAGAATGTTTTTTTCCAAATATATTGACAGAAATTACAAGTATTTTGCGAAAGCATGTCACATACAGTTGCGGGCTCCCTAGCTACGATCGCAAGGTAACAAATCTAGGTTTTTAGACCATCTTTGCAAAGATTGAACATTTGTTCAGCATGCAGTTCCTTCCAAATAACTAAACAAAGTGGCAAACCCTGGAGACATGCACATCAGGCTTACGCTTTCGCGTAAATATGTACGTTTGTGGTCATATCGATATCTTGTTTTCAACTAAGTTCGAAAACATTTTTAAATTATCAGATTTCGAGTACGACAGTAGCCACATCTAAGTTTACACTGTGGAATGAAAAGTAAACTTTTGCGAATGGCCTCGTACGCGTCAATGATTAATGAGTTAAAGCCAATAATGGGACAATGACCGTATAATTTTTAGTGTCTGTGTTTATCGAACAGATTTAAAAATTGGTACTCTTATTCAAGGCATGTTTAAATATTGGCTCACGTGGAACGGAAAACTGTTAACAGAATAAGCTTCTTTCCCCAGCATTTAGAATTGTTTGTTTAAAATCTAAGCTTTCACATACACATAAAGTGAAACATCACGGCATCATTAAAGGAGAAACAATTTATTATACAAAGTGATCCTCGTTTGCGGCAAGGAACCTATTCCAAAGCAGTTCAACAGGAAACACATGCACTTGAAAAGACAAACACGTACATAACAAGATTTACATATGTTTATCCACATACAGGCTTCCTTGCCAATAGCCCAAATGTTGCGGATTCATATTTATTTAGACGAGCAAAAGAGTTCTTACCTATGCCTTTTAAAGTTTCTATGAAATCTTAATTTATCAATAAAATTCATGTCTAATATATTTATCAGAACTGAATGTTTATAGAATGTTAACAAAACGGGTGATATAATAAATATATCAATGCCTGATGTTCAATAAACTTTTCGTGAAAAATGACATCGATACAAAACGTCTATTCACGCGACAAGGATGTGATGCCTGGATACAATACGCGTGTAAATATTAATATCGCTTCATTAATAAATAACCGCGCATCACGATTTATTATATGGATACAATGCGCGTGTAAAGATACATTGCGGGCCATTAACAAATCGCCAAGTATGTTCTTAAATCTAAGTAAAGAATTCACCTAGATTTCGCAATATTCATGGGAAATCTACCAAGAGCATGTGTTCATTTATGTTTTTAAACGAAACCAACAGATGTTTTGTGCTCGTTCTTTTTGTGTACATTTGTACTTGAAGTGCGTTATTAATTTAGAAGTACATAAAACACGAAAGCGTTTTTGTTTATAAGCGGCAAACAGAAAACCTAAAGTGGTTTATTTAAAAAACAATAATCATTTATCATTATGATGAATGCTTTTACGGTACATGATATGTATATGTATAAAAATGAACCCATTGTGAAGTACATTAACCAGACTTGATTTGTAGCTCGTCGGTGATGCCAAACACAGCCCAAATTATACCAACAGTGAAAATTGTGTATTCTGTTCACAGATTCAAAAGACCGCTAAATTGCTTTAATCAAATAGTCAGAGTGCAAAACAGAGAATCATCGAAATCACATCGTTCGATTTGTGTTTCCGAATGTAATAGATTCAATGCATTTTCGTTGACAATAAACCAGTCTTATTAGAATGCAAACCAATGCATTCCTCTCTCGCGACGAAAAGCAATAGGAGAGTTAACATTTATTACTAATGTTCTTGAAACAATATACGAATAAAACTAATGTATGATCTTTAAAGTTGGATTAAAGTTGGACGCCTGGATAAGCGAATGAAAACGAGTTTATCAAACGGAGTGTTTAACTTGACATCCATTTCGAATAGTTGCGCATTCATCCATTCTATTTGTTTTCATTTTAATTATGGGATATCTCTCACAAAGCATCAGAAAACTAGATTGTGAATATACATTTCTATACGCTATTCACAAGATACTATTCTCAACTGCGGGTTTATTTTAGGTCAGATTAGTTTGAATCGTTTGATGGTGGACTTTGTGAACTTGTCATGTATTGTTCAAGTGATCTTACAATGATTTTAAACCGCATACGACAAGCGTCCAGTGGTCAAAGTGACGCAGTTTCTGTTGGGACGTCACGAGAAGAATCGAAGTCTTCCGATGGTAATCAACAGAAACCGAAGCAGACGTCCTAGCCGATGTTGAGTCAAACTGGACAAGCTCCCGAGTTATAAGAAATGTTAACCCTGATTCAATAATTTTTTACATACTTTCTACCATTCCTAGAATTACCATTTATTAAAAAAAACTGCAACACAAAAATTTTAATGAGTCCATTAATATTTAAATGATTGAGCAATATATTTTCATCTTTTGTGGAAGATTTGCATATACCTTTTCTGCGGCATATATTTTTTAAAATTTATTTTCCATTATTGCTTAGCATGTACACAAAATATTAACAAAACAATCAATTGAATTAGAATATTGCGCTACAGGCAGCCCAGATAAGGGAAACCAACTGATGTTACTTTACATGGTCGGCTGACCAGAGGATGCAGGTTAGTTAAAGTGGTATTTGTTTTATGACATTTAAAATAAAATGCCTAATTACAACACAACATAGTGTTCTAGTTATTGTTTCACTTACATAGTGAAACTGTTGGTAGAAAGCTAAAGCAGATAAGGAGCATAAATATTAAATTAGTTATGTTTTTTTCACAGACACATACTTAATGGAAAAAAGGCCAGCAACAACTTACTTTCGGTAGGCCCAGTTTTCTGGCTTGCACTTGTCGGAAACCAATCACACTGAAACATATGTGTACTGTAGGTTTTTAAGCAACCCTGGTAGTATGTTGACATTATTTGAGCAAATTCCGTCTGAACATTTGCAAAATAAACAACACGCCTGTGAACATATTCGAACACCAAGTAAAACGACGCATCACAACGAATATTTTAGACTAAAATATGGTTGTTTAACGTGATCAACACCGGAGAGAGTGCCAGATTCCTCGCTAACGCCGCAGATGTGTGCGTCAATGCTTAGTGCGCGAGTCGCCGCTGTCTTTTTGGACATTAAACATGTATAAACTGATATAAAAATGTGCATTGTTGTTCTATATTTCAGACATCCAACACTAGACAGAAACCATTTTTAAAAAATGAGACGAATATTTAATCGATTCAGTTGTACTGAAAGTACGTGTTATCAAATCGATTAGTTATGTCATATTTTGCGAACCTCCAACTTATTGTATGAATGAAAAAAAAAACACTATTTCTTTGTCATTCGTATCAAAACTTATTGAAAATTTAATTGATTATCTATGCCATAATCAGAAACAAACGTGTCAACATTTTCATCAATTATTGAAAATGCGAATGGCTTCTTTTTAGTTTGAAAATTGTGAGCCATTATGCAAACCCATGAATTACGTGAAAAGGCTTATTATGCATCCATGCCATTGGAATGTTCGATCGGTATTTAATTATTGATATCAACTGTTAAATACCTAAAGTTCACCTCATAACATCCCACTAAGACTTAAATTGAAATTCCGTTTAAGAAGATTACACTTGAGTGTTTACAGTCAACAATTGACTTAAAATTAATCAAATCTAAATTTATCTATAGTAGATATCAACCACTTACACTAGTAGAAATTTCAATATTTGTTTGGTTTTTTTAACTCGCCATATGCACTGCTTACTTTTGTGGGATTTATATCGATTTCCGAAGTAAAATTGCTTTTTCATAAACATTTTATGAAAATATTGTCTTTACATTCAAGTGTTTTGAACTTTTAAATCACGTAGTCTGTAATACCTTGGTATTTTGATAACACGTTTTTATATGTTTATTAAAAATATACAAAACAGGTAAAGCGAACATATTACAACTAAATAAATTGTGCATTGAAGATTTTTAATTATGCTCCGCCCCGTCTTTACCATGCCCGAAGTTGTATATGTGTCAAGCTATTTGGTATTTTCAAGTTGATAATAATTTTATAGAAATCAAGATCGGGTTTAATTGACTTTTTGCAAGTTCATAAAAAAATCCAATCGACAAGCGTAATGTTATATTCACCCTTTGCAGAAATGGCATTTATAAAGGCAATTGTCATCGAAATCGCCGCCCTATATTAGCAGTATGCGAGCTATTAACAATTGCTTACTTTTTTGTACTTAGTTTTTTAACACAACGGATATATCCTTGCAAATATTAATACTCATTCAAAGCATATTGATAGTGTGTACAACTTTCATATAAACATGGAAGCAGCACATGCATAGGTTATTACGTATTACATATAGCAGCCCATACCTATTACATATTTCAGACCATAATTATTACATATATCACTATTACATATAGCGGACCATGCGTATGACATAAAGCAGGCCATTAGTAATACATATAGCAGTCCATAGGTATTACATATAGCAGACCATAAGTATTACATATAATAGGTCATAAGTATCACATATAGCAGACCATTAGTATTACATATAGCAGACCATTAGTATTACATATAGCAGACCATAAGTATTACATATAGCAGACCATAAGTATTACATATAGCAGACCATAAGTATTACAAATAGCAGACCATTAGTATTACATATAGCAGACCATAAGTATTACATATAGCAGACCATAAGTATTACATATAGCAGACCATAAGTATTACATATAGCAGACCATTAGTATTACATATAGCAGACCATAAGTATTACATATAGCAGACCACAAGTATTACATATAGCAGACCATAAGTATTACATATAGTAGGTCATAAGTATTGCATATTGCGGACCATGCAGACCATACGTATAACATATACATGTAGCAGATCATAAGTATGACATATAGCAGACCGTTAGTATTACATATAGCAGACCATAAGTGTTACATATAGCATACCATAGGCATTATATATAAGTATTTTATATATTAGACCATAAGTATTACATAAAGCTGACCATAATCAATTTCATGTATGAATGGGCAGTGAATTACATTTAACAGACCATAAACAAATGCCATGTTTGCATTGTGTAACAACTGTTTGAGTAAAAAAGGGAACCCTTAACCGACAGTATATCATAAGATAAACATGTTCTGTTTCAAATTTCAAGCAGTATAGCAACGTTTACGACGAATACATTAAAAAACAAATACAAAACTTTACCATACAATTTACAAATGAAGGCAACAAATACGTGTAACTAATGTTATGATTGACGTCGAAAAGTACTGTCGGTTGCTCACACATGCTTTAAGAAACTCAAAGACCGACATAGAGGTGTTTGGTATAAAGTGTTTTTCGAATTCTCCTGCTTATTATTTCAAAAACCGACAGTGATATCGAAAGTTTATCAAATAGCTGATGCTTTAACCAAATCCTCTCTTAAAACCAACACAAACCCACATATATTTCGGTTTTAAGAGCTATTCGTGTCGACAACCTACACATGACACGCATCTACTCGTTATACGTTCCAAATACCGAGACCGAACAATAGAGCGCCGGTGTTTCCATGGTGTAGGTAGCGAAGTCATCCAGTTCCTTGTCCAAGACGCACCTGCTTGCCACCATCATACACTGACCCTTCTTCTCTCCGATATGCACGATTACCACGATCTTATACCTGTCATATTTCAGTTTTTTAACCTGCTCTTTAACATCGTCACTCAGCAGTTTGGATATGTTTGCGCAGAATTTCGGATGATATTTGAATCCCTGCATCTTCTGATCAACAACTGATTTAATGACGTCATAGACTACATCTGGATTAAATTTTGTTTTCGGTTCCATCCGGTATGACGGTTTCTTTGTTATTTGAATCGAACTAGAAGCGGCTGTAGACCCGTATGTACTTCCCGTCCGACCGTACATTGTTTTCATGTTTTGTGTGAAACGTTTTGCCGCCAAAAGTCCCAGCAAACTGGGAGCTCGACCTGTTTGACCCAACATTGCCTTTGACGTCTGCTTCGGCTGCTGTTGATTACCACCGGAATTTTTCGATTCTTCTTGAAACGTCATGGAAACGCTCTGTTTCCCAACAGAAACTGCGTCATCTTGACCAATGGACGCTTGTCGTATCCGGTTTAAAATCATGTCACAATTGCACAATGCCTACCATCAAACGCATCAGACGTTAACTACTTCAAAAAATCCCTAAGTTTGGAATAGTGTCCTGTGAATAGTTTTCCCGTCAGGATCGTGTTATCTTATACGTTTTAAGCGATGCCCCACATGGACGAACGTGAAGATAACTTGCTGTTATTCGAAAGAAAGCAAATATAATGATTTATTGCGCCACTATACGAAATAAATGTCAAGTTAAACAATCTGTTGATAAACTCGTTTTCATTTGCTAATGTAGTCGGCACCAACCATATTATAGACAACAATATGGCCCATAAAGAAGTAAAACTCATAAATTGTTTCAATAACAGTGGTAATAAATTCCGCCTCTCCGGTTAAGTCTCGTCGCGAGAGAGGCATGTATTGGTTTGAAATCTAACAAGGGACGGAATGTAACTTAGCGAGTCGAGGTTTATTGTCAACGTAATTGCGGTGAATTGATTACATTCGGAAACAAAAATCGAACGACTCGATTTTAAGAGTTCACTTTTTTCCCAATCCGACTATTTTAATGAGGGCTATTTTAGCGGTCTTTTGAATCTGTGTACAGAGTATACATGTTCACCGTAGGTATAAAATGGCCAGTGTTTGCCTGAACCAACGTGATAAAAATCAAGTCTGGAGTAACTGTATGTACTTAACAATGGATTCATCATGTTCTTACGCATCGCAATTTATCACTATTTTCAATGTCAGTTATCATTCGAGATATAAGACAATTCTGGATTAAATACTTTATTTTCAATTGTTCAGATAAATAAAATCCATTACACACATCGCCAGCAAAAGTTATGTTAACATGTTCTGCCGAATATTTATCAATTAAGACATTAACACTAACAGCGTAATACTAAGTTTAACGTAACTTTAACTAACGTTTCGCGAAAAAAGTTCCTTCGTGAATAAGCGCGGTTTAGGCTGCCTGGTTTGTCACTTTTTAGTCATAGGATTATCCGGGGTTTTCATTCTTTACACATGTACAAACTACTTATATTTTTCCACATCGCAAACATACTACCTGTAATGCAATAAGCCTACATATTTATAATCTTCAGTCATGTACCTATGCTACCAAGCATTCAAATTATGTGTAACCATTCTTGAGTTGTACCAAATTATGCTGCTTTGATAGAAGAAACCCTTTATTCACACAATCCCATAAACTATAAAATGAGAAACCTTTATGATTGATCATACATTTTAAATTCATAATATTGCTTTATGTGTCATGTTCCTTAACATATATTGTTCCTTTACACAAATCATTTACCAAAGAAGCGTTCACCAAAATGAGTAATTAGTATTGTACTTTGAAACAAACAATGCCATTTATAAAACTTATAAAAAAGTTTATAAAAACACGATTGGTATTATATGTACTTTTAAATCGCTTACGCACGTGAGGTTCACATTTACAACAACAAAAAACAACAGTGCGAGCACCAAACCTCTGTTGAGTTTAAAACCATCTATGTAGATTTCCCATGAATATAGCTTAAACTGCGCGAATTTTTTACTTAGATTTGCTAACATAAATTGTGATTGGTAAATGAACCACAATTAATCTTTACTTACGCATTGTGTCCATTCATCACAAACGTCTTTGCAGTGTCCCGTGAATAGACATTTTGTATCGATGTCATTTTCAGGTAAAAGTTTAATGAACACAATTTATATAATATTAAATCGCCCCATTTGCTAAAAATTCTATAATTTTTCAATTATTAAAAACGTATTCGGTTTACATGTTAATTTTTATGATGATTTTATTGAAACCTTGAAGATCATGTATAAGAGTTCTAACTTATCTTTAAGTCATCAGTTGGTCGGATCCGCACATGAATGCTGTTCATCTTAAGCAAATCTCTTTCACAGCTTGCAGATGTATGCAACCGTAAAGGGACAGTTGAATATATCTTCGAACTACCTTTTATTTAGCATTAAATCGCACTCCTGTCACAAACACGCTCGCATCAGGTGATATTAGCATTGTTATATTGATAAGAGCTGAAGATCAAATATTTGATATGTCTATGTGACCAATTTGTCTAACCTGAGATACTTTTAGCAGCACACATGCATAACCTTTTGACTGCGATATGCCAATTATTTTTTGTTGTGGTCTGTGTATAATCATTGAGTAGATAAATAGTAACACAATGTAAATGTATTCGCTTTTATTTTTATTTTTTATTGTTATTTTGAATTGTGTCGCTATGGGATTTATTTTTATGTACAATCAAACATTTGAGGAATACTAATGGGCAAAGTGGGAGGTTTGGATGAAACCTGTTCCCGCAGTGCTTATGCAAAGACCGTTCAAAGGCGATGGCTCCAGCTGCGTTCATGTTTTTGCCTTTGCCTCTTTGCCATTGTTTACTTTATGTCTAGTGAGTTGTTTTGTGTTCACTCTTTGGTAGTTGGTTTCTTGACATAAAAAAGTACTACATTGGTTAATAAGCATGTGCTCTCCTGCTGGTGCAGCTTAGTTTCACTGTATGTTCATTTGGTTCGATTTAAAACAAACACGTATAAAGGCAGGTAAATAGAGGCTAATTCTATTTTCAGTTTTCAGCTCCATGTCAGCCAATATTTAAACACGTCTTGAATAGGAGTACCAGTTTTCAACACTGTCCGGTAAACACAGAGACTGTAAATGGATATGGTTATTGCCCTATTATTGACCAGGTATTCATCTATCATTGTCAGTAACGTGGCAGTTGTAAATAGTTTACTTTTCATTTCACAGTGTGGGCTTTGCGTTGCTACTGTTGTTGTCGAAATCGGCTAATCGGAAAATATGTTTAAACCAATATTTGAAAATAAGATTATCGATATATCCACAAACGTACATATGTATCGTTGTGCGTAATATAGATGTGCCTGTTTAACCATGCTTGCCACTTCTGTTGTTAATTAAAGGTCATCCATAAAAAAATGTATAATCTTGACAAAGAGTTGGTTTGTCACACTGATATGTAACCTTGGAATTGGACATAAGGACTTGGCCCCAGTAAGTGACGTGCGTTCGGGTAATGATTGTCTCTTCTGCCTGTTTATTTGAAAATACATACTTGCTGAAAAATGTCGAGCTAATGAAAATGTGCATAAAGTTGTGAATTCTATATGTAACCTTAAATTGTGACCTTGACCTTTGACACTGATTCTTGTAGTTGCCGTTTCGTCTTACAACCAATGTCACTTATGGCAAGTTATTGATAATATTCATTTCTCCACTAAATTGTTCTTATACTTTATCATGAACTTTGAACTATGACCTTGAGTTTCACCTTGGTCAAATCAGCATTGTTTTTATTTGAGACACTACGTGACTAAATGTATTTCACTTTTGATTTTTTTTGAAAATCACTTTATACTGGCCTAAAATATTATCACGATAAAGTGCTAAGAATGAATGTCCTGTACTTGATGTTTGAAATTCAGTTGTGACATTGACCTTTATCCTACACGCATGATGTAAGATCTGACAGTGTATTGAACTCATTCAATTTGCAAGTCTGAAGACAATAAAGGGACTTTTTCACATTTTGGTAAATTGACAAAAATAAACGATGTTATAATTTGGAGAGTTCTGATGTTGTCGTTATATTTTTTTCAGGATACGAGGATTGATTATACATATAAAGAATAAAATACATCTCTCATTGTGTGAGCATGGATGGCCGAGTGGTCTTACCGATAGACTTTCATCCACTGGGGTCAGTGGTTCTAGCCCAGTTGAGGGTAACCTTTTTTGTTGTTTTTTTTTAATTTTATTCTTTATTTTAATGGAGCTTTTTAGATCCAATGTTTACATTTATCAATATTAAGCATTTAATGACAAACTGTGATAATGTCCCTTTTTAGATGTTTACTAAAATACCACAAGGTAAAAAATTAGAACTCATTGGTTGTTTATTTGCTTTAAAAGTGATTTGTTTATTTGCCTTGTCAGCGAGGTTATTTTGAAGTTATTAGCACTTTTATCTTTTTTTTTTCAAATCATAAATAAAAAAGAAAATTTAAGCTTCATTTTGGGAAATGAAGGCTTAATGCATATACATTAATTGTCATCCAAGTACCAGAGTTTTTTTAAACGAAAAATACCATAAAATCAGAAAGTGTCGTCCTTGATTAGCTTGTGCGGATTGCACAGGCTAATCTTATTTAAAATGCATTAAGCCCCGTTTTCCATGAAAGCAGCCAACATGTACAGATTTCAATGATAAACTGGCCAATGTCGTCGCACAAGCTGTTATAAACACTAGACTGAATTCCAAATGCACATGTGCTCTTTGTAGATTTCCCATGAATATAGCTAAACCCGCGCAAATTCTTTCCATAGGTTTGATAAAAACATAGCCATTGGTTAATGAACCGACAATAATCTTTACTTACGCATCGTGCCGTAGCATGTATCAAAATCGTCTTTGCAAAGTGTCCTGTGAATAGAACTTTTGAATCGATGTAAATTTGCACGTAATATTTTAATCAACATCAGACATTTATATATTTGAAAAAAAATCATCCCGTTTGTGAAAAATAATATATCATTTATTTATCATATATAAGACTTGAATTTTGATGATTTATGCTGACTTCATTGACACTTTAAAGATCGTAGATAAGAATTCTATAAGTTATAACTTTGTAGTTGATCCGATCACACATGCATGCTGATCATGTTGATCATATGAATTAGCAACATTTCAGATATTGACTAGAAAAAACTCTATGTGGACTATTTACATGTAGTGTTATTGCCAAATGATGTATTTTAATTAATTATCAGCATCAATTTAATATTTCGCGTTTGGCCGTAATTTCACTCCGCGATTATATTTTCTCTGTTGGACGGTTATTGGGCGATTTGTATGGTTGTCCAACTTAACGGAACTTTGTGTTACGATGTGCTTTACAATCTTTGTATATTGTTTTCGTATCCTGAAGTATAGAGAGATCGGTCGATATAAATAACTCAATGAACCTTTCGAGTTTTATGAACAAATACTTTACACAAATGGCCGTCACCAATTCTCTTCAGCTGCTTGCTGAAATTGGCAACCATAAATGGATATGCCAATGTGAGCTAATTGTCTTGCTAGCGATACTTTTAGCAGCACACATACATCACTTTTCGACTGCTTTATGTCAATTGTTTCTTGCTCTAATCTGTATATAACCATCGAGTACAATGTAGTTCAATAGCAAAGATATTAAAAAGTATATTCTTTTACAGCTATTTAATTTGAATGTATGATTCTATGAGGTTAATTTTATAGCACTCAAATGTAAATGAATAATTCTTTAGCAAGTGTCGTGTTTAGATCTATTCCTTAACAACGGTAAAAACCCAGTGCGTTTTCGTTGACTGTTCCAAGACGGTGACCAGGTTTTGTTCATGTTTGTGCATTTATAACATACGTGCGTGTCTTGTATTGCGCACATGTTTTGAATTATGTTCATTGCCATAAATAAAGGACCGCATGGTGTTATAAGGGTTTTTTGTCTCCTGTTGATGCAGCTTAAGTTTCACATTATGTGTATTTGATAGCAAATAAGTAAAAAGACTAATGATAGGAAGAAAATTCTATTTCCAGTTTTCCGTGTCATGTGATAAAATATTTAAACACGCCTTGAATAAGAGGACTAATTTTAAAAACGGTTCGATAAACACTGGAAAATAATGCATAATTCATTTCGTTGGCTTAAGTAGATTTTGGAATTGGATAATATGACATATTGTTCGAAAATATTTAGAAACAAGAATCTCGATATTTCTTTAAAAGTACACATTAACGGTTAATTTGTGATCTTATTACAAATGCCACGCTCATTACACTGGGCGTGTAGTTGAATCGAGCTTTGACCTTAAATTGTGATCTTGACCTTAGACATTGTTTATCAGAAGCCATTTCACTTACGCCAAATAATAATAATTGAACCCTTATCCAAAATGTGTTTTTTTTTAAATTTAACCCCGAACTTTGAAATGTGACTTAGAGTTTAACCTTTGCCAAATGATCTTGGACTTTCTCTTCGTAATTTGAAAATTCGTCGATACTAGAAGTTATTATCACAAAAAGTGAAAAGAATGAATGTCTGTTACACGTAAGGCCGGGTCGAAGTACAACTTTCAGGAGCCTAGGGAACTAGGGAATGGATGGACATATCAGAGTATGGTTCGAAAAGTTGACAAACATTATTGAAAATCGCTCTGGGGAAGCGGAGTTAATGCATGTACATGACATATCGTCCTAGATTATTAGAGGCGACACTCTCCGTCTTAAGGGGGTTAATGCATGTGCATAACATATCGTCCTGGATTATCAGAGGCGAAACTCTCCGTCTAAAGGGGGTTAATGCAAGTGAATAACATATCGTCCTGGATTATCAGAGGCGACACTCTCCGTCTAAAGGGGGTTAGTTCATGTGCATAACATATCGTCCTGGATTATCAAAGGCGACGCTCTCCGTCTAAACGGGGTTAATGCATGTGCATGACATATCGTCCTGGATCATCAGAGGCGACACTCTCCGTCTAAAAGGGGTTAATGCATGTGCATGACATATCGTCCTGGATTATCAGAGGCGACACTCTCCATCCAAACGGGGTAAATGCATGTGCATGACATATCGTCCGAGATTATCAGAGGCGACACTCTTCGTCTAAAGGGGGTTAATGCATGTGCATAACATATCGTCCTGGATTATCAGAGGCGACACTCTCCATCTAAAGGGGGTTAATGCATGTGCATGACATATCGTCCTGGATTTTATTATAACACCGCATTGATATCTGCCTGATATAACGTTACCTGATATATTTTTATAAGGCCAACAGGAAGTTCTTTTATCAGTCAATGTTTGGAGTTACGTGGGATTTTCAATAAAGTCAACAATTTCTATCAACATGAATCAGGTTCAACAAAACAAACAATTTGATGCCAAGAACGTACATATTTTATTCTAGTTTAAAGGGGCCTTTTCACAGATTTTGGCATTTTTTAACTTATTCATTAAATGCTTTATATCGATAAATGTAAACATTGGATCGTAAAAGCTCCAGTAAAAAATCAAGAATAAAATTAAAAAAAGGAAAAGAACATTGCCCGGACCAGGTTTCGAACCAGTGACCCCTGGAGTCCTGCCAGAGTCCTGAAGTAAAAACGCTCTAGCCTACTGAGCTATTCCGCCGAGTACATACACGTGAAGTATTTTATACCTTATATAAGCAATCTGCGTAGTTTCACAAAATTTAACGACAAAAACAGAACTCTCCAAATTATTCAATCGTTTCGCGTTGCAACGCTTTATAATTTTTAGGTTTTAAAATCGTCAAAAGATGCATATAATGGCTATATTAGACCATGGTAAATGTTCAGTATTACTGTTTCCTCACAAATATCATAACTAAAACGAAAATTTGCGAATCTGAAACAACTTTTTTCAATTTTGTCAATTTACCAAAGCGTGAAAAGATCCCTTTAAAGTCATAAATCACAAAAACGTTTATTAAAAAAAACCACAACAGCCCACACTGCATAAGTTAAATGACGTCATCAAAGGGGCAATAAATCCTAAATATCGATATAGTCTTTGAACTCGCAAATTTTGCACAGAAATTCAAGACAAATGATAACTGTTTGCTTATCCTCAACTATTTAAACAAACGATTTAACACGCTTATGTCATTATTGACACCATCATCAAAATGTCAATTTTAATACACATCTCCAAAATGGCGTCTCCAAACTATTCGGTGAAGTGTGTTCTTAGATTAAATTTGTCGCTGCAGTTTATTCCTGATCTCCAATTCAAGACGTTTATAATTAAAGCGGTTGTACTCTTCCCATTCGTAGTTCAAACAACTTTTTTTCTCCATACGATGTTTAAAATAAGCGGTTATACGTGTTGTCTTTTCGAACGCCGTTTCTACATGTATGTCAACGTGTAAAAGCCGGATCAGCAAAATCAGCGGGATCCGTACATATTAAATATAAAGAAATGGATTGTTTTGCAGATTTTTAGGAAAATGTGGTATTAAAAAACAGAAAAAACAGGTTACTGTCCCATCTTTGTTTAATATATTAGGCTCTACGAATAAAATAACGGCTCGGCAAGCCTCGCCGTTATATTATTCTAAGCCTCGCCTGATATATTACAAAACGATGGGACAATAACCTGTTATTCTCTATATCAGAGGCGACACTCTCCGTCTAATGGGGGTGAATGCATGTGCATGACATATCTTCCTAGATTATCAGAGGCGACACTCTCCGTCTAAAGGGGGTTAATGCATTGCATGACTTATCTTCCTGGGTTATCAGAGGCGACACTCTCCGTCTAAAGGGGGTTAATGCATGTGCATGGCATATCGTCCTGGATTATCAGAGGCGAACCTCTCTATCTAAAGGGGGTTAATGCATGTGAATGACATATCTTCCTGGATTATCAGAGGCGACACTCTCCGTCTAAAGGGGGTTAATGCATGTGCCTGACATATCGTCCTAGATAATCATAGGCGACACTCTCCGTCTAAAGGGGGTAAATGTATGTGCATGACTTATCGTCCAGGATTATCAGAGGCGACACTCTCCGTCTAAAGGGGGTTAATACATTTGCATGACTTATTTTACTGGATTACCAGAGGCGACACTCTTCGTCTAAAGGGGGTTAATGCATGTGCATGACTTATCTTCCTGGATAATCAGAGGCGACACTCTTCGTCTAAACGGGGTTAGATTAGATAATTAAATAAAGCTCGATTGGTCATTGTCGGCTCAGGTACTACTTAAACGTAATCCGGGTATTTTTAAGTATGCGGGTAATTCAAATTCAAAGTACACGGGGTACGGACATATACTAAAACGAACTCCAGAGTACGGCCTGATAACTTTAAGCGTATTGTCCGGGGGTAGATTGGGGTATCCACGTTTTTTATATAGTATTGCATGATCCGACAACCATCGATTATAATAACTTGTTATGAAAATATTACATTTTTGCCTCCTATATTTATTTGAATTTGATCGATTTGACAGTCGAAAACTTATTGAAACGCTCTCAATTCCGTTTCCTGGGCAGAACGAGTAATTGCTGTCTTTGTCCTAATGCGTGTTCGGCTTATGAAATCAGATTGCTCACACTAAGCCAATCCGGATCAGTGTAAATAAAACAATAAAGCTATAATGCATTTCTTTTTAAACAGGCTCTGTCTGAGAAGCATTATGTCGGCTTACCATTTTAACCAAGATAAATGGTTACTGATTTCCCTTAAGTTGACTATTGAACATTTCAGCATATTGTTTGACATCTTATCAGCTTTCGTGCATATTCTTATGGCTTAAAGTCACATTCTACAATTTCGAATGACATACTGTGAACTCGCGCAATTAATCAGTATTATGGGCTTTTTGACTTCAACACACCCACATTATTTTTATATTCTGTTTCTTATCAGAGTTGAACGACCTTTGCTATGAACATGTCCAGCATGTAATGTGTCCGATCTCAAATCTTGATTTAAGGTACGTTTTGATAAATTAAGTAATGAAAAGGTGACATTACACGATATAAAGAGATAGCTATTTATTATGCCTCTGATACCAGCTTGGCATAATGTGAGCCTCGTTCCGGGAAAACTGGAATTAATGCATGTGTGTAAAGTGTGGTCACAGATTGGTCTGTCCAATCTGCACAGGCTAATCAGGGACGATACTTTACGCCTTAACTGGATTTTCGCTAAGAAGAGACGTCCGTTTAATCGAAAACATACCATAAACGCGAAAAGACTTTAAGCCTGTGCGGACTGCAAATGCTAATTTGGGACGACACTTCACGCACATGGATTAAGCCCAATTTTCCCAGAACGAATATCATTTCAAGGTGGAAGTGGCAATGTCAAACTGTCTTTGTCATGTTTCGCCTCTTGCATAGGGTCGCTTTCTTACTATCGCATGTAAACGAATCCCGTTGAGACGGTCTGTGTGGACAATATCCCAGATAACGAGCGTCTGCAACACAGGTGGTAAGTATGTGGATTTGATATAAATTAGTAAAAACATCAATTTAAATGATAAATAATATAATTCTAACGAAAAATCAACTTTTCTTAAACGAAAAACCAACTTTTCTGAAAAATAAATTTGTCACTATCAAATATATATATAACAGGGTATCCAACTCAAAATCACCGAAAACAGATTTCATCGATTTGAACAGCAAAACTTTCATTAATTGTGCAGCGATTTTCACGAACCCGGTCATATTCAACGCAGAAATAAATTTCCTTTCTGGAAATGTACATATCGTGATGGATTTTTACATATGCTGTGTAAAATTTTAAGAAAAAAACACGATACACAACGTGTCAACTTTTCATCAATTATTTAAAAATGCAAATGGCTTCATTTTAGTTTGAAAATTGTGAGCCATTATGCAAACCCATGAATTACGTGCAATTGTGAGCCATTATGCAAACCCATGAATTACGTGCAAAGGCGTATAATGCATCCATGCCATTGAAATGTTCGATCGGTATTTAATTATTGGTGTCAACTGTTAAGTATTTAACATTCACCTAATAACAAAGCACTCAGACTTCAATGGAAGACGCTCTGCATTGCAAGCCTACAGGCATATATGCAAACCCATGATGTACACACCAAGTCTACTAACACATCAAATTACTGTTACTATGATCCATGCCATTGAAATGTTCGATCGGTATTTAATTATTGATATCAACTTTTAAATATCTAAAGTTCACCTAATAACATCCCACTCAGACTTAAATTGAAATTCCGTTTAAGAAGATTAAATTTGAGTGTTTACAGTCAACAATTGACTTAAAATTCATAAAATCTAAATTTATGAAAGAGTGTCACAAATTCTACAGTAGATATCAACCACTTACACATAGCACAGCTTACTTTTGTGGGATCAAAATCGATTTCCGAAGTAAAATTGCATTGGCAAAAACACATTATGAAAATATTGTCTTACCATTTAAGAGCATTGAACTTTTAAATCACGTTATCTGTAATACCTGGTATTTTGATAACACGTTTTTATATGTTTATTAAAAATATACAAAACACGTAAAGCGAACATATCACGACAAAAACCAAATTGTGAAAACAATTGCTTACTTGTTTGTACTTATTTTTTGCAAACAACGGATGCTATTATTAATAATCGTTCAAAGCAGATTGAGAGTTTGTAAGACTTTCATTTAAGCATTTAAGCAGAAAATGCATAGGTTATTACATATGGCAAACCATAAAAATTACATATAGCAGACCATAAGTATTACATATAGCATACCATAAGTATTACATATAGCAGACAATACTAATAACATATAGCAGACCATAAGTATTACATATAGCAGACCATAAGTATAACATATTGCAGACAATAAGTAAAACATATAGAAGACCATAAGTATTACATAATGCAGACCATAAGTATAACATATAAAAGACCATAAGTAAAACAGACAATTAGTATTACATACAGCAGACCATATTAAGTATTACATATAGCAGAACATAAGTATTACATATAGCATACCATAAGTTTTTATTATAGCAGACCATACGTAAAACATATAGCAGACCATACGAATCACATATAGCAGAACATAAGTATTAGATATAAAATACCATACGAATTACATTTAACATACCATAAGTATAACATATAGCAGACCATAAGTATTACATATAAAAGACCATACGTAGAACATATAAAAGACCATAAGTAAAACATATATCAGATCATAAGTATAACATACAGCTGACCATAAGTATTTCACATAGCAGACCATAAGAATTACGTTTAGCACAACAAAAGTGTTACATATTGCAGACCATAAGTAAAATAGATCATAAGTATTAAATATTGCAATCCATAAGTATTACATAAAGCATATCATAAGTTTTAAAGATAGCACACCATAAGTCAAATATATAGCAGACTATAAGAATTACATATAGCAGACCATACGTATTAAATAAAAGACCATACGTATAACATATAGCAGACCATTAATAAAACATATAGCAGACCATAAGTATTACATATAGCAGACCATAAGGATTACGTATAGCAGACCTTAAGTATTACATATAGCAGACCATAAGTATTACATATAGCAGACCGTGAGTATTACATATAGCATACTATAATTATAACACATTAAAGACAATACGTATTACATATAGCATACCATAAGTATTACATAATGCAGACCATACGAATTACATAAACCATAAATATTGTATATGGCACATCGTGAGTATTACATATAGCATACTATAAGTATAACACATTAAAGACCATAAGTATTACATATAGCATACCATAAGTATTACATAATGCAGACCATACGAATTACATATAGCAGACCATAATTATTACATATAGAAGACCATAACAATTAAATATAAAAGACCATAAGTATTACATGTAGCAGACCATAAGAATAACGTTAAGCAGACCATAAGTATTACAAATTGAAGACCATTAGTATTACATATTGCACCATACGAAAAACATATAGCAGACCATAAGTATTACATATTGCAGACCATAAGTAAAACATATAGCGGACCATAAGTATTACATATTGCAGACCAAAAGTAAAACAGACAATAAGTATTACATATAGCAGACCACAAGTATTACATATTGCATACCATTAATATTACATATAGCAGACCAAAAGTAAAACATACTATAAGTATTACATATTGCAGACCATAATTATTACATATAGCAAACTATACTCTATAAAGATAGCAGACCATAAGTACAACATATAGCAGACCATAATTATTACATATAGCAGACCGTAAGTATTACATATAAAAGACCATACGTATCACATATAGCAGACCATAAGTAAAACATATAGCATACCATAAGTATTACATATAGCAGACCAAAAGAATTACGTATAGCAGACCATAAGTATAGCATATTGCAGACCATAAGTATTACATATAGCAGACTGTGAGTATTACATATAGCAGACTATAATTATTACAATAGCAGACCATATTCATTACATATAGCATACCATTAGTATTACATAGCGCAGACCATGCAAACCATACAAATTACATATAGCAGACCGTAAGTATTACCTATAGCAGACCATAAGTATTACATATAGCAGACCATAAGTATTACATATAGCAGACCATAAGTATTACATATAGCAGACCATAAGTATTACATATAGCAGACCATAAGTATTAAATATAGAAGACCATAAGTATGACGTATACCAGACCATACGTATTACATATTAAAGACCATACGTATTACATATAGCAGACCATAATAATTACATATAGCATGCCATAAGTATTAGATTTAGCTGAGTATACGTATAACATATAGCGAACCATAAGTATTACACATAGCAGACCATAAGTATTAGATATAGCAGACAATACGTATTACATATAGCGGGCCATAAGTAATATATATTGTGGACCATGACCATACGTATTACATATAGCAGACCATATGTTTTACAATAGCATATCATAAGTATTACATATATCAGACCATAAGTATTTATATATAAGACCAAAAGTATTACATAAGGCAGACCATAATCAATTTCATGTTTGAATGGAAAGTGTATCACATTTAACAGCCATAAGCATAGGCCATGTTTGCATTTAAGGTTTGTGTAACAACTGTTTGAGTCAAACAAGGAAAGCTTTGTTCTGTTTTGATTTTCTAGTAGTTGTGAGTCGTCAAATATTCAACAAGCTAGTAATATTGCAACGTTTACAACAAATACATTTAGAAAAAGAAATATTAAACTATACTATATAAGGTATATATTAAGGCGATAAATACCTGTTACTTATGTTGTAATCGATGTCGAAAAGTACTGTCGGTTGCTCACATATGCTTTAAGAATTTCAAAGACTGACAGAGAGCAGTTAAGTGTCTGTTTCTCGAATGCTCCTGCTAATTATTTCCAACACCGACAGTGCTATCAAAAGTTTATCAATTATTTGATGCTTTAACCAAATCCTCTTCTAAAACCGACACAAACCCATAGATAATGCGGTTTTTATAGCTACTCGTTCCGACAACATACACATGACATACATCTATTCGTTATACGTTCCAAACACCGACACCGAGCAGTATAGCGCCGGTGTTTCCATGGTGTAGGTAGCGAAGTCATCTAGTATCTTAAATTTTAATGTACTTATATATATTTCCTCACGCTTTTTAATATATATACATGTTGCAATAATACTGACTATCAATTGAAATGTATATAATTTTTAAAAAATCTGGGAAAACAGGGCTTAATGCACCAAGTACTGGTTTTACCCCGTAAACGGACTCGAGACTTAACACTATATAAGCAATGCATATTGTTACTTGCAGCTTCTCCGACCATGCATCACCCTTGCATTGGGTTCCAGGCTCATGCAGTATTTCCGCGTAAGGAACGAAAAGTCCTCTTCCTCTTCCTCATCCTCCTCCTTCTCATCCTCCTATGCCGAGTCATCATGAGTGGCGAGTCTGCTGGTCACCTTTCCTGAATATTTTGCGACCTGTAAATGACGTTTAATTGTAAAAAATACAAATCGTTTGGTACAATTTTGTATTAGACATTAATAGAAATATGAGAAATTAAATACAAAAAAACACATGAACACAATTTAACACTTATCTTCCGGAAACGGCCCTCTTGTGTAAACTAAATTGAATGTCCCAGCCTCCATTTTGTGCTCCTGTTCTAGATGACGCAGCCGGTCAATCACCGAACGGTCGCACAGCGAGCAAGAGTAGTAATTCCTCGGCTTTGTCTACTTCACTTTCCGCCCGGTCTTAGCACGTGCCTCTGACATCAACGGCTTCATGGGGTCTGCCGTCAGCGCTTGCACCCAGCGAACGTGGTCTGTTACCCAGAGGTACATAGTCGTCTTGCCCTTTCCCACGTAAATGGGGCATTGCCTTGGGATAGGCTTTGCGTTTGGTGTCTGAAATATTAGTTTAAAATGTGTACGAAGCAGGTGGCTATCAATATATATGATTTATAAAGAGATGATGAGATAACGGACCCAGTTAATTGATTGAAATAATGATTATGTGATTGAAGCAGTTATGCTAGGGTAAAATACCAAGGAACGTGTATAGATATTGTTAACTTTTTTTAATGGTGTTAAAAATGAATATTTTATTGCAATATTTGCACTTTGTTTTATTATACAAAGTAATCACTATTAACCTTAAGTTTATTCTCATGAAAAAAAACATACCATTAAATACCAATACTGATTACTTTATCTATTTGAGTGACATTAAAAGTGACCATGTACATGTAAATATCTATCTATACTGTCTAACTCTCCTTGCAGATATTATTGACAGGTAAATAGAATACTATATAAGTCTTATAACGATTCAAGACTTTGCCAAAATAAGGCGCCATTCCCCCAACAAAAAAGTGTTCATTTTTCCCCAGATAAAAATTCACCCGACACTCAACCAAATTGATTGCCCTAGACCCAGAATTGTCAAGTTCAAAATGTTTAAAACTAAATAGAATTTTTATGTATTTAATTTGGCGGTAATAAAGACTAATCAAGTGATTAAAACAACATATTCTATTGTTTCTCATGTTTGGTTTAAAGTCCAAATTTTTTTTTAATGATGCCCTATTTCCCCCGCCTCAGGGTACAGGTACAGTTTGTAAAGGTATTCCGAATCATAAGGCATTCTGAATCAACATTTTCATCAAAAACAATGATTCTTCATTTTTTACAGGCTGGGGGATTAAATTTTTAGAAACAACAATAACCATTCGAATCGCATACCAAACGTTAGATTTTTTAAATGAAAATGTTGATTGAGAATGCCTAATGATTCGGAATACCTTGACAAACAGAACCGTTACCCCAAACCCTGAGGTAGCCGTGGCGTAAAGGATAAGGTGTCCGCATTGCGACCAGGAGGTCACGGGTTCGATCCCCACTGTGGAAGCGTTCTTTAGATCTTCCCCATAGACACAAAGTACTGGTTCTAGGCAAAGGAAACAAAATTGACAGCTTTTTCAAATAAGCCCTATGCAATCAAACTAAAATATACAGGTTTGAACTAAACCAGAGGGAGATCTCTGCATGATACATGTAAGCAATTGTGTATGGTTTCCAGTATTTACTATGGGGAAGAACTATTGCTGGCTAAATATTTCACTTCAAGAATATGTTTGCGTATCAGATATCAAAAATGTACAAGACACAACCAATACAATTGTGTTATGAATAATACAATTTAAAAACAAACATGTTTTTTTTCTCCGTTTATTACTTTCACTGAATCGAAGGGTTAACAGAACCCAAGGCGAACATGATATAGGGCGAACACAAGGCTACGGGCCGAAACCCATTAATAAAAATGTATGCAATGACAACATAAGTATGGGGTCAATATACAATAAATACCGTCTAATTATTTGGACACAAACCACATTTTACCAACCACACAAAATGGCGGCGAAATCTACTTTCTCTTTAACCATTTACTGCGCCCGCTACTGAGCATGCGCATACATGGTTTTACATGCTATTTTAAGTTGGGCGACGTTGGACCATCGTCCATATGACGTTATTGCGGTGAATCGATTACATTCGGAAACAAAAATCAAACGACGCGTTTTCAAGAGTTCACTTTTCCCCAATCCGACTGTTTTAATGAGGGCGATTTTCGCGGTCTTTTGAATCTGTGTACAGAGTATACAATTTTCACCGTTGTTGTTTGCCTGAACCAACGCATTCTATACATAGATGGTGACGTCACTACGTTATTGTCACCTCCATACTAAGACGCATCACATTCCCCTGGTTTGGGGAATTATGCTTCCGCCAAAGTAGTTCTGCGTAGGAATAAAAATGTTAATAATGAAAAAACGGAAATATGTTTCAAGAAATGTTATTTAATTATGTTTAAATGTGATTTTGAATCTCTATTGAGACTGATATCGATTATCAGAAGCACGATTACCTGAACTTCTTTCGCTTTCACTTTTCACTCGTAAAAGAAGTGCTACCCACAATTCCTTTCACGTTAGTACACAGGTCAGAAAGACCGGTGTGTACACAATGTGAACCAACGTGATAAAAATCAAGTTTGGAGTAAGTATGAATCACCCCAGGAAACCCGATACCTTGTGAGCAGCATAATACCATCCGAGCAGCTTTGTATATTTAAGCGTGAACTTACATAGGGTAAGTAAATTGGAAAAATGAAAAATTTTCCAAGTCCAATTTCAAACAACTGTGTATGAGCATTGATAACAAAGGTATTGGCCAACATGTAGAAAAAAACCTGACACATTTTCTTAAAAAAATAGCGAAATCAATGCGGGGAATCACGTGGTCAGATTTGAGAAAAATGGCCGCCATTTGATGAAGAAATTACATCTACCTTATTACTTTCTTGTTTTTAATCGGATGACGCCTATCATAAGGCCAACCGGGAGCGGTTTCAGCGAGTATCAACCGTTTTCCTCTGGTTGGTCTGAGTGTGGAGATAATTCATGGAATATTTCGCGATTGGAAATGTGGCTCCCTGAAATAGAAGATCGGGCAAAATGGGCCATGTTCAGGCATCAAGGGGCAAAAAAACTGCTTAAATTTGCAAGCCACTACAATAATTAAAGGATTTATACAAACTTACATATGTCTGACATAACGTCTCAGCAGGGTTTCTCCGGAAAACTATTTTTTTGTATGGAGAAATTTGCGTTTTTAATGACCATGTTGGGAAAACATGGATACCATCTGGCAAAGAATAGAAAACCTTATGTGAGCAGCAACTTTATAATTCTTTTTCGTGACAAAAAAAAAACCCGATTTCCAGCCATTTTGTTGAAATTTTCTTTGCTTTGTAGAGGCCTATAGTGAGTGTTTGTGAGCACATATGCATACAAATGTACTGTTAATGCCTTATATATTATCAAAAGTGCCTTTTCAACATGCGCCAGTTTTATTTCATTTTACCAACACTATTTTGGAAAATATAAAGAAAGACTTGACTACTTTGTCACATAAATTAATTGGTTAGGTACATTAAATGATGTTTTTATAAGTGTATGTGAGGGCTGTATGTATAATATTTAATTGTCGCGTGTTCTGAGACTTTTGGTACTAATTCGGAAAGCGTCATAATGAGAAAAACTCATTTAAAATAACGTCGCTAAACTTGCGCTTAATTTTGTTTAGATTGCCTAATGTTTTCTGTGTTTAGCTATTTAGCGTATTTAAGTAATATAAAAATCGGCACAGACTGGCCATGGAAGCAATTCATCTAAATCTACATCGTACGTCGCTGCCGTCAAGCTTGACAATTATGCGACGGGTGGTGAGAAGATAAAGTAAGAATGAGAAAAAAGTAAAGTGAGAAAAGTTGATAGTTAAAAGTCAGAAGGACAGTACAGATGCGTCCCCAGCATACAAATAGTTGATTTTGACCTTTTAATTTCAATGAGCTGACTTGTAACTTCCCTTTTAACGAATTTGGCCACTACGTAGATTTCCCATGAATATAGATAAAGCTGCGCGAATTCTTTCCTTAGGTTTGATAAAATACATTGTGATTGGTTAATGAACCACACAAAATCTTTACTTACGCATTGTGTCCATTCATCACAATCGTCTGTGCAGTGTCCTGTGAATACTCCAGTAGACCTTTGTATCGATGTCATTTTTCACGTAAAAGTTTATTCAACCTCATTTTTATATTTTAAAATCGCGCTATTTGTTCAAAATTCTATAATTGTTCAATTATTAATTATGTATTTGGATTACATGTTTATGGTTTATGATGATTTTATTGAAACTTTTAAGATTATGTATAAGAGTTCTAACTTTATTTAAGTCATTAGTTGGTTCAATCAGCGCATGAATGCTGTTGATCGAAATACCATGAATTCTCAACATTTCAGCAATTGGCTAGAAAACATGTATGTGGAATGAACATATGCAATTATAGTTACTTTAAATTTTGGGCTAATTTTGTTATTTAATATCATCGTTAGCTTTAGGCAATAATTGCAATTCCATATCCCTTCATATCGGTTGGACGGTTATTGGGCGATTTCTGCTGTTGTTCAACTTTACGGGACTTTGTATTATGATGTACTTTACAATCTTTTCGGTATTATTTCGTATCCTGAAGTAAAGAGAGATCGATAGATATAAATTAATCGATGAACTATTCGCACGTTTTTATGGACAATTACTTTACACAAATTGCCGTCATCAAATCTCTTTCACAGCTTGGAAGATATAGGCAGCCGTACAGGGACAGTTGAATATATCTTCGAACTACCGTTTATTTAGCATTAAATTGCACTCCAGCCATAAACACGCTTGCATCAGGTGATATAAGCGTTGCTATAACGCTAAGAGCTGATGACCAAATATTTGATATGTCTATGTGACTTATTTGTCTAACCTTAGATACTTTTAGCAGCACACATTCATAACCTTTTGACTGCGATGTGTCAATTATTTTTTGTTGTGTTCTATGTATAACCATTGAGTAGATAAATAGTAACACAATGTAAATGTATTCGCTTTATTTTTTATTTTTTTTGGAATTGTGTCGCTATGGGATTAATTTTTATGTACAATCAAACATTTGAGGAATACTTATTGGCAAAGTGGGAGGTTTGGATGAAACATGTTCCCGCAGTGCTTTTGCAAAGACCGTTCAAAGGCGATGACCCCAGTCTTGGTAATGTTTTTGCCTTTATTTTGTACATGTTGTCTAGTGAATTGTTTTGTTATTCACTCTTTGGTAGTTGGTTCGTTGCCTATATAGGACCGCATCGGGCAATAACTTTAATAAGTGGTTTATCTCCTGCTGGTACAGCTTAGTTTCACTTTTCGATTTAGTTAGATTTCAAGCAAAAACTCAAAAGTTAGGTAAATAGAGGCTAATTTTGATTTCAGTTTTCATTTCCATGTGAGCCACTATTCAAACGCGCATTGACTAAGCGTACCCATTTTCAAAGCTGTTCGATAAATACAAGGACTGTAAATGGATACGGTTATTGCCCTATTATTGGATAGGTACTCATCTATTATTGTCGGTTACGTGGCGGTTTGAAATAATTTACTTTTGATTATCGATATATCCACAAACATACATATTTATTATTGGGCATAGGACTGATGTGCCTGTTTAACCATGCTTGTCACTTTAGTTGATATTTTAACGGTTATCCATTACCCTTACGACCTAGTCCCAGTATGTGGGATGCTTTCGCAGAATGATTGTTTTTTCTGCCTGTTTATTTGAAAATACATACTTGCTGAAAATGTCCCTGGAGTTCTTTTTTTTTATTTAACCTTGAATTGTGATCTTGACCTTGGACACTGATTCTTGTGATTGCCGTTTCGTCTTACAATTAATGTCACTTATGGCAAGTTATTGAAAATAATCCCTGCTCTACAAAATTGTTATTATACTTATACCGTGATTGTTGTAAAAGACTGCATCTTTTAATAGATATTC
Organism: Dreissena polymorpha; assembly: GCF_020536995.1. Lineage (NCBI taxonomy): Eukaryota > Metazoa > Mollusca > Bivalvia > Myida > Dreissenidae > Dreissena > Dreissena polymorpha. The sequence continues at coordinate 69,891,745 of NC_068356.1, forward strand.
AAAGAACAAGCTTAAGCCTTGTTAAATGAAAATAAAAACACAGTTAATTTGAAAGCCGAAAACAGCATCATATCAGTTTTTCACCATAAAACAATACAAACAAACATCATAACATACCGATAGTTACCTATAGTTTCTTACAATTAGTCTTTATGAATTAAATGAACTCGTTTTTTTTTCAGAAACCATTTAAATGATTTCCATGACCATTATAATTTCCGACAACCGACAGATACGTCAATATTGTCGGTTTGTTACGGCTATACGTTACAGAGGGCAAACATGTGGACACATTACTGACATGTGACTGAAGACGGCCACCGTTAGCATTATGTAGGTAACAAAGTCGTCAAGTCCCATTTCATCTAGTTTAGAAGCATTTTCAAATGAGCAAATGTTTGTTAAGTAATTTTTTAAAAAGATGTGTTTTTCAAATAATTTTGAAGAATTGATTATCATCATTGTTTCGTGCAAAATGCTCAACACTTCAACGTAAGAAACTTAATCAAAATCACTTTGTATGGAGCACAACTTTGTTGTGGATCTTTAAATAATATGATAGGGTTGATAAATACAATAGGATAGATTGTCTCATGAATGATGCATGCTTAAAGGTCAAAGGTCCAGGTAAGAATTGAATGTTTAACATCCATTACAATACATTTATTCTTAGCCCTTTGTCAGGACCATCAATTTGTCCAGAATGTATTTTTAAATGACGAAGAAGAAGTGAATAAAATAGGTGACGGGGGTATCAAACAAAAACCAGACTCATTGGATCAACTTCAAAGTTATTGTAACATTTCAAAATTCATGGTAAAATTTAAGAAAACATTTGTGGAGAATGGATTATCTTTTCTTTTTAATTTGCATAAATGACATTGGTTGTTAGACAAACTAGCAACCGCAAGAAAAAGTGACTAAGATCAAGATCACATTTTAAGGCCTAAGTCCGAATTGACTCCGGAACATTATCATAAGGGTGCCTTTTTTCAGCAATAATGTTTTATTCCAAATATATTGACAGAAAAGAAAAGTATTTTGCGAAAGCATGTAACATACAGTTGCAGGTTCCCTAGCTACGATCGTTAGGTAACAAATCAATGTTTAAAGACAATCTTTGTAAAGATTAAACATTTGTTCAGCATGCAGTTCCTTCCAAATAACTTAACAAAGTGGCAGACACAGGAGCACAACTGTCTCACGCTTTCGCGTAAATATGTATGTGTGTGGACATATCGATATCTTGCTTTTAAATAAGTTCGAAAACAATTTTTAAATTATCAGATTTAGAATACTAGTACTACAGAAGCCAACACTAAGTTTACACTGTGAAATGAAAGGTAAACTTTTTCGAATGGCCTCGTACGCGTCAATGATTACTGAGTAAAAGCCAATAATGGAACAATGACCGTATAATTTCGTATTTAGTGTCTGTGTTTATCGAACATATTTGAAAATTGGTACTCTTATTCAAGGCATGTTTATATATTGGCTCACGTGGAACGGAAAACTGTTAACATAATTAGCTTCTATTCCCCAGCATTTATAATTGCTTGTTTAAAATCTAAACGCTTTCACATACATATACAGTGAAACAGAACGGCAGTAGAAGAGAACAACTTTATTATACAAAGCGATCCTCGTTTTTTGGCAAGAAACCTATTCCAAAACAGTTCAACAGGAAACCAATGCACTGGACAAGACACGTACACGTACATAACAAACGCACATACACGATAAAAACTCGGCTCACCACGCTGGAACGGTCGATGCAAAAGAACTGGGTGTTTTAACCGGTTTTGATGAGCACTCAACCTCAAACTTGGTCCAGAATTTGATTCTTTATACAAATTAATCTCATACCATCAAAAATAACAATACAAGAGAATGAATTTCAATTTCGTAACTATTTTACTACACTGTGTGTATATACATACCAGAGCAACAAACAGTGAACACACATCAGTCAAAAGGTTATGTATGTGTGCTGCTAAAAGCACCCCTAGTGAGACAAATGTGTCATCTTAGCATACGTAATGACGTTTTACACTGTAAACGATTATATCTTAACCGACTACTCGGGGTGTATGGAAATTACTCAAGGTGTATGGAATATATACCATGGGCACGTGAACGCTCTAAGCCAATATGATTAGGTCATTTTTGTAGGAGGTGAGATATCTAATAATCTTCAGCCACATAGTTATGGTAATATTTCTTGAAGCCTGCATGTTTATGGCTACATTTACATATCTTCGTTCACATACAGGTTTCCTTGTCAATAGCCCAAATGTTGCGGTTTCATATTTATGTAGATGAACAAAAGAGTTCTTACGTATGCACTTTAAAGTTTCTATGAAATCTTAATTAATGATTAAAATTCATGTCTAATATATTAAACAGAACTGAATGTTTATAGAATTTTAACAAAAGGGGCAATATAATAAATATATCAATGCCTGATGTTGAATAAACATTTACGTGAAAAATGACAAATATACAATACAAAACCTCTATTCATGCGACAAGGAGGAATGTGATGCCTGGATACAATACGTGTGCAAAGATAAATATCGCTGCATTAATCAATTACCGCGCATCACGATTTATAATATGGATACAATGTGCGTGTAAAGATTAATTGCGGGCCATTAACAAATTGCAAATTATGTTCTTAAATCTAAGGAAAAAAATCACCTAGATTGCGCTTTATTCATGGGAAATCTACAAAGAGCACGTGTTCATGTATGTTTTTAAACGAAACCAACAGATGTTTCTTGCTCGCTCTTTTGTGTACATTTGTACTTTAAGTGGGTTATTTACTCAGAAGCACATACAACACGAAAGCGTTTTTGTTTATAAGCGGCAAACACAAACCCTCACATGGTTTGTTTAAAAAACAATAATCATTTATCTTTATGATGAATGCTTTTTGGTTCATGATATGTGTCAAGAGGACTTGAACAATGGAGCAAGATTATGAAGGTAGAATAACGATCTTCTATCAAAAATGAACCCATTGTTAAGTACTTAAACCAGACTTGATATGTAGCTCGTCGGTGATGCCAAACACAGCCCAAGTTATAGCAACGGTGAACATTGTGTATTCTGTTCACAGATTCAAAAGACCGCTTAATTGCTTTAATCAAATAGTCAGAATGCAAAACAGAGAATCATCGAAATCACATCGTTCGATTTGTGTTTTCGAATGTAATAGATTCAATGCATTTTCGTTGACAATAAACCAGTCTTATTAGATTGCAAATCAATGTATGCCTCTCACACGACGAAACGCAATAGGAGAGGTAACATTTGTTACTAATGTTATTGAAGCAATAAATTAGTTAAACTAATTTATGATCTATAAAGTTGGATTAAAGTTGGACGCCTGAATTTGCGAATGAAAACGAGTTTATTAAACGGAGTGTTTAACTTGACATCCATTTCGAATAGTTGTGCATTCAACCTTTGTATTTGTTTTCATTTTAATTATGGGATATCTCTCACAAAGTATCAGAAAACTAGATCGTGAATATACATTTCTATAAGCTATTCACAAGATACTATTCTCAACTGCGGGTTTATTTTAGGTCAGATTAGTTTGAATCGTTTGATGGTGGACTTTGTGAACTTGTCATGTATTGTTCAAGTGATCTTACAATGATTTTCAACCGCATGAGACAAGCGCCAAGTGGTCAAAATGACGCAGTTTCTGTTGGGACGTCACGAGAAGAATCGAAGAATTCCGGAGGTAATCAATAGAAGCCGAAGCAGACGTCCTAACCGAGCTCCCGAGTTATAATGTTTACCCTGATGAAAGAATATGAACATACTTTCTTCCATTCCTAGGATAACCATCTATTAAAAAAACAAACTGCAACACAAAATTTAATATAAGGTTTTAATGAGTCCATTAATATTTAGAATGATTGAGACAAATATATTCATCTTTTGTGGAAGATTTGCATATACCTTAAATGCAGCTTTTTATTTTTTTTTTATTTTCCATTATTGCTTATTATGTACAAAATATATAAACAAAACGGTCAATCGAATTAGAAAATACATTTATTCAAATTAGTTATGATTTTTTCACAGACATATACTTAATGGAAAAAAGGACAGCAACAACTTACTTTCGGTAGGCCCAGTTTTCTGGCTTGCACTTGTCGGAAACCGACCACTCTTAAAAATATGTGTACTGTACGTTTTTAAGCAACCCTGGTAGTGTGTTGACATTCTTTGAACACATTCCGTCTGAACATTTGCAAATTAAACAACATGCCCCTGAACATCTTCGAACACCTAGTAAAACGACGCATCAAAACGAATATTTTTGACTTAAATATGATTGTTATAATAAACTTTAATAATACATTACCCAGGTTATATTCACAAGCCGAAATTGCTTGGGGTCGGGTCAATCTGCTAACGTAATACAAACCATGTAATTTTTGTGTTCACGCAATCAGAAAAATAACGAGTAAATATCATGACGATCTTGTCCGGGGTTTTTGAGAGGGTTTTAGCATCTAAATCATTTGTCATTCGCAATAATCATTAAAATAAGAATCGTTGATACAATACAATGATTCAGTCTTGCATACCTCACGAGCATGTTTACATCATACTGCGCATGCGCAAACCCCATTGTTTTCCGGTCAATCTTAACTTTATCACGGTCTTGCGAGATTCACGTTACACCGGTTTGTGGGGACTTTGGGCGGTAAAACGTTTCACACAAAACATGAAAACTTAGTACGGTCGGACGGGAAGTACATACGGGTCGACGGCTCTTACTATTTAGATTCAGATACAACAGGAACCGTCCTACAAAATGGAACCAAAAACGAAATTTAATCAAGATTTGGTCTATGACGTCATTAAATCAGTAGTTGATCAGAAGATGCATGGATTGAAATACCATCAGAAATTATGCGCCAACGTATCAACACTGTGTAGCGACGATGAAAAAGAGCAGGTGAAAAAAGTGGAATAAGACAGGTATACAATCGTGGTCATCATGTATATCGGAGAGAAAAAGGGTCGGGGAATGATGGTAGCAAGCAGGTGCGCGTCGGACAACGAACTGGATGACTGGATGACTTCGCTACCTACACCGTGGAAACACCGGCGCTCTACTGTTCGGTGTCGGTGTTTGGAACGTATAACGAGAAGATGCGTGTCACGTGTAGGTTGTCGGAACGAGACGCTCTAAAAACCGAATTATGAATGGGCTTGTATCGCTTTTAAGAGAGGATTTGGTTAAAGCGTCAAATAATTTATATACGTTCGATATCACTGTCTGTATTGGCAATAATAAGATGAAGCATTCGAGAAACAGACACTTAACAGCTCTCTGTAACGAGGAGCTTTGAAAACCGCAATTTGTGTGGAATTGTCGGTTTCAGAACGTATTGGGGTGAACATGTAGTTAATTTATACGCTTATAAACTTTCGATATCGCTGTCGGTGTTTGGAATAATTGGCAAAAGCACTTCTTAGAATATTACCTATAACTGTTCTGCGTCGGATTTTGACATTATGTAATCCTATGTGAGCAACCAACAATACTGTTCGAGGTCGATTATAACTTATCCAACGAGTATTGATTGCTATTATATATAAAAATACTTTTGTTGCTGGTATAGTATACTTAAACAGTCTAAATGTATTAGTCATAAATGTTGTAATTACACTATTTTGTTCAATATCTTACGACTCACGACTCGTTTAACTTTGAAATAGAAGACATTTCATGTGTTCTTGAATAGGTTGTCGTAAAAGCGTTCCTTTTTGACTCAATGCTTGTTACAAAAAAAAGTTCAAGCATTTTATTATGTAGACATATTTTACAATTAGTAAAACGATTCATTTTCCTTCAAGAAGATTTTTGATATCGTTCAAGGTAACTTACAAATGAGAAATACGTATACATAATGTACGTTAAAATGTATATATGGCAGTACTTACAGTCTGCATATGTAATAACATATCCATGTGCTGCTTATATCATATCAAAGCCCAATTTGTAGCTTCAATGCTCTTTGAACGATGATTAATATTTCCTCGCATATTTTCGTTATGTCTAAAAAATGCAAACAATTTAGCATTTGTTAAAATTTCGCATACTGCTATGACGGACAATTTTAAGCCAATTGATAAAGGCGATTACTGCAAAAGGTGGACGGAAATTATGGAGAACAATACGGTTGACAACTAAAACAGCACGAGCATGATCTTGCCAAAAATCCGTGAAATTTAACCAATCTAAATGTCTATAAAAGCATTATGAAATTACCAAATAGCTCAAATGTGACACATATGTAAAGTCGGAAATGGTGGAGGCGTGGATAGGTAGACCAAAAATCATTTAATCAACAGGTTATTTATGTTTTTGTGTGTATGCTGAACCTATTTAACGTCTATTTAAAAGACATTAAAACACGTCTTGTCAATATCATAAAAGGTAATTACAGACTCCATGATTTAACAGTTCAAAGCACTTAAATGGTAAGACAATATTTGAATTTATCCCGTCACATGCCTTTAAATCAGCCCGATAACCAGGTAACCTAGTATCCCAAAAGATATTAGGCTAGATGACCATGTGACCTCAAATATCCGTCAGTTGCAGTCCGCGCATGCGCACGCCTGTTCTATTCTATATTTATAAAATATACTTGTTTTCAATTAAAAAAATTACAACATACGTGTAAAGTACTGTTTGTTAAAAAAATTATTATTTTTACAGCATACTTTCGTCTTTGTGTATTGAATTTATAACGATTGACTCGATTTCTGTGTTGTTTGACAAGACGGAAGCTAGCCTTAGCGTTTTGCATGACGTGACGTTACACTGTTTTTGCTGCGGCGTGTTTTTCCCATATTACGGTAAATATTTAAACACAAAATACTGGAAAACTATATATTTTAGAAACATTTCAACGAATGCTGTAAATGTGACAGGATAAATAGAAAAATAGGTTGGTGACGTGGATGGAGAATGGTTATCTGGCTCGTCGGAGGATCTTATCGGGTGAGCCGAACTTCCTCCGACTTGCCAGATAACCATTCTTCATCCACGTCACCAACCTATTATTCTCTATATACTGTAAATGCAAAAGTGATTTGCCTTCGGAAGTCGATTGAAATCTCATAAAAGTGAGCGGTTATAAGTAAAACAAATATTGAAAGTTTTCTCAGCGCAAGTATTTTATATATGGTTCATAATTCGTGACACTCTTTCATAATTTATATTTGATGAATGTTAAGTTTAATGTTGACTGTAAACACTCAAGTGTAATCTTCTCAAACTGAATTTTAATTAGGTTCAGAGTGGGATGTTATTGAGTGAACTTCATATATAACATTTGATATCAATAATTAAATACCGATAAAAAAGTGAAGTGGCTCGGAGTTTGTATTAGCCTTGGCGAGGAAATCATGGCTTTACACAATGGCTTCCTATTTCCAAACTAAATAAAAGCCGTTCTCATTTTGAAAATACTTGATGAAAGTTGTGAATTATTGTTGTTTAATAAGGCAGAAAGTGTTACGCAGAACCAATTAAATTTTCAATTAGTTTTGACGCGCATGAAGTATATTAAAATAGTGTTTAATCGCAGAAGTGGGAGGTTTGCAAAATAGAACATGACCTAAATTAATTAACTACTTACGCGAATTCAGTACAAGTAAATCGATTAAGAATTGGACACATATTTTTAAAAGCGTTATTAAATTTCAAAATACCTCTTAAATTTGAAAAAAAAAAATCGTTTGAAATATCTCCGATGTCTAAAATATAGAACAATGTACATTTGTTTCTTAAACTATGGTAGTTGTACACGTGTACTTTCCGAAAATACATGATCAACTCTTGCAGCATGCATAGACGCACACATCTTCGGCGTTAGCGAGGAATCTGAACGTCTCTCCGTTGTTGATCACGGTTAAACGGCCGCAGACCAATACTCAGGAAGGGATGGTACCTCAGTTTAATCAAAGCGCTGAAGGTACTGAAGTTCTTCGCTATTGCATAATTTAAGACGCAACTTATTTTTGAAAATTAATCGCAATTTTGAAATGAACACAAGTCATTCAAATTTATTTAGAGTGTGTCTTAACACACGGGTCAGATGTGTGTACATTTAAGCACCCTATTTATTTTATAGAGATAACTTAGACAAAATAACAACAACGTGGCCCTTTTTTGACGTTCTGAAAACATAGAAATTATGATGAAAATGGTAATGAGAACTGAATATAAAGGAAATTTGCAATCACAATCATATTAAATGAATAGTGTTAGAATAACGAATAGCTATCTCACTAAGAATATAATTTCTTAATTGAAATTCCCTCCACACAACTTTTGATTTTTGACACCATATACAAATTTTAGATATACAATAAGATAATGGATGAAAATAAAAAAATTAATAAATCTGCGAGCAATACTTTTAACTCACGGATTAGGTAGTCAAAAGTCAACCCTGTTGACCCGTTCTTTGTTGTTTATGCATTACTTGTTACCCTAGCAGTTCGCACGGTGTAAACAACTCTGACCTTAACATGGGTATAGAGCTAATTCGCTTTTTCGACGTAGCTGTTTTACCCGGCTTTTCACCTTAATTAAATGACTTTTACATAACGTCAGTAGACACGCATGAAAATATTCGAATATTTCATCGGCTGATTCGAGATAAAAACCTCTGAACTTTGGCTGCATCACTGTGTCTGTGCTCAGCGTAAAGGATGTAGCACTGTTCAGTGTAAGAAATCTGTATGTTCAAACGACACAAATTGTGGCCCAGTTAAAACTACGCATTAAAATCCATTTCGCAGAATTTCAGGGTCAGTACTCGTACACTCAATCGTCCGGGGAATATATAATTGACTATCGATAAAGACAGCTGTGCTCCCAAGATGAGAAAACAAACTTTACAGAAATGTTATAGTGTCACAATAAGAGGAAAATCGTTGAATTATCCAACCACAAATGTTTGACGTACTCTGTAAGCACGTTTGGAAATCGTTCCTGAACGCCTGGATAGGCTGCCCTTAAGTGTCACGATAAGAGGAAAATCGTTGAATTATCCAACCACAAATGTTTGACGTACTCTGTAAGCACGTTTGGAAATCGTTCCTGAACGCCTGGATAGGCTGCCCTTAATTACCAGTTTGCTTTTTCGAATTCAATTTTCTTTCAAAAAGCATTGTGCCATTTACAATTCGCAATGAGATTTGTTATTGATACTCGTCATGCGAAAATGGGTCTTATTCCATATGCGTCCATTATTAATATAGCCCACTCAGCCTGCGCATCTCTCAGTCTGGTCAGGAGATACATAATGAGAGCATAACACATTGAGTGATTTTATAGCGAACAGCATCGCCTCTGACCAGACTGCGCAAATTCACAGGTTGGGCTTAACGACGAGCAGCATAATAAGCCTTTGGCAGACGCTCCGCAATTGAAACTTATGGAAGTGGAAGACGTTTATGGCAGAAGCTTTGCATTGCAAGCATATGCCAGATGCCCCGCATTGCAAGCTTTTGACAGACGATCCGCACTGCAAGCCAATAACAGACGCTCCTCATTGCAAGCCTATGACAGACGCCCAAAATTGCATGCCTATGACAGACGCTCCGCATTGCAAGCCAATGACAGAAGCTCCGAATTGCAAGCCTATGTCAGACATGCCGCATTTCAAGCCTTAAAGGAGTCGCTCCGCATTGCAAGTACATGACAGTCGCTTTTCATTGCAAGCCTACGAAAGACGCTTCGCACTACAAGCCTATGGCAGACGAATTTGGATCATATTGCAAGCTTAGGGAAGACGCTCCGCATTGCAATCTTTTGACCGACGCATGGAAGACGAATTTGGAACATATTGCAAGCTACGGGAAGACGCTCTGAAATGCAAGCCTATGACAGACGCTCCTCACTGCAAGCCTATGACAGACGCTCAATATTGCAAGCCTATGACAGACGCTCCACATTGCAAACCTATGGTAGATGCTCCGTATTGCAAACCAACGGCAGACGCTCAACATTGCAAACCAATGACAAACGCTCCTAATTGCAAGCTTCTTACAGACGCCTCGCTTTGCATGCCTATGATAGAGGCTCCAATACGCAAGCTTATGGCAGACGCCTCCCATTGCAAATCTATTACAGGCGCTCTGCATTGCAAGTATATGTCAAACGCTCTGAATTTCAAGCCTTCGTCATACGCTCCGCATTGCAAGCCTTTGACATACGCTGCGCATTACGAGCCTATGGCAGTTGCTCCGCATTGAAAGTCGATGACATACGCTCCGCATTGCAAGCCTATGTCATTCGCTCCGCATAAAAAGCATTTGACAGAAACTCCAAATTGCAAGTTTTAAACATACGCTCTGTATTCCAAGCCTATGGTGGTCGCTCCGCATTGAAAGTCAATTGCACGCGCTCCAGATTGCAAGCCTATGGCATACGCTCCGCATTGCAAGCCTTTGACAGGCGATCCGCATTGAACGTCAATGGCAGACGCTTCGCATTGCAAGCCTACAGGTATATATGCAAACCCATGATGTACACACCAAGTCTACTAACGCATCAATGCCATTGAAATGTTCGATTGGTAATAAATAATTGATCATTAATAGCATCTCACTCAGACTTAAATTGAAATTCTGTGTAAGAAGATTACACTTGAGTGTTTACAGTCAACAATTGACCTTTCGACAGCGAGAGTGAAGCCACGCCCACCGATTTCAAGGGGGGTCACTCCGCCGAAGTCCGTCATAAAAATGGCTACGCGAATCGGCCGCATAAGTGAACCAAAAAGGCCTCATGGTATACCAGAAAGGCCATACAATAGTTTTTATTATCATTGAATAGTGGTGCTGAATATAATTATCATATCTATTAAATAGTCAAAACTTTTTTATTAGTCTACTTAAAAGCCGTTAAATTTATCATCAACGTCGGCAAAATTATCGCCAATTATCGCATACAGTATGAATTGTTCGTTAGTCACAATATTTTTCCTTGAGTAATAGATGTTTCAGTTTTTTAATTAAAAGCCGTTAATTTTTGCAACCGATGGCAACATCGCAAATGTGGCACAGGTAAGTAAATTTATTATAATAGAAGACGAAGAACGTTTTTATTGAAATCCGATATAACACATATCTACAATGCGTTTGGTCAAAATGACCCATGGGCATTGTTATAATCGTAAAACATAGTCAAAGTCGTCAAAAAAGTAACATACACAATATATTATTATATATTATTATTTCCTCGTAAACTATCTTCTGCAATATTTAAAATATAAAAAGTTGAAAGAATTTTCATGTACAAAAAACTCGCTAATCAGACCGGGTTTTCAAAGGGTCATTCACGGTTTGCGGCATCTGTTTCGATAACGGATTAGTAGAAAGCCCACATATGGTGTAAAATTACACTTATTGGCCCCTATTGATAATTACTTGCGCATTTGAAAATAGTTTCTTAACTTACATTAAATTCGGAAGACTTAAACCGAAAGAAATAAAAATGCTTTATTCTATGTGATATTATTAAAAATTATACCTGATTGGCTTTATTATTACGCATTTCATTAGCATTAAAAATAGATCTAGCAAAGTTTATAATGTCTTATTTATTAGCCGACTGCATAAGAATGTCAAATTATTTAACGTTGGCCACCTTTGAAAAAATGGTTTTAAATGTTCCTTTCTAATTTCTCTATATAGAAGAAAAACAGGTAAAAAGTGATACTCGTTTTTTATAACGTGTCCGTTGCAAAACTTACATTTTCTATTTTCGCGTAGTATCTTATTATAACGACCTTAGAACAAACGTAGAGGTGTTTTGCTTTCGGGCGATCGCTTAATATGTTGAGATTAAGCTGTTCGTGTGGACGACCACAATGACGAATCCAACGTTTGAATTTTTCAAGATTAGTACCCGGTTTAGGGAACGGAAAAAAACGTGATTCCATCTTTTAACCGTTCTGGATACCTTGTGTCTGAATTACAAGTGCCATAACAGCACCTTTTAACCATTTTCTTTGTTTAAAACACAGAATTACGTATAACCTTATGTGTCGGACAACGGCGAGTTTGACGGACAAAATGGCGGATAGTAACGGGCCTAATCTATGCTGTAATCTGATTGGTTAATAAGCCTGTCAATCAATCGGCTGTCGAAACGTCAATTGACTTCAAATAAATAAAATCTAAATTTATGAAATAGTGTCACCAATTCTACAGTAGATATCAACACTTACACTAGTAGAAATTTCAATCTTTGTTTTATTCTTAACTTGCCATACCACTGCTTACTTTTATGGGATTAAAAATTGCTTTTACATAAACAGTTTATGAAAATATTTTCTTACCATATAAGTGCATTCAACTTTTAAATCAAGTAGTCTGTAATAACCTTGTATTTTAATAACACGTTTTTGTACGTTTATTAAAAAGATACAAAACAGGTAAAGCGTACATATTACAACCAAAAAAATAAGTGAATTGGAACGATTTTAATTCTACTCCGCCACTCCTTTACCATGCCCGACGTTGTTTATGGCTAACGTGTAAGCTATTTGATGTTATCCAGTTGATAACAATCTTTTAGAAATTACGATCGGGTTACCGGTAATGTCAATGAAAGTTTACTTTTTTCAAGCTCATTTTTTAAAATCGAAAAGCGTAATGTTATTCATAGTATCAATTCACCCTTGGAAGTAATGGCGTGTACTTAGGCAATTGGCATCAACATCAATTGCCGCCCTATTATAGCAGTATGCGAGCTTTTAACGATTGCTTCCTTGTCTAAACTCATTTATTACACAAAACGGATATAATATATCCACGTTCAAAGCAAATTGATAATATGTAAAATTTTCATATAAGCATGGACGCAGCACACGCATTGGTTATAACATATAGCAGACCATAAGAATAACATATAACATACCATAAGACTTAAATAAAGCAGACCCTAAGAAATACATATAGCAGACCATAAGTATAATATATAGCAGACCATAAGTATAACATATACCAGACCATAAGTATTACATATAGAAGACCATAAGTATAACATATAGCGGACCATAAGTATAACATATAGCGGACCATAAGTATAACATATAGCGGACCATAAGTATAACATATAACGGGTCATAAGTATAACATATAACGGGCCTAAGTATTACATATAACGGGCCATAAGTATAACATTTAACGGGCCATAAGTATTACATATAACGGGCCATAAGTATTACATATAACGGGCCATAAGTATTACATGTGACAACCCATAATCATTACAAGTAGCGGGTCATGAGTATTATAGATAAAGCAGAACAAAAGTATTACATAATTGAAAAACATTGTATTACAAATAGCGGTACATATTATATATTACAAACTATAACATAGTACTGACAGTAAGTATTACATATTGGAAAAAAATAGTTTTACAAATAGCGGATCATATGTATTACATATTACAGACAATAATAAATTTCATGTATGAATGGATAGTGTAATACATTTTACAGACCAAAAGCAAATGCTATGTTTGCATTTAAATTGTAGAATGTATGTCACATTTAGAAGAACGATATTTAGAATCTTGTCTTACAAAATATGCCTACATAATTAAATCTTCGATTGGTGGTCTTTGTAAAAACTGTTTGAGTCAAATAAGGAACGCTTTATCGAAAATATATCGAATAACCCATTAAATATGTTAGGTTTTAAATTTAGTCGCGTGTGGTTAAATATTGAACAAATTACGACGAATACATTAAAAACAAAAACAAATATAAAACTTTACTATACTATTTACATATGAAGGCAACAAATACGTGTTACTTATGCTATAATCGACGTCGAAAAGTACTGCCGGTTTCTCGCATGTGCTTTAAGAAATTCAAAAACCCGACACAGAGCAGTTAAGTGTTTGTTTCTCGAATATTCCTGCTTATTATTTCCATTACCGACAGTGATATAGAAATTTTATCAATTAATATATCAAATATAATAATATATCAATATCCTATATTAATACCGACACAAACCCCCACAGTAAATGCGGTTTTCACAGCTACTCGTTTTTACAACCTACACATGACACGCATCTACTCGTTATACGTTCCAAACGCCGACACCGAACAGTAGAGCGCCGGTGTTTCCATGGTGTAGGTAGCGAAGTTATCCAGTTCCTTGTCCAATGCGCACCTGCTTGCCACCATCATTCCCTGACCCTTCTTCTCTCCGATATGCACGATGACCACGATCTTATACCTGTCATATTTCAGTTTTTTCACCTGCTCTTTAACATCGTCACTCAGCAGTTTTGATATGTTGGCGCAGAATTTCGGATGGTATTTGAATCCCTGCATCTTCTGATCAACTACTGATTTAATGACGTCATAAACTACATCTGGATTAAATTTTGTTTTCGGTTCCGTCCGGTATGACGGTTCCTTTGTTACTTGAATCGAATTAGAAGCGGCTGTGGACCCGTATGTACTTCCTGTCCGACTGTACTTTGTTTTCATGTTTTGTGTGAAACGTTTTGCCGCCCAAAGTCCCAGCAAACTGGGAGCTCGACCTGTTTGACCCAACATTGCCTTTGACGTCTGCTTCGGCTGCTGTTGATTACCGCCGGATTTTTTCGATTCTTCTTGAGACGTCATGGAAACGCTCTGTTTCCCAACAGAAACTTCGTCATCTTGACCAATGGACGCTTGTCGTATCCGGTTTAAAATCATTGTAACACTTGCACAATGCCTACCATCAAACGTCAACTACTGTAAATAAACCCGCAGTTAGGAATGGTGTCCTGCGAATAGTTTTCCCGTCAGGATCGTGATATCTTATACGTTGTAAGCGATGCCCCACATGGACGAACGTTTAGGTAACTTGCTAGATGTAAATAGATGTCAAGTTAAACAATCCGTTTGATAAACTCGATTTTATTTCCTAATGTACTCGTCACAAGCTCCATTATTCTAAGACTCTTTTATCTCGTTCCAACAGCCATACTCTATAGCTCATACATAAGTAAAACTCATAAATTGTTTCAATAACAGTGGTAATAAATTCCGCCTCTCCGATTAAGTCTTGTCGCGAGAGAGGCGTGTATTGGTTTGAAATCTAACACGGGACGGAATGTAACCTAGCGAGTCGAGGTCTATTGTCAACTTAATTGCGGTGAATCGATACCATTCGGAAACAAAAATATAACGACGCGATTTGAAGAGCTCACTTTTCTCCCAATCCGACTATTTTAATGAGGGCTATTTTAGCGGTCTTTTGAATATGTGTACAGAGTATACAATGTTCACCGTAAGTATAAAAGGGTCATATTGTTTGCCTGAACCAACGTGATAAAAATCAAGTCTGGAATAACTGTGTGTACTTTACAATGGATTCATCATGTTTTACGTATCGCAATTGATCACTATATTCAATGTCAGTTATCATTCGAGATATAATACAATTCTGGATTATATACTTTATTTTCAATTTTTCCCATAAATAAATTCCATTACACACGACGCTAGCAAAAATTATGTTAACATGTTCTGCCAAATATTTATAAATTAAGACATTAAAACTAACAGCGTAATACTAAGTTTAACGTAACGTTAACTAACGTTTCGCGAAAAAATTTCCTTCGTGAATAAGCGCGGTTTTGGCTGCCTGGTTTGTCACTTTTTAGTCATAGGATTATCCGGGGTTTTACACATGTACAATCTATTTATATTTTTCCACATCGCAAACATACTACATGTAAAGCAATAATCCTACATATTTATCATCTTCAGTCATGTACCAATGGAACCAAGCAGTCAAATTGTGTGTAACCATTCTTGAATTGTATCAAATTAAGCTGATTTGATAGAAGAAACACTTTATTTACACAATGCCATAAACTATAAAATGAGAAATCTTTACGATTGATCATACATTTCAAATTCATAATATTGCTTTATGTGTCAAGTTCCTTTACACAAATCATGTACCAAAGAAGCGTTCACAAAAATGAGTAATGAGTATTGTACTTATAAACATACAATGCCATTTATAAAACTTATAAAAAGTTAGTAAAACACGATTGGTAGTATGTACTTTTAAATCGCCTTCGCACGTGAGGTTCACATTTACAACAACAAAAAACAACAGTGCGAGCACCAAACCTCTGTTGAGTTTAAAACCATCTATGTAGATTCCCCATGAATATAGCTAAAACAGCGCGAATTCTTTCCTTAGGTTTGATAACATAAATTGTGATTGGAAAATAAACCACAATTAATCTTTAGTTACGCATTGTGTCCATTCATCAAAATCGTCTTTGCAGTGTCCCGTGAATAGACCTTTTGTATCGATGTCATTTTCACGTAAAAGTTTAATCAACATCATTTATATATTATTAAATCGCTCCATTTGTTAAATTTTTTATAATTGTTCAATTATTACAAACGTATTCGGTTTACATTTTTATTTTGTATGATGATTTTATTGAAACTTTTAAGATCATGTTTAAGAGTTCTAACGTATCTTTAAGTCATCAGTTGGTCGGATCCGCACATGAATGATGTTCATCTTAATCATTTGAATAAGCAACATTTCAGCTATTGACTTGAAAACCTGTATGTGGAATGAACATATGTAAATCTAGTTACATGTAGTTTTGGGCTAATGTTGTAATTTTTAGCTTAAGGCCATACTTTCATTCTCTGTCCCTTCATATCGGTTTGGCGGTTAATGGGCGATTTCTGCGGTTGTTCAACTTTACGGGACTTTGTATTATGATGTAGTTTACATTTTTTTCGGTATTATTTCTTATCCTGAAGTATAGAGAGATCGATCGAAATAAATTAATCAATGAACTATTCACACGTGTTTATGGACTTGGACCGTCACCAAATCTCTTTCACAGTTTGCAGATGTAGGCAGCCGTATATGGACAATTGAATATATATATATGAACTACCGTTTATTTAGCATTAAAGCGCACTCCTGTCATAAACATGCTTGCTTCAGGCGATATTAGCATTGATATTACGCTAAGAGCTGAATACAAAATATTTGATATGTCTATGTGACCTATTTGTCTAACCTGAGAAATTTTTAGCAGCGCACATACATGACCTTTTGACTGCGATGTGTCAATTATTTTTTATTGTGGTCTGTAAATAACCATTGAGTAGATAAATAGTAACGTCATGTAACTGTATTCACTTTTATTATTTATTTATTTTTGAATTGTGTCGCTATGGGATTCATTTTTATGTACAATCAAACATTTGATGAATACGTATTGGCAAAGTTGGAGGTTTGGGTGAAACCTGTTCCCGCAGTGCTTTTGCAAAGACCGTTCAAAGGCCATGACCACAGTTTTCTTAATGTTTTTGCCTTTATTTTTTAGTGCTGTCTAGGGAATTGTTTTGTGTCTCACACTTTGGTAGTTGGTTCCTTGCCACAGATAAAGGACCGCATTGGGTAATAACTTTAATAAGTGGTTTCTCTCCTGCTGGTGCAGCTTAGTTTCACTTTATGTGTATTTAGTTTTAAAACAAACAATTATAAAGGCAGGTAAATAGAGGCTAATTCTATTTTCAGTTTCAGCTCCATGTGTGCCAATATTTAAACACGCCTTGAATAGGAGTACCCATTTTCAAAACTTTTCGATAAATACAGAGACTGTAAATGGATACGGTTATTGCCCTATTAATGGCTTCGTACTCATCTATCATTGTCGGTAACGTGGCGGTTGGAAATAGTTTACTTATGATTCCACTGTGTGTACTAAGCGTTGGCTATAGTAGTTTTCCAAATCGGCTGATTGGAAAAATTGTTCGAAAATATTTGAAAAGAAGATTATCGATATATCCAAAAAAGTACATATTTATCGCTGGGCGTAGGACTGATGTGCCTGTTTAACCATGCTTGACACTTCAGTTGCTATTTTATGGTTATCCATACCCCTTAGGACCTGGCCCCAGTAGGTGTGATGCTTTCGCAGGATGATGGTTTCTTCTGCCTGTTTATTTGAAAATACCTACTTGCTGAAAATGTCAAGCTCATGACATTGAGCCTGGAGTTGATTTCTTTATTTAACCTTAAATTGTGATCTTGACATTTGACACTGATATTCTTGTGGTTGCCGTTTCGTGTTTTTTTGTGTTTTTTTAATAATAATATTATTTAACAATATACAAGTACATAACTAACATACCCATATTTGTATAAACGTGTATATAAGGCATGCACAAACGATACATTCTTCTTACCAAGATAGATAAGTTCGATTGTACAAGTAACTCATTTTTTTAACATTTTAACATTTAGCACAGTACAAAACTTTGTGTAAGATTTTGTACATTTACAAAACAAAAATAATATTAGGTTGTAGGAGAGTTTCACATCACGTTTGAAAGAAGTAGTTAGCGTTTACTTAGGCTTCATATTCACTTAAGCAAATCTTAGAAAGCAAAGCAATACAAACATGGTATGATGTCTTCAACATTATAACGCAAGGTTTCTAGGTAGGACAACATTTTGACGAATTTTGTTTAGAAATTAAATATTGTTGTTAAAAAAGATACATCGTTGAGTAAGCTCTACGAGGTAACGTAGGGAACTGCGATGTATGTAATATGGCAATGAAAAGGTAACAAGATATACAGAGTAACACCGGCATTAGACAGTATTCACAGCGAAAGCGAAATGAAATATTGTCGGTCGGTTAAGTTTGCGTGATTGGTTTGGGATGTAGAAAAAAAACACGCACGAACAAACAACAACAACAAATAAGGGATAGTTTGATGAGGAAGAGAGTTGAAACGAGTGTTAATTATTCATCAGTTCTTTTGAAAGGACTATGAACTTGGATAGTAAATGAAGCTTAGTCTAACTAGTTGTGTAATGCTTTTCCATTATCAGTAGACCGTCCAGGAGAATGCTAGACATATCTACGTGACGCGTTCGTCTTTCACTATACGCTTTATAGATGGTGAAGCATATTTCACTTAAAATAATGTTTATATCGTGGTATGCTGCATATTGTATTTTGTAACCTATGGTAATGTTATGGAAAGTATTCATGGGTTTATTTAGTCCTATGCTCTAAAATATGCAATTTACATGAATCCAGAATTGGGTAGCAAAAGGACATTCTAGGAAAAAGTGCTCGAAAGTTTCTACCTCTTTGCAAAATAAGCAGCATAGGGAGTTATATATATTCCATTTGAAAAGATTTTCATTTGTGGGTAGAATGCGGTGTAATATCTTGTATTTAGGTTGTCGAACTTTTGTATTCACTATTAATTTGTGTATAGTAAAATATATTGATTGCCAGTTTATTTGTTTGTTTAACCTTGTTTCCCAATATTCATGCTGATAGGGTGATGTGAATTGTTTTGTTATAAATATGGACCTAATATCTTTATTACTTAGGGCCTTTAAGTCGAGGTTTTTGTCATAAGGGTTTGTAGTTTTAATGTTTACGCTTGATTTAATTGATTCGTCTGATTTAACTATTTCCTTCCATTGTGTAGGTATGGCTTATTTAAGTATATTTGACTCGGCTAACCAGTTTCGTTTTGATTTTAGTTTTTGTAAGATACTTGTTTCTGAGACATTTCCTTCGTTTGTAATAATGTCATTTATGTATAATATCCCTGATTCGACCCAATTGGCGAACATTAAGCATTTTCCTTTGTTTTTAATGAATTTGTTACCCCACAATATTTGGGATCTTATATCAATAAACGTGTCAAGTTTTGATTTCGGTTTTATATTGTTTAATTCAAAGTAGATGTTTATAAGGTCTGTGTAGAAAAGTGGGATTTTCTTTTGGGCACAAGGTAATGATTTTAACGAATCTAGGTTCATTTTAAAGATTAATTGGTCATTTCCATATTGGTTTAAAAATATTATTGGAATTATTTTCCAGTTTGCCTCATCGTTATTACATAAAAGTTTAATCCATTTAATTTTTAAACATTTTGAATAAACGTCAAAGTCAGGCATATCTATACCACCTTCAAGCTTCTTGCCAATTAATATTGATCGCTTTATCTTTTCAGGTTTGTTATTCAATAAAAACTTGAAAAGCATTGAGTTGATTTCGTTGAGTCTTTGTTTAGGGGTAAATATGTTTTGTACTAAATATGGTAACTTTGGTAACAATAATGATTTGATTACCGTTACCTTTCCGAAGATGGTTAAATTTCGTTTGCTAAATTCATTTATTAGGGTTTTGCAATCAGAAATTTTATTTTCCCAGTTAAGGACTTCGCATTCGTCTCGTTTGATTCCAAAAACAGTACCAAGAGCCTTCAGGGCGGATTTGAATATAACATCGTGTATTTTGATAATTGAGTTGATTTTAGATTTACCAATTAACATGCCCTCAGTTTTATTTTTATTAAAGCGGGTATATACGATTTTGTCAAATATTTATGAATTTATATAAAATGTGTAAAAAAACTAATTATATATATATATTTCAATATAAATTAAAATAAAAGTTTAGAAGAACATGTGTCGAAAAATGCGAAATAAGCCAGATATTTAATTCTCAAATTGAAAACGGCTGTACAGTCGAATTCGCCAGCATGTATATCATACATGTACAATGTGAATCTAAACTTAGTTTAACGGTTTATTTGAATTTCTGCAACGATATCTATTCATACGACACACGAACACTAACTCCAATCCTAATACAAAGACGAATGCTTCGGTTATTGTAGGAAAATATGTTCGTCACAATCGGCTCGGGCCGCTAATTTGTCTTTGCTGCATTTTATGAAATTCGGCTTTAATGTATAATTTTTCTTGTCTATTTTGTGTAATTGTAACATATTTTATCAATAAATTACAAATAAACACATATAAAAAATCGTATATACACGCTTTAAGTTTTAAACCTGACACTCTCCAAAATGATCGACTATTTTAGTACGCTTGGGATTTCATGAGTATTCTAAGGAATATAGTTGTGTCGTCGGCTAGTTGTGTTAGTTTTATTTGTGTATTTTTGGATTTAATGTGTATACCTTGGACTTCTTCACGTCCTCTAATGTTATTTGCAAGTACCTCGGCGACAATAATGAATAATAACGATGATAGTGGACATCATTGTCTAATTCCCCTAGTTACTTGGAAAAAATCTGACATCCAGCCATTATTTGTTACTGAAGTAAAAATATTTGTGTATAATTTCTTGACCCAATAAATGAAGCCTTGTTTAAAACCAAACTTTTTTAGTGTTTCTACCATGAGATTCCTTTCTACAGTGTCAAATGCTTTTTTGAAGTCTAAAAATATTATCGCGCTATCTATGTCAAACATTTCCGCATAGTCGATTATATCCTGGATGTGGCGTATGTTGCATCCAATAAATCTATTTTTAATAAAACCTTGTTGATCTAAACTAATTATTGTTTGCAATCCTTTCTGTACACGTTGTGCAAGTACTTTTGCTATTAATTTATAATCCGTGTTAAGTAGTGATATAGGACGCCAATTTTCCAGGTTTTCAGGGTCACCTTTTTGTAAAGTAATGAGAATATGCACTGTTTTTGTGATCTTGATAATTCACCGCGTGCACTGCATACTAATATGCAGTTAAAAAGAAGTGGTGATATTTGTGTCCAAAATGTTTTGTAAAATTCGACGGATAGTCCGTCTAGGCCAGCGCTTATATTAAGTTTCATAGAATTTAGAGCATCATTCAATTCATTTAATGATATAGTACCTTCGCATAGGTTAGCGTCATTATCTGATAGTGTGTGTGCAAAAGGCGAGTTATTTAAATAAGACTCTATCGCGTGACTATCGGCAGCGCAAGATTTATAAAGTGTTTTATAGAATTCAACTTCGTATTTTAAAATTTCTTGCAAGTTGTATATTGTATTGTTTTCAGTTCGCAATGATGTTGTTTATAAATTTTTTGTTTTGTCGCAATTTTTCTATACCTAGAAAATAGTTTGTATTACGCTAGCCTTCTTCTATAAATTGCAGTCTAGAACGTATGCGTGCTGCTGTCGCTTTAAGGTCATATATTTGTTTTATTTCGTTTTCAAGTTCAACTATAGATGCATTATCATGTTGGGTGTTCGAGGAAAGCCAGTTAATCGTGGCGTTCGCGCGCTTTTGATTTCGAGTAGTGAATTGAAGCCTGCTTTACTTCATACTTGCATATTTCCCAAATAATAATACTATTTGACATATTTAAATTCGTGCAGTCATCAATTACTTTGTTTATCAATTTTATTTAGTCTGTATCTGATAGAAGTGAGTTATTGAGTTTCCAGAATCCAGGGCATCTACTGCACGATAATTTAAGTTTAATTGAAATTGCCATGTGATCCGTTGTCTTGATTATTGCTGGTCTCATATCGGTTGAACATACTATAGGGATAATGTTTGAGTCTATAAGCCAAAAATCAATGCGACTTATTTCAGTTTTGTTGCTTCTTCTCCATGTGTAATGCAGTTTTGAGGGATTAAGCTCTCGCCAGATATCCGTTAATTTATTGTTTTTAATTAGATTTTTTAAATGCGTGTTAAGTGTGATTTTACTTTGTGAAACAGATTTCCTATCTATTTCATCATTTATTTCGTTAAAGTCTCCGCCTATCACCTTTATTCCTTGTGCATTTTGAATTAATAGTTCAGATAAAGTGTCAAAGAAAACATTCCGCGATTTCTTATCGTTTAGTGCGTATACGTTAAGGAATGTGTATACATTATTTTTAATGTCGATGCTCATTAATATATATCTTCCCTGTGTATCACTTGTTATGTCAAGGACTTCGGATTGTAATTGCTTTTTAATTAAGATTGAGACCCCCTTACTGTTTCGTTCACCGTATGAATGATACATGTCCCATTCTGAAAAATCCTCAATTAATAAACAGTTTAAATCTAGTGAAAAATGGGTATCTTGTATAAATGCATTGTCCGTTTTTTGGCATAGTAGATACTGATTTACTCTAGCACGTTTTGAGCGATCTCTTAATTCTTGGGCATTAAGAGAAATAATATGTTACACTGGTAACGCGCTCATAATACGAGAAATAATTGTTTTTCTCGTTTCCGTGTCACCCTAAATGAAACGAGGTAACATAGAGAATTGCTAAGTGACAGCTTAACGTGTAGGGGTAGGACTATTATCTGCATAGTGTTAAACAGTAAATAGAAATGGCGCGACAGAGGCCGACGCGTATCCCCACGCTGCATGTTTGACCCAGGGGCGCCCCATGGTTGGTAATGGGTCCATGCATAGTTGAGATTGACCGTATTGTCATAAGAAAAGTTCCGTATCAATTAGAAGTGAATCGGTGTAGAAATGAAGAAATTATAGTAAGACAATTTTGGGTGGGTGTGGCCTATTATTGGCGGGGCGCCCCAGGGTTGGTAAAGGGGCCATACATAGCTGAAATTGACCGCATTGTCATAAGAGATGTTCAGTATCAATTAGAAGTGAATCGGTGTAGAAATAAAGAAATTATAGTAAAAGACAATTTGGGGTGGGTGTGGCCTATTAAAGTCATAGGCAATACTATCAATAGCATGCACGCGGTTTTAATTATGAAACAAATACTACTATAGTAGATGTGTCATCTAATATAACATTAAATAAAGTCAATGTATAATCATTCGTTTTACTAGTTCCACGTCCATATAAGTGTTCCGATCGGTTATTGGTTAAAGACAACATTACGCTTGGGTTACTTTGATTTGTTTTTCACCTTTTTGGTTGCCTTTGACTTGTCATGTAGTTCTTCCGCTGGCGTCGGCGGTGAGCGCTCGGTCACGACAGCTGATTTCGATTTGCTCGAGAGAACTTGCTTGTTTGGGGTCTCAAAGTTCAATATTCACTTCTGATTCTCGTGTTTCTCGTTTTGCATGGGTTGTTTACCTTTGGTGTTTTTTTGGTTATCGCAGACTCGATTGGTGGGTCATTCGGTGACTCGTCGTCCGATGATTCTGTTTCAATCGTACTTTGTTCTGTGTCGGAGTGCTTGGTCATCGTGCAATCAGATTTTTTGTGACCCGATCCGCCACAGTTTAAGCACATTTATTCGTTTGAACATTTGGAGAACATGTGTTCTTCTTGTAAACATTTTGTGCATTTCATTGGCCTATTTTCAATGTTTTGCTGGCCTGCATGAATCACGCGTCCTATAAATATCCCAAAGGACATAGTTTTGGGGAGGGGTGCTTTGATGGAAATTGCCGATACTATCGCCACCCTATCTCCTGTTTCACAGTTGGTCAGCTTATTGTTTATCCGTAACTTTTGCCATTTCGTCTTTCAACCAATGTCACTAACGGCAAGAAATTGAAATTAATCCATTCTCCACAAAATTGTTCTTATACTTATACCGTGATTGGTGCAAAAGACTGCATCTTTTAATAGATATTAAAAAACACGCTTAAAGGGATCTTTTCACGCTTTGGTAAATTGACAAAATTGAAAAAAGTTGTTTCAGATTCGCAAATTTTCGTTTTAGTTATGATATTTGTGAGGAAACAGTAAAACTGAACATTTACCATGGTCTAATATAGCCATTATATGCATCTTTTGACGATTTTAAAACCTAAAAATTATAAAGCGTTGCAACGCGAAACGATTGAATAATTTGGAGAGTTCTGTTTTTGTCGTTAAATTTTGTGAAACTACGAAGATTGCTTATATAGGGTATAAAATACCTTCAGTATGTGTACACGGCGGAATAGCTCAGTAGGTTAAAGCGTTTTTTACTTCAGGACTCTGGCAGGACTCCAGGGGTCACTGGTTCGAAACCTGCTCCGGGCAATGTTCTTTTCCTTTTTTTAATTTTATTCTTGATTTTTTACTGGAGCTTTTACGATCCAATGTTTACATTTATCGATATAAAGCATTTAATGAATAAGTTAAAAAATGCCAAAATCTGTGAAAAGGCCCCTTTAAGCCAGAGTAAAATGAAAATAAAAACGCAGTTAATTTGAAAGCTATAAACAGCATCATATCAGTTTTTCACTATAAAACAATACAAACAAACATCATAACATACCGATAGTTACCTAGTTTCTTACAAATAATCTTTATGAATTAAATGAACTTTTTTTTTCAGAAACCATTTTAAATGATTTTCCGAACCGACGGCAAGTACTCGATTACCTGGTTTCTCGCATGCTTGCATGACCATTATAATGTCCAACAACCGACAGATACGTCAATAATGTCGGTTAGCTACGGCTATACTGACATGTGACTGAAAAGGCACTGACATGTGACTGAAAAGGGTCGGCATTTACATTATGTAGGTAACGAAGTCGTCAAGTCCTATTTCACCTGGTTTAAAAGCATTTTCAAATGAGCAAATGTTTGTTAAGTACTTTTCAAATAAATGTGTTTTTCAAATAATTTGTAAGAACTGAGTATCATCATTGTCTCTTGCAAAATGATCAACACTTAAGAACGTACGAAACTTATCAAAATCACTTTGTATTGAGCACAACTTTGTGGTGCATCTTCAAATAATTTGTTAGGGTTGATAAATACAATGGGACAAGTTGCCTCATGAATGATCCATGCTTAAAGGTAAAAGGTCCAGGTCACAATTGAATGTCTACCATCAAGTACAACACATTTATTCTTAGCCCTTTGTCGGGATCATACCTTTGTCCAGAATGGATTTTTGAATGACGAAGAAGACGTGAATAAAATAGGTGACGGGTGTATCAAACAAAAACCAGGCTCATTGGATCAACTTCAAAGTTAATGTAACATTTCAAGATTCATGGTAAAATTTACGAACAATTTTGTGTTGATAATGGATTATCTTTTCTTGTTATGGTAACCGCAAAAATCAGTGACTAAGATTAAGATCACAAGTTAAGGCCAAAGACTAAGGCATATTGTCATTTTTAAGCAAGAATGTTTTTTCCAAATATATTGTCAGAAATAACAAGTATTTTGCGAAAGCATATCACATACAGTTGCAGTGCCCCTAGGTATGATCGCAAGATTACAGATCAAGGCTTAAAGATCATCTTTGTAAAGATTTAACACTTGTTCAGAATACAGAACAGATTTAAAAATTGGTACTCTTATTCAAGGCATGTTTAAATATTGGCTCACGTGGAACGGAAAACTGTTAACAGAATAAGCTTCTTTTCCCCAGCATTTAGAATTGTTTGTTTTAAATCTTAGCTTCCATATACACATAAAGTGAAACATCACGGCATTAGTAGAAGAGGAAAACTTTATTATACAAAGCGATCCTCGTTTTTGGCATGGAACCTATTCCAAAAGCAGTTCAACAGGAAACAAATGCACTTGAAAAGACACCCACGTACATTACAAACGCACATACACGATCAAACCTCGGCTCACCACGCTGGAACGGTTGATGCAAAAGCACTGTGGTTTTAACCGGTTTCGAGGAGCACTCAAACTTACGATTGGTCCATGTTTCATTAAATATTTAAATCTACAAACAATTAATCTCATAGCATCATAAATACGGTCAAAAAGCAATACAAAAGAATTCGTATCAATTTCTTAACTATTTAACCAATCAGTGTGTATATACAGACCAGAGCAATAAGCAGTGGACATATATCAGTAGAAAAAAAAGGTTATGTGTGCTGCTAAAAGCATCGCTAGTGAGACAAATGTGTCACCAAGCATATGTGCTATTTTTTATATTCAGCTTCATAGTAATTGTAAAATTGGTGGAAGCCTTCATGTTTATGGCTACCTGAAAGATTTACATATGTTCGTCCACATACAGGTTTCCTTGTCAATAGCCCAAATGTTACGGATTCATACTCTGTAAATTAAGAAAAAAGTTCTTACCTATGCACGTTTTAGCTTCAATGGGATCATCATTAATTATTACAATTTATGTCTAATATATTATACAGAACTGAATGATTATAGAACTTCTAACAAAAGGGACGATATAATAAATAAATATATCAATGCCTGATTTTGAATAAACTTTTTCTTGAAAAATTACATCGATACAAACCGTCTATTCATGCGACATGGATGTGATGCCTGGATACAATGCGTATATGGCTGCATGAATCAATTACCGCGCAAAACGATTTATAATATGGATACAATGCTCGTGTAAAGATTAATTGCGGGCCATTAACCAATCGCCAAGTATATTCTTAAACCTAAGGAAATAATTCAACTAGATTTCGCAATTTTCATGAGAAATCTACAAAGAGCACGTGTTCATTTATGTTATTAAACGAAACCAACAGATGTTTTGTTCTCGCTCTTTTTGTGTACATTTGTATTCTAAGTGCGTTATTAATTTAGAAGCACATACAACACGAAAGCATTTTTGTTTAAGCGGCATACACAAACCCTCACACGGTTTGTTTCAAAACAATCATCATGTATCATTTCGATGATTGCTTTTACGGTACATGATATGTGTCAAGGGGACTTCAAAAATGGAGCAAGATTATGAATTCAGAATAACGATATTAAATCAATAATGAACCCCTTGTTAAGTACTTACTCCAAACTTGGTTGTTCCCTCGTCGCTTATTGTAAGCCGAACACAGTCCTACCTAATTATACCTACGGTGATCGTTGTGTACTCTGTACACAGATTGAAAAGACCGCTTAATTGCCCTAATCAAAGAGTCGAGGTGCGAAACGTAGAACCATATCGACAACCTCCGCGCAGTGATTTGACGGGAACCAGCGTAGCTGAATCAAATGTGAGTGCAAGGAACGACAGCTCTGCGTGGAGATTGCCATATCGAAATCACATCGTTCGATTTGTGTTTTCGAATGTAATCGACTCAACGCAATTTCGTTGACAATAAACCTGTCGAATTAGTTTTTAAACCAATTCATGCCTCTCTCGCGACGGAACACAATATGAGAGGTAACATTTATTACTAATGTTATTGAAAAATATTTGAGTAGAACTAATTTATGAGCTATAAAGTTAACCTTGGACGCCTATATAATTAGCGAATGAAAACGAGTTTATCAAACGGATTGTTCAACATCCATTTCGAATAGTTGCGCAGTAAACCAGTCCATTTGTTTTCTATTTAATAATTGTGCATCTCTCACAAAGTATCAGAAAAATAGATCGTGAGTATACATTTCTATAAGCTTTTCGCAAGATACTATTCTCAACTGCGGGTTTATTTAAGGTCAGATTAGTTTGAATCGTTTGATGGTGGACTTTGTGAACTTGACACTTTATACTGTTAAACACGGTGTAGAAACATAACGGTGGCCTTTCTGTCAAAATGCTGCCTCTCTGTTCATTCTTCGCTGTCTCTCTGTCATAAACAAGAAAAATGGATGATCATAATTCACAAAACAGGTAAGAAAATCTAATATTTCAACCCGTTAACACATTTGTGCATAAAAAGAGGTGGTCCATAAGTTGAAGCATATATCCAGCAACAGGTTCAGAGTATTCCGCAGGTCCAAACACTTATCACAAACTCTATTGAAGATGGAATGATGCGAGGGTGGTGAAACAATCGTGCATACATGCCACTTTGATTACTTTTTAACATAGCTTTTCCGTAATATGTCAAATATCTGGTGTCATTGATATCATCTTTATGCTCAAATCTGTACGTTCAATGTACGCTATATAGTAATTTTCCTCAATTTTACTTAAACAAAGTCAACTTTCGCTTTCGTTGTGGCACGGAAAGCCTCTCGATCGGCTCACTTTTTTACACCGTGTTAAAGTGATCTTACAATGATTTTAAACCGAATACAACAAGCGTCCAGTGGTCAAAATGACGCAGTTTCTGGCGGGACGTCACAGGAAGAATCGAAGACTGCCGGTGGTAAGCAGCAGCAGCCGAAGCAGACGTCCAAGCGGACGTTGGGTCAAACAGAACGAGCTCCTAGTTTGCTGGAACTTTTGGCGGGGCAACGTTTCACATAAAACATAAACACAAAGTACGGTCGGCCGGTAAGTACATACGGGTCGACGGCTCTTACTAATTCGATTCAGATACAACAGGAACATTCCTACAGGATGGAACCGAACGCGAAATTTAATCCCAATTTGATCAATGACGTCATTAAATCAGTAGTTGATCAGAAGATGCATGGATTCAAATACCATCCGAAATTCTGCGCAAACATATCAAATTTTTTTAGCGATGATGTGAAAGAGCAGATAAAAAAAAAAGAAATATTACAGTTATAAGATCGTGGTCATCGTGAATATCGGAGAGAAGAAGGGTCAGGGAATGGTGGTGGCAAGCAGGTGCGCCTTGGACAAGGAACTGGATGACTTCGCTACCTACACCATAGAAACACCGCCGCTCTACTGTTCGGTGTCGGTGTTTGGAACGTATAACGAGTAGATGCGTGTCATGTGTAGCTTGTCGGAACGAGTAGCTCTGAAAACCGGATTTTGTTGGGGTTTGTCGGTTTTAGAACGTATATAGGTGAAACATCAAATAATTGATAAGCTTACAGACTTTCAATATCGCTTTCGATGTTGAGAATAATTAACAAAAGCACGGTCACCTCTAAGAATCTTACCCGTTACTGCTCTGCGCTGGGTTTTGACATTATGTAATCCTATGTGAGCGTCCAATAATACTGTTCGAGGTCGATAATAACATATCTAACGAGTATTGATTGCTTTTATATGTATATATATATATATATATATATATATATATATATATATATATATATATATATATATATATATATATATATATATATATATATATATATTGACGAGTATATAACAAGTATTGATTGCTTATTAATATATATATATATATATATATATATATATATATATATATATATTGACGAGTATATAACAAGTATTGATTGCTTATTAATATATATATATATATATATATATATATATATATATATATATATATATATATATATATATATATATATATATATATATATATATATATATATATATATATATGTATTGCTCAAATATATGAATATATTAAAAAAATGCAAACACAAATAAACGTCGGACATGGTGGAGGGCTGGAGGTGTGGCGAAGAAGACCAAAAGTCATCATCTACGGTATTTTACGTCTTTTTGAAAGACATTAAAACATGTTTTGTAAATATCATACCAGGTTATTACAGACTACATTGTATTAAAGTTCAAAGCACTTAAATGGTAATACAATATTTGAATATACTGTTAATGCAAAAGTGATTTGCCTTAGGAATTCGATTGAAATCTCACAAATGTGAGCGGTTATAAGTAAAACAAATATTGAAAGTTTTCACAGTATTTTATATCTGATGCATAATTTGGGACACTCTTTCATAATTTATAGTTGATGAATTTTAAGTTTAATGTTGAATGTAAACACTCAAGTGTAATCTTCTCAAACAGAAGTTCAATTAGGTTCAGAGTGGGATTTTATTGGATGAACGTCAGATATTAAACATTTGATATCAATAATTAAATACCGATCGAACAGTAAAGTGCCTCTGAGTTTGTATTAGCCTTGGCGAGGAAATCATGGTTTTGCACAATGGCTTCCAATTTCCAAACTTAATAAAAGTCATTCAAGTTTTGAAATACTTGATAAAAGTGGTGACTTGATAGTTAATTAATAAAGCAGAAAGTGTCACGCCGAACCAATTAAATTTTTAATTAGTTTTGACACGCATGAAGTATATTAAAATAGTGGTTTATTTGCAGAAGTGTGAGGTTTGCAATATAGGACATTACCTACATTAATTTGCTATTCACGCGAATTTAGTGCAAGTGAATCGAATAAGAATTGAACACATGCTTTAAAACGTGTTAGTTTCTTTTAAGTTTCTATATGCCACATTAACTTTAAAAAATATCGTTTGAACTATAACCGATGTTTGAAATATAGTACAAGATACATTTTTTCTTAAACTATGGTATGTTAATGCTACTGTGTTTGAAATCAATACCGCAAATCAGTCGAAATGAGAATATATACAAAATTGTTTGAATTTTATGAAATGGTTAAAGTGATATTATGGGCATCTAACAGTTTATAGGTGTCTATCGCCACCGTTGTTTATTTTTGGTGTTTTCACTTCATATACACTTATATTTGTTAATGCAGCATCAACATACTAAAACAATATCCCTGAAAGAGAAAAATAATGCATTTGAATATAAACCGTACTTTTGTTTGACAACTGATCACGCATGTACAATGTGAACCTAAATTTAGTTTTAGTGCAGATTCGTTTACACGACACAAAGACACCATTTTGTTTTAAGGATCATTTCGGCTTACAGGACTGGGTGGGTCACGTAAAATATATAATATAAAATATATTTTTATACACAACTGGTAGCAAGATGAGTTGCAGATTATTGGTCAGTAACCACATTTTAACTAACTCTTTTGACCTGTAAATTCTTTTCAGCTCAATTCAACAGTGAAAAATGCCCATAATATCACTTTAAGTGCGTGGTGTTTAATATATAATTTCCGATTCGTTCGATTAAGTACAAATACATGTTACATTTTACAACTGAACGGTGATATGTCTAGAAATTTTAGCTCTTAAAGAGTTATAACCAGACACCTTATATGAAACCGTTTTGCGCTTGAAATAATTTTATATAATATTATTAATATTAATAAATGTGCCTATTTAATAACTTACTAAACAACATATTTCATGTTCCGGAAAGAGCACTCAATATTTAGTTAATGCTCACAAAATATTTACCATCCGATGATATTATAACGCCGCTAAAAAAATTGACATTAAACGTTACGTTTCATAAAGAAGGCGAACGGCATGCGTCTCGCCTATATAAACTACTTGCACGCGTTGAAACGTTCCGTTTTAGACCATGGTGAAAATCGAACACCATTATAAAAAAGCTTGTATATCTGAAACTATACGTGTATGATTTGCTCAGTCAAGGATATATATGAGTTTCAGAGCTTATTTTATTATTAGTTCTTCAAGGTGGGGTTGGCCGTGAGCAGGGTAGAGGAACGCGCCTTCAAGCAAGCGTTGGCTTGCGTGATCTGTTAAAGGGGCCTTTTCACAGATTTTGACATGTTTTGAAGTTTGTCATTTACAGCTTTATATCGATCAATGTAAACATTGGATCTAAAAAGCTCCAGTAAAAAAATCAAGAATAAAATTTAAAAAACGAAAAAAAACGGTTACCCTCTCCGACCTTCAGCAGGACTCGAACCACTGAGCCCTGGAGTACTGGAGTAAAACGTCTGCGCATTAGACCACTCGGCCATCCTTCCATTTACAATAGGCGCAGTATTTTATCCTTCATATAAGCGATCCTCGTAGTTTAGCAAAATACCACGACAACAACAGAACTCTCCAAATTATTCTATCGTTTCGCGTTGCAACGCTTTATAATTTTAAGGTTTTTAAATCGTCAAAAGATGCATATAAAGGCTATTTTAGAGCATGGTAAATGTTCAGTTTTACGGTTTCCTCACAAATATCATAACTAAAACGACAATTTGCGAATGTGAAACAACTTTTTTTTCAATTTTGTCAATTTACCAAACCGTGAAAAGGCCCCTTTAAAGTACATGCAATAGTCGAAAAAAGTATTATTTGATTCCTTTTTTACTCATCCAGTTCATTTAAACAGTCATTCGAATAGTGATTAAACCGTACCATAAAAAAGTTATTCATAAAATTAATTGTTTGTAACAATGTCATAGTTGTAACTTATATGGTATTGTTAATAAACATATATGGTATTTAACACAATGGATTTTAATTAGCATTGATTTATCTATTATTATAATGTAACGGTATTGTAAAGAGTTTCAAATAATTATATAACTAATGTTGCAAATTGTCTTTATCCTATATAGGAGGCACCAAAGATATTCATTCTGAAACACTTTTAAAAGAACACAGTTCGTGAACCCATTGCTCACGGAATTAAAACCTATGCTCCGAACTTTGTAACAATATTTAGTGTGACATTCAGGACAAGTGTCGAACCTTATATTTGCAACTTGTTGCGAATCACTGGTTGGGTGCAAGACCTGCTTGCTACGAGAGTCTACCAGGACGACACACGACGTGCCGTGACAGGGCTTCACGAGGCAATCCATGCTCTCAGGGGAATTGTTCACCATACTTATGGAAATTATATGTTTAACAGCAATGTGGGGCTTTTTTTATTTGTTAAACAGTTATTAACACAGTGCAGTAAGTACTTCAATTGTTATTACTTTAAGAGGAAAGCTATGCTTAAAAAGGATATTTTATTGTGCCATGATTATCGAAAGGCATATTATAAATGTACTCAAATCCAATGATTTTAAACAAAAGCAGACATGTACATTTGTATCATAATTTAATGTTACTAGATCTATTTATTTTCCCATTAGAGTAGCCAACAATAGTTGTCCTAAGACTGGAATATTCTTTTTCTATAATTGTCTACATTTATCATTTATTCAAAAAATAATAAGATCTAAGGGAGAAAACTGCGCAAAAAGATCAATCACGACTTATCTCCCCAAAACAGCGGAGCGCCCCTCGTTTTCCGTATACCGTTTTATCAATTCAAGAACGGTAAATGGAAACAGGCACTGTATTTCAATTTTCATATTAAGATTTTTTTATAATTAAAATTGAAACGAAATATGAATAGGGAAATAAGAGTTGTGTTTTGTTTTGTTATGAGTACATCGAAAAACGATACAAAGAACTCAACTTTGTTTTGTTTTTTTGTTTTTGTTCCGGTTATGAGAATCGGAATATAAACTAATATACGTTGATTCTTGTTTTTCGTTGTGTCGAATGCACTATGATAATGGAACAGACGGTATAAACACGGACCGAAAACATATCATCAACTCTTGCAGCATGCATTCGACGCATAAATTAGCGACGTTAGCGAGGAATCTGGACCTCTATGATAGTATCCGGTGTTGATCACGGCCACATACCAATATGCTGGAAGGGCTGGTAGCGCAGTTTAAAAATACTCCCAAAATCATTTCAATACGTTGGTTTTAAAAGGAAGGCGACGCACTTTAAACAAAGACTGCAAAGCGTTGAATTACGAAGATTTTAAAGGGACGTGACGCGTTCATATCCACGCCCAAAATGCCTTCCGGATTGTAAAGGGACGGTTGTATAGTTAGGGATTGGAACAAAATTATAAATTGCAATTTTGAAGCAATGAGTTCCGGACTGCTGTCGTGTTCTGGCATTTAACTCACCTTGATAGTCATCGTGCTTTCTTAAGTTATTTAGTATTGTACTGAAGTATTTCTTCCGCGTTACTGGTGGTAGAAAAGGCATTTTGGAATATTAAAAATGTGTACAAATCCATAATCACACCCTATAACGAGGAACACACATTATTTAAAACGACATAAACTAACCAGTTCAAAATACCAATTGCTTCATTGATCATGAAATTCATAAGATCATACTAAGTCGCTCACATTTTACTTGTGAACATGAAACGATGTGTACGAAATTGCGACATTATGATCCATAGCCGGATTTAGGGTCAACATTTTCTCTAAAATAGCGCGTACTTTTTTTTTAATGAAAACATTGTAATTGTATGCATTTTTGAAGTTAATTTAACTAAGAACAAACTGTTAAAGAATTTTTGTCGTAAGTCACTTTCGCTTAATTGATCCTTTTTATTGGTATTGCACAGTTTCGGTATTAAAAAGCAAATTGAGTTTTTTTCCATGTCATGCTGTTATCTGGTTTTGCGGAGTTTCGTTTTTGAACTATGTCATGTAATTGTAATAAAATCGAGGACAATATTTGGATTCCAACGATATTCTTTTGGGAACCTTACAATTATGCCTAATTATTTTTGGAGGTTTTCAAACTGTGACACATTTCTGTAAGGAGACCTATGAGTTGTAACTAAGCATACTGGTATATCGACTGTTGTCGAAAGTCTGTGAGATCAATAATGAGATCTGAAATCTACAGTTAACCCGGTTTTCGATAATTGCAGTTTTAGCTATAAAATCGACATTCAACTCAACATACAAATGTATATTTTTAACCCTTTGCATGCTGGGAAATTGTCGTCTGCTAAAATGTCGTCTGCTAAATTTCTAAAATTAGCAATTTCTTCTATTTTTCAAAGAATACTATCAGAATATAAAACAGTTTGGATCCTGATGAGACGCCACGTTCTGTGGCATCTCATCTGGATCCAAACTGTTTGCAAAGGCCTTCAAAATTCGGTTCCAGCGCTTAAAGGGTTAAGGGGTTAATAGTGTAGTGATGGTTATAGATACACCTTCCCAGTGGGCACCCAATTGTGCTGCAACGTTGTATTTAGGGTGCATTCAAACTTGCAGTTTGGTTGTCACAATGACAGTTTTCCTGACGTTTTTCCCATGCTGAGCTCTGTCGAGTTATATATGCAGGTATGGTCACTGTCGGGTCCGTTTCCAGGGAAGAACCAGTGTACTTGGTGTCTATGTAAGATAATGAGAATGCGCCCCGAGTAGGAATCGAGCCCACCAACTCCCGATCGTTAGGCGGACACCTTATCCTACTACACCACCGCGCCACTTATGAATTTCGGCAAATTTTGTTAACTTAAACAATTTATTTTATCCAGCGATTTTGAGTAAATGTTCACCATCTTGTAGTTTGAAGCGATATTATATAAGATTTATATGTGTTAAATTGTAATATATTGATACAAATATGTTACAATAACACAAAATAGGCAAGAAAAAAATGTACATTGAATAATTTAATTTTTTTTCATTTTAATATTCTGTCGTTCAAAGTTCACAGATCGATAGTTAACAAATGTTTATGTTATCCTACAAGCAAAAAAAATATTAGAAAAAAAAGCATACATTCCACCTAGTGACGATACTGAATTCAATGCGAAAAACTAGCGGCGAAACTGAATTCAAGGTAGAAAATGCAGAAAAAAATGCAGACGCTAAAAGAGTAAACGATTACCTAGATGCAACGTTGTTGAAACATCCTCCTCAAACGTTCAACTGACGTTTCGCTTGCAACGTTTCTGAAACGCCCTTGCAACGTTATGATGAAACGTCCTGGTAATGGTTTGTATGCAACGTTATGGCAACGTTCGGTAATGGTTGCCGACGTTACGACCTAAATAATACGTTTCAGCAACGTTCGTAAAACGTTTGATGCCCACTGGGTTCACATACATCTATATCCCGCGAATTCAGACCGCATATCTGAATACAAATCCTCATTGAAAGCCTGTGTCAGACACTCTTAATAACAAGCCTATGACAAACGATCCGCATAACATATGGTAGGCGCTCCGCATTGCAAGCCTGTGGCAGACGCTTTGAATTGAAAGCCTTAAGCAGACGCTCCGCGCTGCAAGCCTGTGGCAGACGCTCCGCATTGCAAGCCTGTGGCAGACGCTCCGCATTGCAAGGCTATGGCAGACGCTTTGAATTGAAAGCCTTTAGCAGACGCTCCGCGCTGCAAGCCTGTGGCAGACGCTCCGCATTGCAAGCCTGTGGCAGACGTTCCGCATTGCAAGCCTGTGGCAGACGCTTTTAATTGAAAGCCTTTAGCAGACGCTACGCGCTGCAAGCCTGTGGCAGACGCTCCTCATTGCAAGCCTGTGGCAGACGCTCCGCATTACAAGCCTTTGACAAACGCTCCGAATTGCAAGCCTATGTCAGAGGCTTCGAATTGCAAGCCTTACACATTCGCTCAGCATTGCAAGCTTATGTCAGACGTTCCGCATTGCAAACCTATGGCAGACGCTCCGCATTGCATGGCAGAGGCTTTGCATTGCAAGCCTATGACAATTGTTCCGCATTGAAAGCCCATGACAGACGCTCCGTATTGCAAGCTTATGTCAGACGCTCCGCTTTGCAAGCCTATGACAGAGGCTTCGAATTAAAACCCTTACACAGTCGCTTATCAGTGCAAGCATATGGCAGACGCTCCACATTACAACCCTATACCAGACGCTAACAATGGCATGCATATGGCAGAGGCTCCGCTTTGAGAGTTTACGACAGACGCTTCGGTTTGCAAAACTATGGCAGACGCTTTGCAATACGAGCCTATGGCAGACGCTCCGCAATGCAAACTTATGGAAGACGCTTAGCATTGAAAACCTTTGACGGATGCCCCGAACTGCAAGCCTTTGACAGACGCTCCGCATTGCAAGCCAATTGCGCGCTCCAGATTTCAGACATTCCGCATTTCAAACCTTTAGAAGTCGCTCGCATTGCAAGTACATGGCAGTTGCTCTTCATAGCAAGCCTACGAAAGACGCTTCGCACTACAAGCCTATGACAGACGCTCCGCATGGCAATCCTTTGGTCGACGTTTAACAGTGCAAGCCTATGGTAGACGATTTCGGATCGTATTGCAAGCTTAATGCAGACGCTCCATATTGCATGCATATGACAGACGCTCTACATTGCAAGCCTATGACAGACGCCCAACATTGCAAGCCTATGACAGATGCTCCGCATTGCAAGCTTATTGTAGATGTTCCGCATAAAAAAACAATGGCAGACGCTCAACATTGCAAACCTATGACAAACGCTCCTAATTGCAAGCTTATGACAGACGCTGCGTATTGCAAGCTTATGTCAGATGCTGCGTAACGCGAGCTTATGACAGACGCTCCGCATTTCAAGCCTATATCATACGCTCTGCATTGCAAACCTACGACAGTCGCTCCGGATTGAAAGTCAATGACAGACGCTCCGCATTGCAAGCCTATGTCATACCATTCGCATTGCAAACTTTTGACAGACGCTCTGCATTGCAAGCCTTTGATATACACTCCGCATTACAAGCCTAAGGCAGTTGCTCCGCATTGAAAGTCAATAACATACGCTCCGCATTGCATGCCTATGTCATACGCTCCGCATTAGAAGCCTTTGACAGATGCTGCGCATTGTAAGCCTTTAACATATCATCCGCATTGCAAGCCTATGCAGTCATTCAGCATTGAAAGTAAATGACATTCGCTCCGCATTGTAAGCCTGTGTCATACGCTCCGCATTGCAAGCCTTTGACAGACGCTCCGATTTGCAAGTCAATGACAGACGCTCCGCAGTACACGCCTATATCATACGCTCTGCATTGCAAGCCTATGGCAGTCGCTCAGCATTGCACGCCTATATCATACGCTCCGAATTGCAAGTCTTTGACAGACGCTCTGCTTTGCATGTCAATGACAGACGCTCCGCAGTACAAGCCTATATCATACGCTCTGCATTGCAAGCCTATGGAAGTCGCTCAGCATTGCACGCTTATGCAAGACGCTCAACATTGCAAGCTTGTCAGAAACTCCACAAGGAAAGGCAATGCCAGACGCTTTGCATTGCAAACCTATTGCGGATGCACCGCAATGCAAGCCTATGTCCGACACTCCACATTGCAAGACTATTGCAGACTCTCCTTATTGCAAACCTTTGGCAGAGGCTTTGCATTTTAAGTCTATGGTTGACAGGACGTTCCTGCGAGACTACGTAACTTTTAGTAAGACATACAAGGAGCAAAAACAGACCTGACTTCAGTTCTTCATTAAAAGCCTACAATATACCTTATATTCTCGCTACACCCGCCCTCTTTAAAAAAGAAAAACACAAAGCTAAACTACCACGATTTCGGAAACAAACCTTGCTCTACGTTTAGCTCTGTTAGCATGTCATATTCACCACATGATCGCGACAACCGCTCGCAATAATAAGAGAAGCATGAAGCAACACAAACCTACTGCAAACAAGAGGCTTAACGTGCACAAACTCTTATACATAACTGACTCTGTACACAGCTCTGCAATCAGCTCCGCACTGCAAACATCAGATTCCCGCTTCATCCAACAGTTCTGTATTCGCAATATATACAGAATGTCAACGAAACTCTGTATTCAAAGCTGACGTCAGTTCCAGATCAAAATTCGATGTCGCGTATTAAGTTAACCATCTTTTTGTTATTTTTTTTAAGACGGATGTTGTCTCTGGAATGTTGTGTCTATAAGAGGCTTTCAATTCAAAACTGAATTTTTAACTGAATACATGGACCTTGCAGGGAAGGAGGATATACGCAAAGGTATGAATATTTATATTGTTATCAGTTCAGAGACTAGCAAAGAGGTGCCCAAATGACTACTGGCCTTTACTTTACTAGAGCATCCAGCTTTCTGCCGATACTGGAAACATCATAAGGGGAATGTATGGCGGCATCAAGAAAACTATGGGCCGAACCATAAAGATCACAGCCCCATTGAAGCCTGCCACTGGCGAGATCATCCTCAACAAGAGCAAGTAGATGTAGCGCTGAGAGGAACATCACTCCGAAATATATCCCAAGCTGAGCCGCGTCACAGATGATCCCTTTGCTACAATCAAATCACTCCATCTCAAGAAGGCATTGAAAGTCTGTCCTCAGGAAAGGGTTCATGGAAAGATGGCATACCGCCGGAGGTTATTAAATTTGGTAACACTGTGGTCCTAGAACATTAGGGTAGAAGAATCGGTACCTCATGACATGATAGCTGCCAACAAAATCACGCTGTACAAGAACACGTGCGACAGAAACGACTGCAACAGCTACAGAGGTATTTCCCTTCTGAGTGTTATGGGTAAAGTTTGCACGTGTTGTCCTAAACATACTACAGAAACTTGCTGAAAGAGTGTAGTCACAATGCGGGTTCCGTTCAAATAGCTCAAGCATAGATATGATCTTCTCTATCAGGCAATTGCAGAAAACAGTGCAGAGAGCAACACAAGCCCTTCCTCCTGACCTTCATAGGACATGAAAATGGGGCTTGAATTTTTCAACAGTGATGGACTCCAATGTCCTGGCGGAGATTGACTTCGACCAAGACTCTTGAGCGTGACCCAGTCGTTTTACGACAACATAAAAGGAACTGTGCATTACGAAAGCTGGTTGTCAGATGCTTTCGACAGCCGCTGCCGCGTCAATCAGGGCTACGTCCTCGCTCCCACTCTTCTTGCATCTTCGTCGCTTCGTCGCTGTCCTGCTGCAGCATGCTTTTGAAAATTCTCCACACTCGGTCCGACGACATTCTGTGCAATACAGCTCGACTGAAGGCAAATAGAAAATTACGGGAGTTGACGATCGGGGCATGCTGTTTGCAGATGACGCTGTTCTGGTCATCCACGCCAAAATAAAACTACAGAGACTGTTGAGTTTACTTGCAAAGGAATGCGACGAGTTCAGACTGACAATCAGCCTGAAGAAAACACAGGTGATGGCTCAGCATGCCGCTCCACCCCACATCACCATCAACGACTATAAATTAGAGGTCGCCAGGAGGTTCAGATACCTTGGATCTACCATCACTAAGAACCTCTTAGTGGAAAAAGAGATCAGCCAAAGGATTGGCAAGGACTCAAAAACCCTGGCCAGGAACGACAGCATGAGCACCTGGGAAGCGCTTGCCGAGGAAAGGGGATACAAGTGGAGACATGCTGAGCATGTTGGACTGGAGATCGGAGAGGAAGGGATCTGCCTGCTCACCAAAGACAGGCGCAAACGGAGAAAGGACATACAGCTGCTGTCGGTAGTCAAATCCGCCTTTATATGCGCAAGGTGCGGCAGAGACTGTCACTCACGAGTTGGTTTGCACAGCTACTGCAAACGCTGCAAAAGCAACCACCCGCGCACGCACCTGACGCTAAATAAACAATCGTGACATTCTCAATGGACGCAAGTCCATTTTCTTTCGAGACTTACGGGCAACAATGGATATTTAAATTGTTATCAGTATATGTAATATGACAATGGTTTGGAAAAATAAATCAACAGTGATGTTTATTTTCACTCATCTACTTTGTTTTCACCCATGTACGGTTTTACAGAATGTTTAAATTTGTATTTGATAATTTTCAGATTTTTAAACGTCAAAAGATGTATATAATGGATATTTTAGAGCATGGCAAATATTCAGTATTACTGTTTCCGCACAAATATCATAACCACAGGTGGAAGTAACGTACCCTGGATAGTATATTCAAATAAATATATAAAATCATGTTTAATGAGAGAAAAAATGAAGAAAAAAAGCGAAAAACAAATCCCCACCCTCTGATATTAAAATCATAACAAGGTCATTAACTAGAATTTTCATAAGCCTTTCTTTGCGGGCCGCAAAAATGTCAAAAAAGAATAATCCAAAGCATCCCTTGGTCTTCTTATGGGCAATCGGACAACCTTTCAAAAAAAGTTTACTTCAAAGAAATCCGTCTAGCCGTTTACTCACAGTCGGTCGATAACCACGCAATATTTCGAAACGGTTTTTGAAAGGTTATTTTGTCAATATAATAGAACAAAATTCTGGACTTATTGCCCCAATGTTTCTCATTGTTAATGAGGTAAAAATGCTCATTGGTATGAAGACACTGTAAGTTTGAAAAGAATCTGATGAAAAATGTTGACATAATCAACTAACCAAGCAGTTTTTCACTTTTATTTTTTAAATTCAAAGAGACATAATTCTGGCCTTATGGTCCGATATCGCTCATATAGAGTTTGGGTTGGCACCTCATTGATAAAAAAAACCTGTGAAAGTTTGGGAACAATCGGATGCTGGGACACAGCTCCTCCTTGATTAGCGGCTATTTCCTTTATCGCAACTCATTGTTACAATCAATACTACGTGTTGCGCTTCGCGCTCTATATGTGGTAGGGATTGGCCTATGATAGACAACCATAAAAATACATGGATAATAGATGTGTTGTTTGCATTTATTTGTTAATATAAAAACACGTGTATTTTTTAAAATATATTTAAGTGATGTAAGAAATTTTAATTAACAATGTCACCACGTTGCATCCATTAATTTTAATAAAAAAAATCCAATTGTAGAAAAAATGGATTTTAAAATGTCTACATAAAATAAAGCTTTATTATATTTATTAACCTGACTGAAAAAATTGTCAGCCGCTGAACTGTTCCGTTCGTGCTGGAACCCGGGATTAACCGGGGGTCCCTTCAGATGACTGTTGCGTAAACAACCTCAGTCTAACGCTCTCCCAACTGAGCTATTTCGGCTGACATTCACTTATGTACTGCTATTTGGTGAAGTTGTGTATAGCGATCGTTATTATATGTATATTAATAAACTAATCCATTGTACGTTTTCGTACCACTACGCCTTCCAATAAACTTGCTTGCGCGATAGGTCCTCAAATATCGTACTACATTGATTCTCCACTAAATAGGCAAATTAGAAAAACCACAAAATAAATTGCTAATTTATAATTTTTACAAAAAATCATATGTTTTTATACAAAACCAGAAAGTTTCGCGTATTTGTCCAGTACCTGTGATTTTTCCCCTGTGATCTGTTGTGGATCAGTTATTAATTAAAACAACTAGCTTTGAATTATTGGCAATAAATGTTGTAATAAATGTAAAAGGCACAAGTGCAGTACTTATTTACACTAATTTACACGAAAAATCACCACTATGCAAGATATTCTTAAAACAAAAATATATACATTGATCCGTAAAATAACTTCTCCCATAAGCGAAAAAAAAGCATTACATACAAGTCGCCGCCCTCCAGGGCGACGCCAATTACCAAATTATTCAAAGCATGGAAATCCCATATTACCCTATTTAGGCAAAACAATATTGTGTAGTATTTTGGTCATCAACCACAATGTGCGACCATGCCATTGATGGTAGCAACATGTTATTGTTTTTTCACGAGTCTTTCGTAGTTGACAATTTGTGCCTAGGTATTTCAAATTCCTTCAGTTCATATGCAATGGCCAAGTTATTGTATAATCATTGTTCGCCAGTCACCAGACAATCCCTAATTTGACAATTATGTATTATGACTGTTTATCTCATGG
This sequence comes from Dreissena polymorpha, assembly GCF_020536995.1. Taxonomy (NCBI): domain Eukaryota; kingdom Metazoa; phylum Mollusca; class Bivalvia; order Myida; family Dreissenidae; genus Dreissena; species Dreissena polymorpha. Next base: position 69,934,628 of record NC_068356.1, read on the forward strand.
TTTGACCTTGACGTTGAAAGCAGCTACCTTTTTTACGCGACGCATCGTCTCATATAGGTGGCCGTTTCTGCCTTTATCCATTAAAAAAATAAATCAAACCTAAAAACCGACAAAAACTCAAAGTAGATATTTGACTGTTTCCGAAAAAAAGTTATTCCCGCTAACCTTTATAAATGGTAACCGCTGCGAGTAATATCACAGAGAGACTAACCGGAATGAGAAATTCAATATAGCCCCCCACCCCAACCCTTCCCTCCCCACTGGTATATTAAACGATCGAAAACGTTCATAATAAATAATAAGTGTAATGTAACCGTTAATTCGAAAGCAACAATAAATGGTTCCCGCACAGAATTCTATGCTTTGAGAACAAGCGAAAATTATTGGGGAAACCAGTAATTCGGTGTAGTTATTAGCGATAATGTAAACATCAATGGCCACATTAGGAAAGAAAGGGAAAATAAAATAACGTGTTTATTTCTTTCTGTCATCTATTTAAGGTAAATCACAATAAAACACATCTTTTAAATGTAATAAACAAAACTTGAATCCTGTTTTAGTTTGCTAACTATGCAAGCACCTTGAGGCAATTAACAGTTGCTCGTCCTTGTTCTTCTTTAAGTTTAATGAGCTGCATTTAATCGCAAATTGAGTGTTTTATCATACCATCGCATTGATATCTGCCTGTTATAACGTTGTGTGATTTTTTTTATTATATCATGGTCAACAGGAAGTTCTTATATCAGTTGATGATAGGAGATAGGTCATATTACTCAGAATCAACTATAAAGTAATCATTTTTATAGCTCGACTGTTTTCGGAGAAAACCCAAGGTATTGTCATAGCCATCTCGTCATGCCGTCTGCCAACGTTGTGCTTAAACCTTGACATTTTGCTCTAAAATCAAAGAGCTTCCACCGACAACTTTGAAACTTCATATGTATATGCACCTGGATGAGTTATACACGCCACACCCATTTTTGGGTCACTAGGTCAAAGGTCAACGTCACTGTGACCTCTAAAAAAAATATTCTGACAAGCTTTCATTTATTCAAAAATGCACCCGCAGCCAAGCGTAGGCATCCGTTCTGCTGTGCTCTTGTTAGTAAAATTGAATCAGATTCAACAAAACAAAAAATATGATACAATTATGCAATATATTTTCAACACAAAATGCAACACAAACAGCAAAAAACATATTTTTAAATATTAAGCGCGCTTGCTGATGACATCATTATGAACACGTCAAACGACAAGTCATATTCTTTTTCGCTAAAACTGCAGCCTTTTAGCAATTTTTTCATCATTTCTTTAAAATTGGGGACGTAGAGGTATGCTAAACAGAAAAACAGGTTACGTAGAAAAACCAATTGTTATTTTATTCTAAACCTTGCCTGATATATTACAAAAAAATCAGACAGTAACCTGTTATTCTCTATATATCATAATATTATGTTAAAAAACAACACAATTTGTGTTCACATTGAACTTTTTGTATATTAAAAAATGTCTTGATGATTCAATTGAATAAATTTAATCATCTCAGATAAAACTCATAAAATTCACAAGTTAACAAGTATTGTTAATAAAAAAACATTTCCAAAATGCTTTTGTATATACTCAGAGTATTTCACAAGTACATGTACGAAGATAAGTATTCTGTAATTAGGTATGTGATTTATATAAATGCAATAAGAAAATGCTTCATAGTACATTTTGCATTGGTTTTAAAGTGAAAAATCCTGAGCTCCAAAATGGGGGATTTAACCCGCGACCTCCAGAGTGGTAGTCAGACACCAGGGGTTTTTTTCCTTCTTTGGGACCCTCCGAAAATCGGCCCTTTCCCCTCGGATTTTTTTTCCCCTCAGCTGGTAAATTTTCCCCTAGATTTCATTTTCCCCTAAAAAAAAAATAAAAAAAAAAAAATTTTTTTTTTTTTTTACCTTTAAATATATAAGTTTACCTGATCCACTGTAGAAACTAGAAAAATCTTGCATAATTAAATTATCTGTTGCCTTGAATTTGTTTTAAAAACAGTAAAATATGTTAAATTGATTATTTTAGACTTTGCTTATTTTCCCCAAAATCCAGCTTTTCGCACAATTTTTTTCCCCAAAATTCGACGTTTCGCGCGATTTTTTTCCCCTCAAAAAAGGCCAGGCCCTTTCCCCAAAATCAGATAAAAACCCCTGGACACTCTTACTGCGTCGCTAAAGAGCTAAAGAGAAGTTACCTTATTTTACTACACTCTTCCCCCTATTAATGTTTCAAGGCCCAGACACACCCACTACAGCATGTCTTGCATCCGCATTGCCCACCCAGAAACCATTAAACAGCTCACACCCACTTTCTGAATTGTTCACCTCGTAGCCATTAAAGTGAAAAATCCTGAGCTCCAATGGGGGATTGAACCCGCCACCACTAGTGTAGTAGTCAGACACTCTTACCGCTAAAGAGCTAGCCCAACAGCAAGGCTGTTGGAAGTGACCTTCTTTCACTGCACTTAATTATTATGCCTATTTTAATACAGTTAGTCAACTATTTTTGATTAATCAATAAAGCTAATGTGAATAATCTTCTATTTCCATGAAGAAAATGATTGTATGTATTTAATTGAATGACTAACATCTATATCCTTTAAAATTAAAAGACATTTTATTCTCAGCATCTATGGTTGTTTGCACATCTGATCTCAATAGTGTTGCTAGAATCAGTTTTGATTATTACTCATGTACATTGGGCTCAAGCTTGGCTCAAATTTAGGGATAAGTGACTTCTCCCTGGACACTGATTTAGGGAGAAGTAAGGAGACTTTAGGGAGAAGTAGAGAGACTCAGAGTCAGACACAAGGGTTTGTGTTTAGGGGGTTACAACACACATATATGTGATAGTAATAATAGACACAACAGATAAATAATTTTACTAGCTCTTTATTCAATCAACTTTGATGTAAATATATATATAAATATGATATTATAAAGACTAAATTATTTCAAAGATAATATGTTTAAGTGCAACAGCAGCACTCTATAGATTTTTTAATGTCAACATAATGTAGAGTAAGCTTATCAGCTTCTTTTGTTTTACTCAACCACCTTCCTGTTGTTTTTAAATTTTAAACTGACTTGGGGTTGCTTTCCAAGCAGTTTGAACTTTTCAAAAGGGGTTTGCGGATTAAGGCTCTAATATATTTTAGTTTTACACATTTTAGACATTTCAATATTGCTGATATTTGTTTTTTAACCAAACAGTTAAAATGTTACCAAAATATGCAAGCAAATGTATTTTAAACCTAAATTAATTTACGAACTATTGTGCCATTGATTCACTACTTATTATTATATCGTTCAAATACCACCTAAATGCTTACTGCACCTGGCAGTTATTTAGTGTATACTGGTCAGAAAAAGATAAATCATCTTGCTTAAAATAGCAATTCGTTATTGAATTTGTAGGGCAATTGATAAAAGACATTATAGTCCTATAATAAAATTAAGTATTGTCTTAAAATTACCCAAAATTACTATACAGTACCATATTCTTTGTCATTGGCATCAATGCATACAGTGATAAGTGAAATTTATTGTAAACAGGTAGTTTAACAAATTCCCTATGGAAACCATGCATAAAAAATAACAATTATTTGCTCTTTTTTGTGCTCATGAAAATCTATCAGCTAACAGTGGCTTAGATTTCAAATATATATATATATATATATATATATATATATATATATATATATATATATATATATATATATATATATACCAATACATAGTGCCAGTTACGCGGTCTCTGTAGTTTTCAGACTGTACTTACGAGGTCAATATAAAAAACGGGGTCTATATACAACCCCGCAATCTAGGCTCCTTTAATTACTATGAGGGGGGTGTAGGGGAGGTAATGCAATCAAATCTCACAATAAGGTCTTAAATCGAAAACCACAATCAGGTCTGAAATTGAAATTGTATATACCTCGCAAATAAGTTCGCTATATATTTCCTTGTATAAGACGTTAAATAAATGACGTATTTATATACAATAATAATAGTAGGTACCCCTATATACCTTAATTCGTGTTTATATCGGATAAAAAAGGGTATGGAGATACATGTATTTAAAGTGGGAACCCCATAACCTATTTCTAAATCAGAGACCCCGTAACTGGCCATATGTGTGAATATATATATATATATATATATATATATATATATATAATGTAGCCTATGTTAACGTTTGACATTTTAAAGGAAACTATGTTATTGTGCTTTTATAGAAATTGCATATTTAGTCACCTTTCATTATTCTTCAAAAGCAGTTGATTTATAACTTGATGTACATGTTACTTGTTTGCTGTATCAGTCCAGTATGGAAGGCAAAGAGCACAGAAAGAAGATTAGAAAAGGTTCTAGAGTGGGAGTCGTGAATGACAGCTTTGAACTGGTTGAAGAGGCTTCAAACACTGTGAAACAAAAAGTCAGGTAAGAGGAATAAGAATAATCAATATAAAATACATTGTAAAATATGTATTTTATAGGTATTTGGAATAATCTAACAACTATTGTTGCAGCAATAAATGTTATCTAATAAAAACGCAGTCCACAGAAAATAATTCCACACAATTTTAAAGGGTAACATTTTTAATGAAAGTTTATGATGGTTTTTTTTCACTGAAAACTATTATGTGTGTAAGAAATGTGTTTCATCATATTAATTTTGGAAAAAAGTTTAATTAAGTATTTGTTTAGTGGGGTTTTAATAGCATAATTTTTGGTACATGTATCTGTTATGCATAGTACTTTCTCTATTCTTTAGTCCCTTTTTGAACAACATTCGTGATGTGCAGTCTAAGAACAACAATGCCAAATCAAGAGCCTTGGAAAACCTGGTGAATGCCAAAAAACAAATATCTAAATGGAAAGAATACGTCAACCGAAAGAGGTTGAAGATAAAAAGCAGTAAGTTTTGTTGGTGATATTTAAGCTTTGTGTTTGTATACTCTTTTACTAAGATATTAAGTCTTCATTTGTTATACATTTATATATGTATGCACTTTAATAAGATGTGATTCTTCATAAAAATGGCTAACAACATTCTCTACAAATAAGATGCAAAACTATGAGTGTTTTGGCAATATCTTAGGTTTTAATGCTTATATTAAACTTGTGTCTTTTCACCAATCTCTGACCCTTTTAAACGTAAACATTTATGCATCTGTGTTTTATTTGATATTTGGCATTCATGTGTATCTCATGGAGCTGCACACTTTGAGTGGTGAAAGGTCAAGGTCATCCTTCAAGGTCAAAGGTCAAATTTATAGCTTCAAAGTGGCGCAAAAGGGGACATAGTGTTTCTGACAAACACATATCTTGTTTATAAAGTTTCCACAAGGAATTTTGTATACCTCTTCAAAGGTGTATATTGGAGTCACTCTGTCGGTTGGTTGGTAATTTGGTCTGTAATTTGGTATGTCTGCAATGAAATGTTGTTGTATGTGTGGCAAAACTACGTTCACATTGATTATGTGATTGAACTGAAAATTTAACTATTTCATCACTACAAAGTTTGTGGAAGACATGTTTCATCCCCAGTGATCTCCACATTATCTTCATTACTCAGCACAGTTATTTCCTGGGAATATAGGTGAGAAAGCGGTGTTGGGTTTATTGGTCAGGTTTGTGACAAAGCTCATTTTTTGTTGTCAAAGAAAATGTATCTGAATTGACAAATTTCGTCTTCTTTTCTATCCTAGAGACAATGAAAGGTAAATTCACACTTTTGTCTTGTAGTTATGGAATTTTTGTTGAGTCTCACATATTGTAATAATAATTTTAATGTATGTATTGTATCTTAAATGTATTGGTGCTTGAGAGTTAATGATTTGGAGTAACCAAATAGTATAACAGGCAATAAATTACATGTCTTGCTTTTTCTTGATATTAAAATTGTTCTGCATGAAGTTGTTTTTGTATTTTCAAATATATTCCATTTCACTTTCATATAATGTTTGAATTACACATTATTATTTGTTCCCTACTGGTGAAACCTTAGGAGTCTTTAGGTAATTTTATAAGTTATTTTTAAATAACTGTATGCAAATACAATTTATTACAAAAAGATATGAAGTGTGTTACACACATCTCGCTACTTCAGAGGTCAAGGTCACAATCAGATAATCCGAGGTGACCATACGAAAACTGTTTTGGACTTTATCTTTGTCATTCAACAATGCTATATTATAATAACTTGCCACTTTTGACAACCATGAGGATTTCCTACCTCTGAGGTCATGGTCACACTTAGAGGTCAAAGGTCAAATTAACTATTTAATTTATCAATTCAATTTTAAAACAACATACAGCAAATGACTTAATGACGAAACTAGCTGAATGTCATGTGTATCACCGGTCTAAACACCTGAAAGGTTGAGGTCACAATTACAGGTCAAAAGTCAAATTTTGCCATCAAAAGCTTGTGTTTCAAATAAGCTTTTTGAGTTTTGAAACAAAAGTCAAAGTGGTGGCATCCATGCCCAATGGACACGTCTTGCTCATTTAAGGCCTATCCTATTGTTCTTATTACTCCATTTATAACTGCTATCAGTAAAGTCCTCACCTAAAGGTGTCCTTGAACTTAGGTGAACGCGTAAGTGCCATCAAGGCCCTCTTGTTATTTATACTGTACTTTTCTACAAGTTGAATATTTTTAGCACTTTGCTGCATCTGACAATTAATTAAAGAAATCCACCTGATGCCAGTATAATACCTTATATTTAATGATATACAGCAGGTGGTGCTCCCAGTGATCATAACTGATATTCACTGGAAGAAACACATAGTGATTAAGGTGTACCAGCAATCAGTTTGCTTTTCTGGCCAGTGTTTATCAAATCAAATTCTATCATATATTTTGTAGCCAATTCAAGCATATTGAATGACTTTAATATTTAATCATTATCCCATTTAAATTACCTTTGTTTTGATATTATTGTTGTTGATATTGTAAAAGTGTAACACTGGGTATGTCCCTGCTGTGTTTTCATAAAGGTTATAACTATGTCTGGAAACGGTACGTAGTTCAGCTATTTAAAGACTTAGAGTGCGTTTCACTAAGCTACGTACGCAAATAATTTCCGTAAATATTTGGGTATGCAAATCTTGTTCTCAAAAACGCGTTTCACTTAACAGCGTAAATCAACGCAGTGCGTAAATTCTGTTGTAAATTTACGCCAGATATGTAATTTCGGGTAAATCAGAAAAATTGGCGTACTGCCAATCTGACTTAGATGACACTTTGTTTTACCTGACATCGGGCCCGGAAAGGAATCAAGTTGAGATCGAGAAAAGATCGGACGATCAACGAACAGTAATCGCCCTGCGTGCGCCCGACATAGGATTCATTGTACGTGTATCATAACTAGCATCGTCCGGCCGATGTTTATGGCTCTGGGAAATACCTTTACTGTTCCGATACACGTTTAATGAATCCGATGTCGGGCGATCACCGGGCAATACCTGTGCGTTGATAGTCCGATCTTGTTTCGATCTCAACTGGATTCCTTCCCGGGCCCGATGTCGGGTAAAATTTTAAGTGAGAAATTGGCCCGTTTTCGTGCGATCATCGGCCGGTTGCCAGCACGATGAGCGTAAAAATACGTCGGCCGCTGATAGGATGGTGATCAGTGTCTATTTGTGACTGAGGTATAAGCGAAAAGGAAATTGTTGAAAGGAAGATTGGCCGTCACACCTCTCGATCGCGGCCATCTACACATTATCAGAGTAAAGGTCGTCGGTAGAAGTATTACATGTGATGAATTTTTGCTAGACTGTAATTGCATTTTTTAGTGAACATATATTTGCAACTCAAAAATCTGCGTATCAATACAATTCTGGATACTGTAGTTTTGAAACATCATCATGAAAACAAGCAATCATGTTTGATCATTATAGGGATATAAAAATACCTGCGTAAAATAAATTAAATGTATAGATTTATGGTATCATAAAGTGCTAGATTTGTATCGATCATTATCACTAATAAAGAGTTTTCAATATTCATGTACATGCAAAGACAGTTCAATTTGCAAAATATGCAGGTCCCGGATGCACGTTTTTTTTTATTTGAATGTTGAAATTTATTAACCAGGTTTTCCGAAGGAAAAAACTGGTTATTAGATTGGAGAATGCGGGCAGGCTGGCGGGCGGGCGGAACAAGCTTGTTCGGGCCATAACTTTGTCGTTCATTGTGAGATTTTAAAATCATTTGGCACATTTGTTAACCATCATTAGACGGTGTGTCGCGCGAAAAAAATTACGTCAATATCTCCAAGGTCAAGGTCACACTTTGAGTTCAAAGGTAAAAAATAGCCATAAATGAGCTTGTCTGGGCTATAACTATGTCATTCATTATGAGATTTTAAAATCATTTGGCACATTTGTTCACCATCATGGGGCGGTGTGTCGCACAAAAGAATCACGTCAATATCTCCAATGTCAAGGTCGCCACGACTAAAAATAGATTAATTTTAAAACAAACTTACAAAGGGGGTTAATTTTGTTTGTTCATTTCAAAAGTTCAGTTTGAGTTGTCTCCCTTTATCAGATTTTTTTTCACAATGAAAACCTGGTTTTGTGACAATTTTGTCCCTTGTTAATATTTTCATTCAATGTAAACGAAACGAAAATTCATTCAATGTAAAATAAAATAAAAAATATATTTGAAGATTGAAATGTATTGCGATTTTTTATGGCTTTGTTTTATAACTGATTCAATGCACCTTTTACACTAAATTTTGATGACTGATAAAAAATAACACTATCGCATCCACACCACTTATAATTATTATCAAAATGTTTTATAATTTTTATGTCCCCCAGTATAGTAGAGGGGGACATATTGTTTTTGCCCTGTCTGTTGGTCTGTTGGTTGGTCTGTTGGTTTGCGCCAACTTTAACATTTGCAATAACTTTTGCAATATTGAAGATAGCAACTTGATACATGTATTTGGCATGCATATGTATCTCATGGAGCTGCACATTTTGAGTGGTGAAAGGTCAAGGTCAAGGTCATCCTTCAAGGTCAAAGGTCAAATATATGGGTCAAAATCGCTCATTTAATTTACACTTTTGCAATATTTCAATATTCAAGATAGCAACTTGATATTTGGCATGCATGTGTATCTCATGAAGCTGCACATTTTGAGTGGTGAAAGGTCAAGGTCAAGGTCATCCTTTAAGGTCAGAGGTCAAATATATGTGGCCAAAATCGCTCATTTTTGCAATATTGAAGATAGCAACTTGATATTTGGCATCTCATGGTGCTGCACATTTTGAGTGGTGAAAGGTCAAGGTCAAGGTCATCCTTCAAGGTCAAATATATTGGTCAAAATTGCTCATGTAATGTCACTTCTACAATATTGAAGCTAGCAATTTTATATTTGACATGCATGTGTATGTTATGGAGCTGCACATTTTGAGTGGTGAAGGGTCAAGATCAAGGTCATCCTCCAAGGTCAAACGTCATATACGGGGACATAGTATTTCACAAACACATCTTGTTAAAATATCATTTATTAAAGTTTTACTTTAAGAAAGAAAACAGGTATTTATAGTTTTGTTTTGTGAAATTGTCAGTATTTAGTCTACCAACGACCTTTACTCTGATAATATGTAAATGGCCGCAATCGAGAGATGTGATTCTATTTTTAGTAACGGAAAACCCCTCTCGTGACGTCATGCCAAAACCTCCTATATAATACCCTCCGGCGACAGACGATACCTTTCAACGATTTCCTTTTCGCTTAAACCTCAGTCACAAAAAGACACCAATCACCGTCTGATCAGCGGCCGATGCATATTTCCGCTCATCGTGCTGGCGACCGGCCGATGATCTCACGGCCGATTTGAGGCATTGGGCGGCGTCCGGATTAATTTTAAGTCTCACATAAAATTTTACCCGACGTCGGGCCCTGGAAGGAATCGAGTTGAGATCAAAACAAGATCGGATGATCAACACACAGGTATTGCCTTTCGAACGCCCGACATTGGATTCATTGAACGTGAATAGGCAACAGTAAAGGTATTTCCCAGAAGCATATACATCGGCCCGCGACCGTCTGATTGCCGAAGGGCCTCCGCACGATGCCCGACGAACACCGGACGATTCTCGTTGTGATACACGTACAATGAATCCGATGTTGGGCGCACGCAGGGCGATAACCTTCGTTGATCGTCCGATCTTTTTTCTATCTCAACTCGATTCCTTCCTGGGCCCAATGTTGGGTAAAACAAACTGTCATCAAAGACAGATCGGCATTACGCCAATTTTTCTGATTTACGCGAAGTACATATCTGGCGTAAATTTACGTCAGAATTTACGCACTGCGTTAATTTACGCTGTTAAGTGAAACGCGTTTTTGAGAACAAGATTTGGGTACGCAAATATTTATGGAAATTATTTGTGTACGCAGCTTAGTGAAATGCACTCTTAGAGCATAACTGGGGAAATCTAGAGTCTAGAGCATAACTGGGGAAATCTAGAGTCTAGAGCATAACTGGGGAAATCTAGAGTCTAGAGCATAACTGGGGAAATCTAGAGTCCATTAAGCATAACTGGGGAAATCTAGAGTCTAGAGCATAACTGGGGAAATCTAGAGTCTAGAGCATAACTGGGGAAATCTAGAGTCTAGAGCATAACTGGGGAAATCTAGAGTCTAGAGCATAACTGGGGAAATCTAGAGTCTAGAGCATAACTGGGGAAATCTAGAGTCTAGAGCATAACTGGGGAAATCTAGAGTCTAGAGCATAACTGGGGAAATCTAGAGTCCATTAGAGCATAACTGGGGAAATCTAGAGTCCATTAAATATGAAATGCATTTTGTGTCGCCAGTTATAATGAAAGCCAAAGAAAACTCTTTAATTTAGGTCATATGATAATTTATTTTATGGATTTTTCATTAATTTAACAATGTTAATGTGTTTGTAAGTTGCAGTTAAATTTGATAATTCTGAGTGAGTGGCATTATTTTGAGCATTATTTATTTAGGTTTGCCTCATGAGTACATGAGACGTAAGTGTACAAGAAATGCTTACTCAGTATACCTTCATATGTTTGTGCTTACCCCACTTATAGAGATATAGCATCATTTTATGTTATACACAAAAGTAACCTTTATCAAGCATGTATTGTACGTCTAGTTGCATAGTTGCATAATATACATGTACTTATAGTTGCAAAATGCAATTATATTACAGCAAATTATTTGTTACTGTAGATATTTATTAGACTGTTATATCATATAATTTCTTAAACAATTTTTTTAAGGTATTGCACATTGTAATACCTTTTGTTAAAAATGGAAATGAAGTGCCCATGAAGTGTAGAAAAATACAATTGTTCCATATAAGAAATTATATAATCAGATTGATGCCAACCATAAGTAAGAATCTTTATAACCCTAAATTTAACATACACAATGTGAACCTTCAGCTGTACCAGCAGGAGGTATACTTTATTATGCAATGTGATCCTTTTTTATGACAGGGAACCAATCGCCAAACAGTGATGCAGGAAACAAACATTATCAATGATTAGTTTTTGTCTTAATTATTCATTTTATAAAATTGTTTGAACTATAATAATCACTATATAGTCATTATAAGCTTCGGCGTAATGTTGTTGTTCAGGTTTTGCGATACATACATTATCATTTTTAGTTTTTAGTTTTTGAGCACTTCCTTTATATATAATTATATTTTTAATATAAATAAAATTGTTTATGTTGTTACTTTGAGCAAAACATAAATGGTTGAATTACATACATTTACATAATAATTCGAAATTTCAGTATGGAATATGGGCTAAGATTTTTGGAGGAAAGCATACTTTGTTTAAACCTAAATATTTTAGTTACATCAGTGTTTGTGATTTGCAATGACTCTTCTTTAATGAATATATACGTGTGCAATCTATTGACTCAAAACTGTAGATGTACATGTGTAAATATCAGAGTCTTATTGATCTGAATACTAGAACATTGATTCAGTCTTTTAACTAAATCTTCATGCATGTTTTCTTCAAGCTGGTGGCATAAAAAGTAAGTAATGTGATGACTTGCGAGATCTTCATTGGCAGTTTGAACATGTAGATTAATGCTTTGACACTTGGTTCTCTTCTCTCTGATATTTGATGTCTGTCAGCAAAAAAACATGTTTTCCAAAGGTAGTGGGTTCAAATTTCCTTTGTCAAAAATTACACTATATGCTTTGAGCCACTTTACACTTAGATCCACTTTACACTTAGATCCACTTTACACTGTGATCTACTTTACACTTAGATCCACTTTACACTGTGATCTACTAAGCACTTTGATGCATTAAATGCTTAGATCCACTTTTGACTAGGTAAAACAATGTTTGATTTATTGAAGATATTTCAATGCTCAGGAGTCTGGCATGGCTAAAGTAAATTTGTAGATGCAGGGTTGTGGGAGCAAATATTTAGACCAAAAAACATGTTTTGAGGATGTTAATATAATTGCTACTTAAATAGACTTTGTGTAAGAATAATGCAAAAACTTAATCAATATATTTTAATATTTGAATGTAATTGAATTAAAATGTTACTGTAATGTATCGCATACCGTACATTGTACATGTGTATCTCATTATTATAATAGAATAAGTTAGATTTTACATAAAACATGCATTCATGATATGCTTACACTGTGAATTTGTAAATCTTATAAATTGTCTAGAACTCACGAACAATTTATCTGTCATTGATACTTATAAAATATTAGCAACATATATTTCAATATCTAATCACATATTTACGCTTATTTGCAGACAGGCACAAATATGCATTTAACGCTTTGTTCTGACTTATCAGAGATCCTACCTATACACATTTCTAATTTGATCCGAATTTGGCATTTTTAGTTTTTGATTTTATAGGGAAAAGTGTAGGCGGTGGCTTAGAGGACTTAATGCCCCAGATAGGAGTCAGTCAACATTTTTGTCTGTTCTTCTGTTACATGTGTAAATGAACATATACACTGTTTTATTTTGTGCATAGTAAACCCTCAAGTATTTATCTCTAGTACTAGTAAATTTTATTTCTGGAATTATAGCATAATTATATTTTATTTACACATGTGACCTTTATCAAGCATGTCTTGTAAGTATAGTTGCAAAGTAGAATTATATGTGAAATAGTTGTGAAAGGCAAATGCTATGGAGTTTTTGCTTTTTGTTTTAATTTACATAAGAAAGCTTCTGTGCGCATCTTATCTGAAATCTTGTGTGCAGTTTTCTTCCAATTTGTAAAGAAAAAAGATTTCTAAGTTCTGCAGTGCATATTGTCAAGGTCCCATATTCACCAGCCAATTCCTAAAATTAAGTATAAGAATAAAATATATTTTAAAAACTTGTTTGTTCTAAATAGTCTTTATAGTTGAGTCAAACGTGATATGTGACAACTCAAGTAATATCATTCTTCATATGAAACAGTGTGCTTATGATATAAGTACCTTTGAAAGAGTGCTTCTATTCAAACTCTGAAGTACAATTTCTTGATTCTTTGTCAAATAGTCATACTCAAGTCTAAATATTGGTTGGTGCATAAGAGCCAAAGTTTTGCAAGTTCGTTTGTTTACGGCGTTATTGCTCTTTGTTTGAAATTACATATATAAATCTGTGTGTAACTTCTCACTAATTTTTGGCAAACTGTGAAATAAAAATATCCGCAAAAGCTACAGTGCATATTGTCAAAGTTTCTTGATTTCATTATGTTTAGGAAGTCATTGCCCTTTGTTTAGAATTACATATTAAAGTTTCTGTGTGCAACTCCTACATTTTGGCTATTTTTCATCTCTTTTACAGAATAATGATCTCTAATTGTAACAACACATATTGTTAACATTTCACAATTTCATTGTTTAAAGAGTTATTGCCCTTTGTTTGAAAATTGCATAGTGCCATGGCCTTGTGATGCAGTTTTTATCCCCGCCGAAAAAAAATTTGGATGGGATATAGTAATTGGTCCTGTCCGTCTGTCCGTCCTTCTGTGCGGCCGGCCGAAACTTTGTCCGGAGCATAACACCAAATCAATGGATTTTACTTTAAACTTAGAATATAAACAGATGGCAACTAGGAGAAGTGCAGTGACCAAGAACCATAACTCTATCTACCTTAGTTTTTGAATTATCTCCTCTTTTATGTAACTTTAAAGTAAATTTTTGTAAGGAGCATAGCTCTAAATATACTAAAGGGATTTACTTGAAACTTTAAATATAAACAGATGGCAACTAGGAGAAGTGCAGTGATCAAGAACCACAACTCTATCTATCTTAGTTTTTGAATTATCTCCCCTTTTATATAGTTTTTAAGTAATTTTTGTCCAGAGCATAACTCTAAATTTACTGAAGGGATATACTTGAAACTTGAAATATAAATAGATGGCACGTAGGAAAAGTGCAATGACTAAGAACCATAACTCTATCTACCTTAGTTTTTGAATTATGTCCCCTTTTATATAACTTTAAAGTAAATGTTTGTCCGGAGCATAACTCCAAATCTACTAAAGGGATTTACTTGAAACTTGAAATATAAACAGATGGCAATTAGGAGAAGTGCAGTGACCAAGAACCACAACTCTATCTACCTTAGTTTTTAAATTGTCTCCCCTTTTATATAATTTTAAAGTAAATTTTTGTCGGGAGCTTAACTCTAGATCTACTGAAGGGATTTACTTGAAACTTGAAATATAAACAGATGGCAAGTAGGAGAAGTGCAAGGACTAAGAACCATAACTCTATCTACCTTAGTGTTTGAATTATCTCCCTTTATTTAATTTCAAAGTAAATTTTTGTCCGGGGCATAATGAATTATCTCCCTTTATTTGTTTTTACAAATATTATTCTACTCTCTAAAACAAATGTTGTCATGCAATTAAACACATTTCGGCGGGGATTAGGAACTTCTGTGACAAGCTCTTGTACTTTTTGTTTCTGAAAAATGCTATTGCAAATGTACCCTGTTGTAAATAATACTTCTGTGACGGGGCATGTGCTTTATTTGATAGCATCTATTAAGTTTGCAGTCTTACTTTTGAAACAACCTTTAGAAAAAAGAAATACCACATATAATTGTTTTTTTACATTTTTAAAGCAATGTGCTCAAAGTGATCAACACATGTCTGGCATTCCTTGTCATGTACTGTCTGTCATCAACTTTTCGCTGGTTACCTCTCTACAGGCTATGATTTTGATCTTATCTTGATAAAAATTGCTCAGAATGTTTATCTTGTCAATATCTAGCCCAAGTTGATATCTGGGTCATGTGTGTCCAAAACTAGGTTACTAGGTAAAGTCTTACAAAAACCTTGTTACCACACTAGAAGCCACAGGAATGACTATATTGCCATGAAACTTAGCCAGATTATTTTTATCTTTCTTATATCTTGGCCGATTTTAGATGTTAGCTGTATGCGTCCAAAAACAAGGTCACCAGCTTAAATATTGACCTTGTTACAATTTTAGAGGCCACTTTTATGAATTAATGTTGAAGAAACTTGAATGAATGAAACTTGTCAGAATTTTAAACTTGCCATATATCTAAGCTCAGTATTAATCTGGATCATGCATGTCTTAATGCTAGATCACCAATTTAAATCTTAGAAAACACTTTAAACAACTATAAGCCACATTTATGACTCAACCTGAAACATGGCCTGAATCTGAATCTGTGTCACTTGGGTTACCTTGCCAAATCTTTAAAAGCCCATATTACCTCTTGAAGCCATATTTATGCTTCAATATTAATGAAACTTATTCAGAATGTTTACCTTGACAATATCAAAGCCATGGTGGAATAAGGGTCATTAGTTCAGTCAAAATCTATGTGACCAGATCAAGTCTTTGATAATTGATGTACCATAAAATCAGGTGAACGCTTCAGAGCCATCATATTATAGCCTGCTTGTTTAACTTATGTAACAATATTGAATATTGTATCAAAAAAGATCATTTGAATTCAATTGAGGTTTATGTTATGAATGGTCAAACACAACTATCATTTCTTTGAAACACAGAATGTTCAAACGATAATGAATATAGTTAATTGAAGTTTTATCATTTGTGAATTGCTACCTTACTTGTTTTATCTATCATTGAACAATCTGCCATTTGTGTCCAATGGTACCATAAACATAAGATTCTGTACTTCCCCCAAAAAGCATTATTAATATTTTTCTGGATTGTTTATGATTTGTTCTATGTGCATTTGTCCTTATCATATCGTGTTTGTGCTGTTTAAAGGCATAACAGGCAAGGTAGATGGCAAAGAAGCAGACCAAGAGGACAAAGGCATATTAGGGCTTGCGGAAATTCATGATGACTATCTATCTGGCAAGAACAAGGTGTTCGGTAAAGATAAACTGGCATCTACGATGTTTTCGGAAAGCAATCGCACGCTGATGTCATACTTTACGCGCCTGGGGAGGTCCACTAAACAGAACGAGACTATTGACCTGATGTATGTTGCAGACTTGTTTGAGAAGGGCGCCAGTGTTAACTGCACAGACACCTTTGGGCAGTCCTTACTGCATGAGGTAATACTTATTGACCTGATGTATATCGCAGACTTGTTTGAGAAGGGCGCCAGTGTTAAGTGCACAGACACCTTTGGGCAGTCCTTACTGCATGAGGTAATACTTATTGACCTGATGTATGTCGCAGACAGAAGGGCGCCAGTGTTAACTGCACAGTCCGTCCGTCTGTCTGTCTGTCTGTCACTCATTTTGTGTCACAAAACTTTAACCTTGGTCATAACTTTTGCAATATTGATGATAGCAACTTGATATTTGGCATGCAGTGTATCTCATGGAGCCAGACATTTTGAGTGGTGAAAGGTCAAGGTCATCCTTCAAGGTCAAAGGTCAAAAAATATCAAAGCGGCAAATTAGGGGGCATTGTGTTACTGACAAACACATCTCTTGTTTATGTTAACTGTGCATCAATGGTATAAACTTTTCATTTCATGAAAGAAACCTTACAAACTAGAGTGTTTGTTTCTTGACAGGTTGCCAGCAAATGGCATGTTGATGTGGCCTGCTTCCTCATTGAGAACGGAGCAGATGTGAATTTGGCCGACCATTATGGAAGAACACCCTTGCATGTGGCTGCTGGTGACAACTATCCAGATATGGTCAATCTGCTCATAGACAATGGCGGTAACTATAAATTGAGTTATGCATTTATTATAGTCATGTATACATGTTTTGGAAATTGTCACAAAAATAATGGGGGGAAGTTTTGATGAATATTGTTACCAGTATGTTATTTCATCTCAAATATTGACTTAAAAATGGACGTAAAGATGTTCTACATGTACTGTTCTTAATATAAACTTCTATCTGTATTATTTTGTGAAAATTGATAAGTTTTATACACCAAAAATCACTTTTTTTTTTAATTATTCCCTCATTTTGATTTTGCCCAAAACTTTTGTTATCCAATTTAAAAACGGAATATTATCCCTATTGTAAAAATCTAATATCTATAAGGAATACTTAGGACAACAAAATGGAAATCAGGCTCGGATTTCCACTTGTCACCCCTAGTTGTAAAATAATTATTTAAAAAGATGCAAGATAAAGTTTGATTTGTAATTGCAGCACGCAGAGAAGCACAGACACTAGGAGAACTGCAGACCCCGGTACACTTTGCCGCGCGCAATGATGCTACAGACTCCCTCAAGGTGCTCATCAAACGGGGTTGTCAGTACAAAGAGGTCAGGGACTACAAAGGTCGCACACCACTGCATATCGCTGCACAGCTAGGTATGTTGTACTGTCTGCCTTTTCTTCCCGTTTTGATGTGTTTTTGAAGTTAAATACATGCTGCGGTAATAACCCATACCCAGCTGCATATTGACGGTTATGAAGATTTGGGTTTTTTACTCTTTGGTTGTACCCTGTTGCATATGGCTGTATATTTAGGTGTGTCTTTGTGCTTTAGGTAAAACATTTTCATAAATAATCAATGTTAAGATACAGGAAAACAAAAAAATATGATTGAAAGGTTATTATATTTGTTTCTACCGGTATATCTTTAAAGCAAGAATTATCACATGCAAAAAACTGTTTAACTCCTAAATGAAGAATAAAATGATTGATTAACTCTTGAACACTACTAAGGAAAACTTTAATACGTTTTTTTCTGCCATTATCAGACTTGCAAAGCAGCTTTCTCCCGAGACAACCAGTAAGACATTATTCCCCATCCAATTCTTTGGCTGAACACATATATGAACTTTGCAGGGAAAATGGGATTTAATGAAGTCTGCACATGCTACACAGGGTTGACGCTATGCATAAAATAGTTTTTCGCTGAGAAGGGACTTCTTTAAAGGAAAAATAACATATAAGCGGATAGTGTTGTCCCTGATTAGCCTGAGCAGACTGCATACGCTTCTGTGGGACAAAACTTGACACATTTTCCGCGTATACCCTTTTTCAGATCGCAGTGAGACTGCCCGTCTGCTTCTAGAGCTTGAGGCTCCAGTAGGGCTCACTGACAACAAGGGGCAGAGCATCATCAACTGGATGATCACAAAGATGCCACCTGTGGTGAGAATAGAAAAGTTCATTAACCCTTTCCCAATGAGAAGCAAGAGTCTAAAAGGCTATATGCAACCAGCATAAAACCAGATCAGCTTGCAAGTAACTCGCTGGCTGTTCAGTTTTTATGTTGTTTGCTGCCCATGAGTGTCTCAGGGTTGAAGATGAAACCTTTAAAGCTTGAATCTAGTAAGAAAATTCTTTAAATTAAATTGTTTCTAAGGAACTAAAGAAATCTCAAAGTGCATATGTTAGTGGTAAAAGGTTAAAAAATTGTCAATACTGGGCCAGTATTAACAAAGGACCTATGGACAATTCTTAATTCACAAGCATCAGCATCATGTGATTTGCGAACCCTGCTGCTTATTATCCCCCGCCATAGGCAGAGGGATATTGTTTTGGCGTTGTCCGTCCTTCCGTCTGTCCGTCTTTCCGTCCGTCTGTCTTTCCGTCTGTCCGTCCGGAGCCATATCTTGGAAGTGCTTTGGCGGATTTCATTGATACTTGGTATGAGTATATATATATGGATAAGAGGATGATGCATGCAAAATGTCATTTTTCACCATCTGTTAATTACGGAGTTATGGCCCTTTGTATCTTGAAAAAACGCTTTTTTGAGTGTCAAATATACCACTTTTGTGTACAGAAGCATATTGGGGGGGGGGGGGGGGGGGGGGGGGGATATCAATTCATCGAATTTGCTTGTTTGAGAAGTGATTGCACCAACAACTCTGCTTGTGAGATAGACAGCTACAGTTTGTAGTTGTCAGCCTATATTTGATGGTTGCTGGTGGTTGAAGACCATCACAGCTGTTTAGCTTGCCTTTCATTTATTTGATCGTGCTATACCACTCGCCTGCTTATCAGGGTAAAACTATGGTTAAGGTTGGCTTGCAGTAACTCCATATAGCTGTTTCTGCTTCATATTTGTGGGTAATTGTGTGAGATCACTTACCAAGGTCCATAACTCTTATCTGCATCTATTAAGTAAACAATATGCAAAAATTCGCTCTTTGTTCAGAATTACACAAATTGTATTAAATATGCACAAGTTGTATACCAGACGGAGAGTACAAAGTTTAGCTGAGTTTTACTGAGGCAGTTTATGCGCTAAACTGTTACATTTATTACATTTATTTCTGTTTTCTGACATTCAGTGCTTGTACCCGTGTCCTGTCATGATTATTTTAAATATTTATGGCTTGCAGAGCTGGTAATAATATACAGTGTATACAAATGATTGCCAATCAAACCAGAGTTGTTCAATTCGAAAATTAAAATAAGAGTCAAAATGCAAAATTAGAATTCAAAATACATTAATTATTGGCTTAACTTAAACTTATATATATAGTTATACTTTGTGCAATAAATGATGGGATTTATATTGTGGGATTATATCTTGGCATTTTTGTCTGTGAACATTATTAACTGCTTTACTGCATTTGTAAAACTTGAACACTCTGAAATAAGCAAAACTGAGGTGTGGTTGTGATGTTATCATGTTATAGACCTCAATAAAAGTAAGTGTCACCACAACTATTTTTGTACTTCAAAATTTAGGATAAGGTTTGCATGACCATTATTGGTGTCGCACTGAAGTGCGGCAACTAGTATGTAATACGTTTTTTTTTCGCTTATGGGAGGAGAAGTTATTTTACGGATCAATGTATATATTTTTGTTGTCAGAATATCTTGCATAGTGGTGATTTGATGTGTAAATAAGTGTACATTAGAACTGCATTTGTGCCTATTACATTTACTACAACATTTATTGCCAATAATGCAAAGCTAATTCTTTTAATTAATAACTGATCAAAGGGACTGGGCAATAATAAAAGATCACAGGGACTGGGCAAATACGCGAACCGGTGAACCGGTGAAACTTTCTGGTTTTGTATAAAAACAAAAAGTCTTTGTTCCACTATCCTAGCAACCACCTAGTTACTAATAAAGGCGCTATAGAGCGAGAAGGGCGACACATATTATTAATTGTAATAATGAGTCTTGATAAAGGAAGCAGCCGCTTATCAATGAGAAGCACCATCACAGCACCCCAGTCTCATTACTATCAAGTCCTCCTACAGGTTGTTTTTTTAAGAACCGCATATAGAAGGCCGCAGGCCTGACCCGTATCTTGCCAGTGGTATGGACCCTTTGGTATGGACCTTTAACTCCGCTCACTATCCAGCGTTTAAACTTCCGGGTTTACATTTAAACCGACTACTAATAGCTTATTAATATCTTAGTTAGTTTTTGTTTTTATTATGCCCATGAAATATATGTGTGAGAGGGTGGGGGGTTCGTAAACACATTAAAACTTTTACAGTGTTTTCATATCAATGAGTACTCTTGAAACCCCTATCGTAAATGAGCAACGTAAGAATAAGTTCAGAATCATCTCCCCTTGAAGTTGAGAAAAATATGAAATTACGCATACAAGATGAAGCCGATTTTTAGCTCACCTGATTGCTCAGGTGAGCTTTTGTGACTGGTCTTTGTGTGTCGTATGTCCGTCTGTCCGTCGTAAACACTCTAGAGGCCACATTTCTTGTCCCATCTTCATGAAACTTGGTCAGAAGCTTTGGTCCAATGAAATCTCGGCCGAGTTTGAAACTGGGTTGTGTCGGGTAAAAAACTAGGTCACTAGGTCAAAAAAAAAGAAAAACCTTGTAAACACTGTAGAAGTCACATTTCATGCCCAATCTTCATGTAACTTTGTCAAAATGTTAGTCTTAATGATATCTTGGTTGAGTTCAAAAGTGGTTCCGATCCGTTGAAAAACATGGCCGCCAGTGGGCGGGGCAGTTTTCCTTAATTGGCTTTAGAGAAACCTTGTAAACACTATAGAAGTCACAATTTTTGCTTAATCATCATGAAAGTTGTTCAAAACATTGGTTCAATTGATTTCACAGACGAGTTCGAAAATGGTCGAGATCGGTGAAAAAACATGGCCGCCAGTGGGCGGGGCATTTTTCTCTGTATGTATATAGTGGCAGTTTTCCCTATTTGGCTATAATGAAACCTTGTAAACACTCTAGAAGTCACAATTTTTGGCCAATCATCATGAAAGTTGGTCAAAACATTGGTTTTATTGATATCTCGGACGAGTTTGAAAATGGTCGGGATCGGTGAAAAAACATGGCCGCCAGTGGGCGGGGCATTTTTCTCTATATGTATATAGTGAAAACATGTGAACCAATAGAAGTCACATTTTTGGCCCAATTTTCATGAAATATGCTCAGAACATTTTTTTCCTTGATACGAGAGTGGAGTTAAAAATGGTTCCGGTCAGTTTAATAATATGGCTGCTGGGAGGGGGACAGTTTTCTCATTATGCCACCCCCCTTTCGAAGAAGAGGGGGTATATTGTTTTGCTCATGTTGGTCCGTCCGTCCACCAGATTATTTCCGGATGATAACTCAAGAGCGCTTATGCCAAGGATCATGAAACTTCATAGGTACATTGATCATGACTCGCAGATGACCCCTTTTGATTTTCAGGTCACTAGGTCAAAGGTCAAGGTCATGATGACCCGAAATAGTAAAATGGTTCCCGTATGATTACTCAAGAACACTTATGCCTAGGATCATGAAACTTCATAGATACATTGATCATGACTCGCAGATGACCCCTATTGATTTTCAGGTCACTGGGTCAAAGGTCAAGGTCATGCTGACCCAAAGCAGTAATATGGTTTCCGGATGATAACTCAAGAACGCTTATGCCAAGAATCATGAAACTTCATAGATACATTGATCATGACTCGCAGATAACCCCTATTGATTTTCAGGTCACTAGGCCAAAGGTCAAGGTCACGATGACCCGAAATAGTAAAATTGTTTCCGGATGAAAACTTAAGATCGCTTAGGCCTAGGATCATGAAACTTCATAGGTACATTGATCATAACTCATAGATGATAGACCCCTATTGATTTTCAGGTCACTAGGTCAAAGGTCAAGGTCATGACTCGAAATAGTAAAATGGTTTCCAGATAATAACTCAAGAACGCTTAGGCCTAGGATCATGAAACTTCATAAGTACATTGATCATGACTCGTAGATGACCCCTATTGATTTTCAGGTCACTAGATCAAAGGTCAAGGTCACGGTGACCCGAAATAGTAAAATGGTTTTTTGATGATAACTCAAGAACGCTTATGCCAAGGATCATGAAACTTCATAGGTATATTGATCATGACTCGAAGATGACGCCTTTTGTTTTTCAGGTCACTAGGTCAAAGGTCAAGGTCACGGTGACTTGAAATAGTAAAGTTGTTTCTGGATGATAACTCAAGAACGCTTATGCCTAGGATTATGAAACTTAATAGGTATAATGATCATGACTCGCAGATGACCCCTATTGATTTTCAGGTCACTAGGTCAAAGGTCAAGGTCACAGTGACCTTAAATAGTAAAATGGTTTGTGGTTGATAACTCAAGAACGCTTATGCCAAGGATCATGAAACTTCAAAGGTACATTGATTATGACTCGAAGATGACCCCTATTGATTTTCAGGTCACTAGGTCAAAGGTCAAGGTCACGGTGACCTGAAATAGTAAAATGGTTTCTGGATGATAACTCAAGAACGCTTATGCCTAGGATCATGAAACTTTATAGGTACAATGATCATGACTCGCAGATGACCCCTATTGATTTTCAGGTCACTAGGTCAAAGGTCAAGGTTATGGTGACTTGAAATAGTAAAATGGTTTCTGGATGATAACTCAAGAACGCTTATGCCTAGGTTCATGAAATTTCATAGGTATATTAATCATGACTCGCAGATGACCCCTATTGATTATCAGGTCACTAAGTCAAAGGTCAAGGTCACAGTTCCAAAAAAACGTATTCACACAATGGCTGTCAAGGTCACGGTGACTCAACTTAGAAAAAAGGTTTCCGGATGATAACTCAAGAATGCTTACGCCTAGGATCATGAAATTTCATAGGTACATTGATCATGACTCGCAGATGAAATTATGATGAAACTTGACCAGGATGTTTGTCTGGACAATATCTAGGTCAAGTTTGACATTTGGTAAAGATTGAATTAACCGACTCCTCTCAGGTGAGCGAACTAGGGCCATCTTGGCCCTCTTGTTTAAAACCTACACAGTTCTGTTCCATTAATGAAAACTGCACATTGATGCCAGTAAAAAAAAAGGAAACCAATGTAAATAAAAATGAACTATGAAATATTTGGGGGTTACAACACAAAATCATAGATAATGGTTATTTGGGGGTTATGACATAACATCATAGATAATGGTTATTTAGGGGTTATAACACAAAATCATAGATAATGGTTATACCAGTATCTTTATCTATTTTGTTAAAAATAATCGGCCAAATTATTAATATTTAAGGTAGAAAAAAATCGTTCCATGTAACTTCATTGAATGCCTTTTACACTGAAATTCCTGAAGCCCTTTGATGCTTTGCATCAATACTTATCTTGTAGTAGATTTATATACTTCTCGATGATTCATTCTTCACTATGATGAATCATTGTACCATTATTTGACTTAACTTATAAGCTTGGAAATGTTTGCATACAATTTTTAAATGGCCAATCTGTAGAGTTGAACATTAATGGGCATGTGAAGTGTATGTAGTTCAAGCCTGTTGTATGTTGTTTCAGGCTTTGGATGCTTTACAGCAATTGCTGGTGCGTGACCGACCAAACAGAAAACAGTATTTCTATTTGAATGCCTTAGTCAATGATGTAGGTAGGTAATCAATTGTGGGTGATGGATCAAACAGGAAAAAGTATTTCTATTTGAATGCCTTAGTCAATGATGTAGGAAGGTAATCAGCTGTGTGTGACCGATCAAACATGAAACAGTGTTTCTATTTTAATGCCTTAGTCAATGATGTAGGTATGTAATCAATTGTGGGTGCCCAATCAAACATGAGACAGTATTTCTATTTGAATGCCTAAGTCAATGATGTAGGTAGGTAATCTATTGTGCGTGACTGACCAAACAGGAAAAAGTATTTCTATTTGAATGCCTTAGTCAATGATGTAGGAAGGTAATCAATTGTGGGTGATGGATCAAACAGGAAAAAGTATTTCTATTTGAATGCCTTAGTCAATGATGTAG
Organism: Dreissena polymorpha; assembly: GCF_020536995.1. Taxonomy (NCBI): domain Eukaryota; kingdom Metazoa; phylum Mollusca; class Bivalvia; order Myida; family Dreissenidae; genus Dreissena; species Dreissena polymorpha. The sequence continues at coordinate 69,959,351 of NC_068356.1, forward strand.
GTAGGTAATCAATTGTGGGTGATGGATCAAACAGGAAAAAGTATTTCTATTTGAATGCCTTAGTCAATGATGTAGGAAGGTAATCAGCTGTGTGTGACCGATCAAACATGAAACAGTGTTTCTATTTTAATGCCTTAGTCAATGATGTAGGTACGTAATCAATTGTGCGTGACTGACCAAACAGGAAACAGTATTTCTAATTGAAAGCCTTAGTCAATGATGTAGGTAGGTAATCCAATATAGAAAAGTGGACATTTAGATCTTTGTGTGCCCCAACAGAGTGGGAGGATTTAAGCATTGCACTTGTTTGTCTGTCCATTTGTATAGACGTACTAACACCCCTCCGAAAGCGTTTTTCAATTCCTCTTTAATTATTAGGGGAATTTTTCTTAACTTTCACAGTTAAATGATCTTCATGTGTAAAAGATTGTAAAGAAGGAATTTCGGCTTTAAGGAGTTTTGTCAGAATTTTGGCCCTTGGTCTGTTTTTCCACTGTAGAATAATAAGTCCCAACATTTTGTGTTTTAAGTTCTCTTCTAAGCCTCTAAGTGGATCTTACTTAATTTTTCACAGTACAATAATCTCAATGTGATTATGATTGTAAAGAAAATACTTTTGGCTTCAACAAGTTTTGGCAGAATTATAACCCTTTGCCTGTATTTCAACTTTAGAGTAAATATTCTGATAATAGCTCCTTTTTTTAATTGCTTGTAAGACTTTGCAAACTTTCACAGTTTGCACAGGCTAATCTGGGACGACACTTTTCCGCCTAAACTGGATTTTTGCTAAGAAGAGACTATCTTTAAATATTACACCTCAGAGATAGTCCTTCTATATCTATATGACCGGTTTCAGTCTATAAAATGCTATAGAGGAACCTAATAATATGTGGACCAGTCACTATTTTTTGTATATGGACCGTTCGGGGTTACACACCACTAAATTTGCACTGTTTTAATGTAAAATGACGTCATTTTTTAACGGAATGACGTCATTATTCCTGCGAAATTCTTTAGATTATCTCTTTTAGATCTAAACCAAAAATAATCGTACAACACTGTACAATGGTAAAGGGGAAACTCTTCGGTGTAATATAAGAAATAGTAAACTCCACTTTGGTCCCAATGTCATTATAGTGACCGGTTTCAGTCTATAAAATGCGATAGAGAGACCTAATAATATGTGGACCGGTCACTATTTTTTGTATATCGACCGTTCGGGGTTACACACCACTAAATTTGCACTGTTTTAATGTAAAATGACGTCATTTTTTAACGAAATGACGTCATTATTCCTGCGAAATTCATAAGTTTATCACTTTAAGATCGAAACAAAAAATTATCGTACAACACTGTACAATGGTTAAGGGGAAACTCTTCGGTGTAATATAAGAAATAGTAAACTCCACTTCGGTCCCAATGGCATTATAGTGACCTGCCAGGATTAAGCCACAAACTGTATATGGACCTCAGCCTACGGCTTCGGTCCATATACGGTTTGTGGCTTCCTGGCTGGTCACTAAAATGCCATAGGAACCTCAGTGGAGTTTACTATTTCTTAAATGAAAAATACCATAAAAGCAGAAAGTGTTGTCTCTGATTAGAATATATAGACTGCACAGGCCAATCTGGGACGACACTTTACGCACATGCATTCAACCCCTTTTTCACAGAGCACGGCCAATATGTTGTTTTTACTATGTAGATGTGCAATATGCCATTTTGGTTCATGTCATGATATGCTTTGCAGAGATGTGTCTGCACATTTTAGAAACCTGCATCATTCAACAGTTGTACTTTTTTGTTGTGAACTTGTCTCTCATGCAATTTTCTACTGTATTGAGTCTATTGACTTATACCCAAGTTTTCTACCTGCTTGAAATAAACCTTGCAAGAATATTTATCATAATCAATGACTGTTTTAATTAATAATACTTAATCAAGCCATATTGTATTCTTCTTTTATGCAATCTTTAATACTTTTTTGTTTCAGAAAAAGATCAAGATCTGACAGTTCAGCTACCAGTGAGTTTTCTTTGACTTTTTATTTTTTATGTTCAAGTTACATTTATATTATTGTAAATTATTTTAAAAATGCTTTTATGTTTGAATAAGTTAAACCTGTATTTATTACAAGATTATTTATAATTGTGTACAGTAATAGTTTTTTAAGTTTTTTAATGAATTTTTAAGTAGAAGATTGTAAACTTTTAAAATTAATTCACATTTAAATATTTAATCAAATCTTTAGAGCCTTTGTTGAAGGCCTTACATATTTTGCAGACTGAGCCAGTTTGCTCAGAATTTAGAGTGCTTGGCTACAAATTGAGGTTATTTGTATGTATAATGTTAAAATATTCATGCATGCATTCATCATCATCTTCCCTTGACCATGTGCAAATTTTGGATACTTTACTTCTGAAAATATAATTGAAATCATTTTATATATAAATAAGAATATGTTTCACAGCATTCATGCAAAACACTTTATTTTCATATGTGAGATTCAATGTCTTTGAATTTAGGCTGAATGACATATTTAAATATATATCACACAGACTAACAGTCTATTCAGACTGATACACACCAACATCATGTTTGCACTTAACCCTTTGCATGCTGGGAAATTTGTTGTCTGCTAAAATGTTGTCTGCTGAATTTCTAAAATTAGCATTTTCTTCAATTTTTTTCAAAGAATACTATCAGAATAGCAAACAGTTTGGATCCTGATGAGACGCCACGTTCTGTGGCGTCTCATCTGGATCCAAACTGTTTGCAAAGGCCTTTTAAATCCGGTTCCAGCACTGAATGGGTTAAATATACACAATAATTTATGTAACGTAAATAGTTATAACAACATAGCATCACATATGTTCTTACTGGTAAATGCTGACTCCAATACTTTTTTTTCTTTCAGCTGCAAGTGGCAGTAAAGTATCGCCAGTTTGATATTCTGACCAATCAAGTCTTTCTTATGCTGATTGAGAAAATGTGGCTTCAATTTGGAAGGTATGAACATGCTTTAATATCAACTTCTTTGGGCTTTAAAAATAAAAGATTGTGGTGTATTTGTAAAATGATTATTTTACTGTGACCAAAATTATCTTAAGATAATTTCAGAGATTAAATTATTGGCATGCATACCCTTTCAGTTAAACTTATAGCAAAAATACAAATTTCACCCATCTTTGTGTTTGTCTAATGCTGCATGACCCAGGACTAGAAGAAAATTTAATGTACATGTATTTTTAATTTTATTGAATTCATTATGCTGGAGGCAGAAATAAATTTCCAGCTAATCAAATCTGTCTTACTTGATATTTGTCGTTCCATCCATCTGTCTTTCTGTCCTTCACATTCTTCATTTAAGTATGAAATCTCAGACCCTGATTGTTTGAATTTCATTAAAATATATTTTCAGCAACACTATAAACTGGACATGCTCATATTAGGGTGTCTTTTCCAATAATTTTTCAGTGAGTTATTTTCTTTTGATTAAGATTTTAAACGAATTTTGCTTGTTCTTACAAACAATCTCAGGAACTTATGATCTGAATTGGATTAAACCTGATAGGCAGGATCCTTATAGGTAGGACATGTGGGTATTGTTGAGTTGTTCCGCTCTAACTACTTAACTGAGTTATTTCCCTTGAATAATATTTTTTCCCACTTGAGAATTTAGACATATGTGATATAAATTACTCGGAATTTGATATGCAGCATCCCTGGAGGCTGGACATGCGAATTATGTCATGCTGTTTCACTTCAATCATTTTCTTAAGGCGTGGTTGCCCTGTCATATGTATTTTTATAATGACATTTTACTATAAATATTTCGCAGATATTAATGATTGGAATTTGATATGCAGAATTCTTAAAGGAAAGAACATGTTGGACACGTTCAAATTATTTTGGGAATTATGAATGACTTATAAAAAAACTTATGCATAGAATTCCTAAAGGGAAGACATGAACATATTTTTATGCTGTTCCACTTAAATGATTTTTCAGGAAGTTATTGCCCTTTGATTATATTACAGTTCTTCAGTATGTTAAGGAGATTTAAAGAATGATCCTATCCACCACAACCCACATACTGCTTTGTATAAACAAAGAAGGAAAACAAGTTTGGTTTATTGTGCATGGGCAGTTATACAGTCTACAGTTATGAAAGGGGTTACACAAATTCAGAGAAATTCACATGCTCAGGCGAAAGAATTACAATCAAATAGATTTTGCATTATGCAGCATAGCTAAACCACATTAGTTTTGCAATTGTTGTATTTAAGCTTTAAAAAATGTTAACATTTGGTTAATTTGGAATTTATTTTGCATATATGACCATACTAGCTTAAACGATCCCCATGATGTCAGTATAACTTGTTTTGGGTGTTTTGATGTCAGGGAACGAAAGCATGTTTTTCATGGAAAAGGGCTAAGTATAGATTTACATGATTATAATGTTATAAAGCTAATTTATGTAAATTTATTGTGGAAGTAAAATAAATTGCTATAATAGTGTTGTTTGGGGGGTTATAACCAATGGTTGGTAATTGAGATACTTGTTTTTAAACCACTCGGCCTATCACCCTCATGGTTTAATTTCTACAAAAATCCAAACTGTTGGTTATTTCTGCAATAATAAGCAATAATCTGTAGCTGGAAATTATTTCATATTTTAGTAAATATGTATTTTAATACCCCCCTCTCCAGCAATTGAGCTAAAATAAATTGGTTTGAACTTCTCTTTTGAAATATTTTCTTAATATCAACATCTCTAGTACATCTTGTATTCATTCTGGATTATTCCAGGTGGCGAGCCTATGGAGCCTTGCTGTTCAACTTCATGTACATCATGCTGTGGACCATCTATGGGGTGTTCATTGAGTATGACGAGCGACATGACTACAAACTGCCCGAACACTGGTGGAGAATTGTCCTCATTGTAAGCTGGAGGGGTTTTATATGATTGCCCTCATTTTTAGCTGGATGGTTTTTATATGATAGGCCATGATGTGTGTAATGGCAGCAGTTTTTTGTATTTCTGTGGTTTTAAGCATTAACACGTAGTTTTTTAGCTCATTTTTGCAATCCACACGGTGTGCTTTTAGGACAACCTTTTTGTCTGTTTTCAAACTACATCTCCTTCTCAATTGCTGGACTGATTTTGACAAAATGTCTCAGGAATGATACTTGGGGGATAATCTTTCAAAGTTGTTTGATTGCTCTGATGCATATATAGGTCAACAGAGCTAAAGCATTTTTAAACAAATTGGAACATTTACAGTCTTCTCTGAAACCCCAAGGTTGTGAGGTTAAATTTGAGTGTGTAAAATTGTATAGAGGTCGATATTAGCTACGCCCCAGAGTTTATATGATATATATAGAGTTTTGCAGAATTTATTATTTAAAAATCTTCTCTCAAATAGCAAGGATTAAGGTTTTAATATTTAGTGTGTAACATATGGGTTTCCTCTACCCAGTTTGTTCATATCATACACCTGGTGTCGAAATTGTGCCCAGCCTTGGTGTTACTTGTTTTTTTAGCTCACCTGAGCCCGACAACGTGCTCATGGTGAGCTATTGTGATCGCCTTTTGTCCGTGGTGCGTTGTGAATTGTGTGGCGTCAACATTTGCCTTGTTAACTCTCAAGAAGGCACATTTATTGTCCAATCTTACTGAAATTTGGTCAGAATATTGATCTCAATAATATCTTGGATGAGTTCGAAAATGGTTACGTTTGCTTGAAAAACATGGCTGCCAAGGGGCGGGGCATTTTTCCTTATATGACTATATATGGCTAAAGTATGATCTTTATGAAGCTTGGTCAGAAGATTTATCCTAATAATATCTTGGATGAGTTCGAAAATGATGCTGGGTGGTTGAAAAACATGGCCGCCAGGAGGCCGGGCATTTTTCCTTTTATGGCTATAGTAAAACCTTGTTAACACTCTAGAGGCCACATTTATTTTCCGATCTTCATGAAACTTGGTCAGAAGATTTGTTCCAATGATATCTTGGATGAGTTGAAAAATGGTAGCCTTAATTTGCTTGAAAAACATGGCTGCCAAGGGGCGGGGCATTTTTCCTTGTATAGCTATATATGGCTATAGTGAAATCTTGTTAACACTCTAGAGGCCACATTTATTGTCCAATCTTCATGAATCTTGGTCAGAAGATTCATCCCAATAATATCTTGGACGAGATCAAAAATGATGCTGGTTGGTTGAAAAACATGGCCGCCAGGGGGTTGGGCATTTTTCCTTATATGGCTAAAGTAAAACCTTGTTAACACTCGAGAGGCCACATTTATAGTCCAATCTTCATGAAATTTGGTCAGAAGATTTGTCTTATTGATATTTTGGATGAGTTCGAAAATGATGCCGGTTGGTTGAAAAACATGGCTACCACGGGGGCATTTTCCTTATACAATATAGCTATGTTTAAACCTTGTTAACACTCTAGAGGTCACATTTATTTTCCGATCATCATGAAACTTGGTCAGAAGATTTGTCCCAATGATATCTTGGATGAGTTCAAAAATGGTTTTGGTTGCTTTAAAAACATGGCCACCAGGAGGCGTGGCATTTTTCCTTATATGGCTATATATGGCAATAGTAAAACCTTGTTAACACTCTAGAGGCCACATTTATTGTTCAATCTTCATGGTCAGAAGATTGGTATCAATGATTTCTTGGATTGGTTTGAAAATAATTATGTTTGCTTGAAAAAAATGGCTTCCAAGGGGCGGGGCAATTTTCCTTATACGGCTATAGTAAAATCTTGTAAACACTCTAGAGGCCTCATTTACTGTCTGATCTTCATGAAACTTGGTCAAAAGATTCACCCGATTATATCTTGGACGAGTTCAAAAATGATGCCGGTTGGTTGAAAAACATGGCTGCCAGGGGGCGGTGCATTTTTCCTTATATGGCTTTAGTAAAACCTTGTTAACACTCTAGAGGCCACATTTATTTTCCGATCTTCATGAAACTTGGTCAGAAGATTTGTCCCAAAAATATCTTGTTATCTCTGGTGAGCGACTTTGGGCCTTTCAGGCACTCTTGTTTAAATTAATGTTGTGAAAACGTTCTAATCTTCTCTTGAACGGAGTTTGTTCAAATCGTGCTTCTTTAGTCACAATTCACCACACCAAGAATGCACAAAACGCATCAAAAACACCCAACACATATTTATAAAACTTGGGTCACTGCCTTTCAAATCTGAAATTATTTATTTTTCAATAGAGAAATTATTATTGGAAGATTTTTGTAAAATTATAAAGCCCCTTCTGTTCTCTCAGATTGCAGCTGTGGGGATTACTGTCTGGCAGATCATTGATGAGATCCGTGAATATCGGCGATTACAAGTTACCCACGAGGTAAGGATTGTTTTTTAGATGGTGAATATAGACCATCACAAGTGGCACACGAGGTAAAGTTTGTTGTTTAGAGATATATATCGCCCCATTGGTGCAAAAAGGTACCATGTGACATTAAATTAGAAGGCACATGGTACCTTTTTGCTCCAATGGGGCGATATGAGCATCACTTTGGGAAAACAGGACTTAATGTAAGTGCTTAAAGTGTTGTACCTGATCAGCCTATGCAGTCTTCACCGGCTTATCGGGACACTTTAGGCCTAGTCTTGATTTTTGTTAAGAAGACACCTTCTTCAATTTATTTAAACGGAAAGTGTAGTAAAATGTTCGTTAAGTGTCATCCCAGATTAGCCTGTGCAGCTGCAGAGGCTTATCAGTGATGACACTTTACCGACACGTATTAAGCCCTGTTTTCCCAGAGTGCAGCCAATATTGTTAAATGATTCAAATGAGCCCGCATACTGATCTGATTTATACAAAGATTAGAATCATATCTTAGTATAAAAAAGTATTTTTTAAGTTGTTATATTTTGTTAAAATGTTGTATTGTTCATGCCAATTACACCTGACTTTTTGATCTAATCGATGAATAACATCATTTACAGGTAAGTGATTTTGAGTAAATCAATATAATGCACCTTTGTAAAAGTAAATTACCCATTTGTTTAAGTTTTGTTTCACTAAATGTATGTTATTTTTAAATAATGATCATTCACCTTTTATTGAATATCTGTGTCACAAAGACCATTTAAATGCCTGTAACCCATTTTAATGGCAGCTGTTTAAGTTATCTACCTTTTTAAAACTGTGTTTTCCTTATATGGAATTCTTTGCTTCATGTAATCTTCCCATCACAGAGTATTTAGGGCATCTTATATTAAAGAGTTTAGCATGTTGAACAGTTTCACCCTCAACGATTGCTATGTCCCCCAATAAAACAATTTCACCCTCAATTATTGCTATGTCTGCCAAGTAGAACAGTTTCATCCTTTACTATTGCTATGTCTGCCAAGTCTTACCCTTGACCATTAGTATGTCTGCCAAGTTGAACAGTTATACCTTTGACCATTGCTATGTCTGCTTAGTAGAACAGTTTCACCCTTGACCACTGATTTGTCTGCCTAGTAGAACAATTTAACTCTCAACCATAGATTTGTCTGCCACGAAGAAGAGTTTTACCCTCAAACATTGCTATGTCTTTCAAGTTAAACAGTTTCATACTTCAGTATTGCTATGTCTGCCAAGTAGAATAGTTTCACATCCACCATTTCTATGTCTGCAAAGTAGAACAGTTTCAATCTCAATTGTTATGTCTTTAAAAAAGAACAGTTTCATCCTCATTCATTTCTATATCTGCCAAGTAAAACAGTTTCACCCTCAACCATTGCTATGTCTTCCAAGTAGAACAGTTTCACTCTTGACCATTGCAATGTTTGCCAAGTTGAACAGTTTTTCACCCTTGACCATTGCTATGTCTGCTACGTAGAACAGTTTCACCCTAAACCTTTGCTGTGTCTTCACAGTAGAAAAGTTTCATCCTCAACAATTGCTATGTCTACCAATTAGAATAGTTTCACCCTCAACCATGACTGTGACTGCCAATTTGAACAATTTCATCCAAACGATTGCTTTGCCGCCAAATAGAACAATATCACTCTCAACCATTGCTGTGTCTACACAGTGTAACAGTTTCACCCTCAATCATTGCTATATCTGCCAAGAAGCACAGTTTAACCCTCATAATTGCTATGTCTGCCAAGTAGAAAAATGTCATCCTCAACAACTGCTGTGTCTTTCAAGTAGAACAGTTTCACTCTTGACCATTTCTATGTTTGCAAAGTGGAACATTTTCACTCTTGACGTTTGCTATGTCTGCCAAGTAGAACAATTTCATTCTCAACCATGATTGTGCCTGCCAAATAGAACAATTTCACCCTCAACCATTGCTGTGCCTGCCAAGTAGAACAGTTTCACCCTACACCATTTATATTTCTGCCAAGTAGAATATTTTCACCCTTGACCATTGCTTTGTCTGCCAAGTAGAAAAGTTTTACTCTTGATAATTGCTATTTCTGTCAAGTAGAACAGTTTCACTCTCATCAATGGCTGTGACTGCCAAGTAGAACATTTTCATCCTCAACAATTGCTGTGGCTTCCAAGAAGAACAGTTTCACCTTCAACAATTGCTGTGTCTACCAAGTAGAGTGTAAATAAAATTTAACCTCATAGAATTGCAACTCAAATTAAATGATAATAACAGGGCATTAAAATGCATTCAATTTAACTACCATTTAATTACCCCATGGTAGGAAGAAGACCAGAGCAACAGAGTTACAACTTTTTGAGGAAAGATGAAATGAAATTAAGAACAAGTGTCAACTAAATCTCTTCTTTTTACAAAAAGATTTAAGAATATAGCATCATATAGTTAATATATCAGATGTAAATAGAACAATAACATCCTTGACAATTGCTATGTCTTCCAAGTAGCACAGTTTCACCCTAAACCATTGCAATGTCTGCCAAGTAGAACAATTTCACCCTTGACAATTGCTATGTGTGCCAAGTAGAACAGTTACACCCTCAACCCTTGCTATGTCTGCAATGTAGAACAGGTACACCCTCAACCAATTCTATGTCTGCTAAGTCGAACATTTTTACCCTCAACCATTGCAAAGTAGAACTTTTTTTTCACCGTCAACTGTTGTTATGTCTGCCAAGTAGAACAGTTTCACCCTTTATCATTGCTATATCTGCCAAGTACAACATTGTCACCCTCAACCATTCCTATTTCTGCCAAGTAGAACAGTTTCACCCTTGACAATTGCTATATATGCCAAGTAGAACAGTAAACCTTCAACCATTGCTATGTCTGCAAAGTAGAACATTTCATCCTCAGCCATTGCTTTTTCTGCCACGTAGAACATTTTCACCCTCAACCATTGCTATGCCTGCAAAGTAGAACAGTTTCACCCTTTAAGATTGTTATGTCTGCCATGAAGAACAGTTTCACCCTCAACAATTGCTATGTCTGCCAAGAAGAACAGTCTCACCGTCAACCATTTCTATGTCTGCTTCACTTCAGAACGTCAAGAAATGGCTTGAGCAAGAGATAAATGACGACATGAAGTATTGCCACCCTCGTTGGCCCGAAGAGAAAGCTTTCCTTGAGACAGAGCTGGGCAATGTTCACCACTCTGTGACAAGTTACTTTGCAGACCCCTGGTAAGTGTTTCCGTAAAAGTTTTCTAGACTCAAGTTTCTGAACATGTTTACAGAAAGAAAACAAATAGATAAAAGAAAGGTGGGGATCGAAAAATCACTTCAACTTATTTTATTATTGTCCCCTACCGGTTTCACTGGAGGGGACTTATGGTTTGCGCTCTGTGCGTCTGTCTGTGAGTCTGTCACACTTTTCTGGATCCTGCGATAACTTTAGAAGTTCTTCATATTTTTCATGAAACTTCAAACATGGATAGATGGCAATATGGACATTATGCACATCATTTTATTTTGTTCCTACATCAAAAATTCTGGTTGCTATGGCAACAAATTAAAAAAAAATCTGACAATGGTGGAGCCAGTAGGGAACATATATTGCTTGGCAATAGACTTGTTTGAATTGGAATAAAGCTTTGAGATAAATGACGGTATTTTACATTAAATCAATTGTGACAATCCTGATGCCCATCCCTGTGGCATCTACTAATGTTAGAAGGCATGGAGCAAACAGCAAGTCTGTTTGTCAGTCGTCCAAATATAACCTATAAAAGCATTGGTACTTTCATGGATAATTTCCTTGAACAGTATAAACACTCCCACATCACCCTTTCCTTATAACTGACTTTGATGTAGACCTAATTTGGACCTAGACCAATTCAATAGGTACTACATTCTTAATTAATCCAAATTGACTGTGCACTTAACATTAATACTACTCAATTAAGCCATTTAACAATCAGCACTTTCACATCACCTGACGTCATTTTGATTTGGACATTTTGAACTAGGACTTTAATAGAGCCCATAAATCAAACTAGAGAAGGCTTCCTTTATTGACAAAGAAACTTGTTCAACAATCAACCTGTACCTAAATTAAACTTTCCTGAGTTTGAGCCAATTGGTGCAGTGTATGAGAGGCTATTGCTTTAAACACATAAATCTTAAATGCATGTATTAGCAAAGGTTTTTGCTACAGAATTGATTTTAAAAAAGAATCATAAATTGAGTCATGTGTTCATGTTTGTGTCTGAAATTGATTCGTAGTGAGGACACATAGGTTGTTTGTACTCAGCGTTTCCACACCAGAAACAACAGTTACACATTTCATCCTAGATATTTCACATATCACACAGGAACTGGATTGTATGGATGTGTATTATACAATATCCTACAGGAACTGGTTTGACTGGATCTATGTTATACATGCCCCACAGGAACTGATTTGAATGGATGTATATTATACATACCCCACAGGAACTGGTTTGATTGGATGTATATCATACATACCACACAGGAACTGGTTTGACTGGATGTATATTATACATACCCCACAGGAAAAGATTTGACTGGATGTATATTATACATACCCCACAGGAACTGATTTTACTGAATGTATATTATACATACCCCACAGGAACTGATTTGACTGGATGTATATTATACATACCCCACAGGAACTGGTTTGACTGGATGTATATCATACATACCCCACAGGAACTGGTCAACTTGATTTATATTATACATACCCCACAGGAACTGGTTTGACTGGATGTATATCATACAAACCCCACATGGTCTGGTTTGACTGGATGTATATCATACATACCCCACAGGAAATGGTTTGACTGGATGTATATTATACATACCCCACAGGAACTGATTTGACTGGATGTATATTATAATACCCCACAGGAACTGGTTTGACTGGATGTATATCATACATAACCCACAGTACATGTAACTGGTTTAGCTGGATGTATATTATACATACCCCACAGGAACTTATTTGACTGCATGTATATTTTGCATACCCCACAGGAACTGGTTTGACTGGATGTATATCATACATACCCCACAGGAACTGATTTGACTGGATGTATATTATACATACAACACAGGAACTGGTTTGACTGGATGTGTATTATACATACCCCACAGGAACTGATTTGACTGGATGTATATTATACATACCCCACAGGAACTGATTTGACTGGATGTATATTATACATACCCCACAGGAACTGGTTTGACTGGATGTATATCATACATACCCCACAGGAACTGATTTGACTGGATGTATATTATACATACCCCACAGGAACTGATTTGACTGGATTATACATACCCCACGGGAACTGGTTTGGCTGGATGTATATCATACATACCCTACAGGAACTGATTCGACTGGATGTTTATTATACATACCCACAGGAACTGATTTGACTGGATGTATATTATACATACCCCACAGAAATTGATTTGACTGCATGTATATAATACATACCCCAGAGGAACTGGTTTGACTGGATGTATATTATACATACCCACAGGAACTGATTTGACTGGATGTATATTATACATACCCCACAGAAATTGATTTGACTGCATGTATATAATACATACCCCAGAGGAACTGGTTTGACTGGATGTATATTATACATACCCCACAGATACTGGTTTGACTGGATGTATATCATACATACCCCACAGGAACTGATTTGACTGGATGTATATTACACATACCACACAGAAAAAGATTTGACTGGATGTATATCATACATACCCCACAGGAACTGGTTTGACTGGATGTATATTATACATACCCCACAGGAACTGATTTTACTGGATGTATATTATACATACCCCACGGGAACTGGTTTGACTGGATGTATATCATACATACCCCACAGGAACTGGTTCGACTTGATGTATATTATACATACCCCACAGAAACTGATTTGACTGCATGTATATTATACATACCCCACAGGAACTGGTTTGACTGGATGTATATTATACATACCCCACAGGAACTGGTTTGACAGGATGTATATCATACATACCCCACAGGAACTGATTTGACTGGATGTATATTATACATACCACACAGGAACTGATTTGACTGGATGTATATCATACATACCCCACAGGAACTGGTTTGACTGGATGTATATTATACATACAACACAGGAACTGATTTGACTGGATGTATATCATACATTCCCCACAGGAACTGGTTTGACTGGATGTATATTATACATACCCCACGGGAACTGGTTTGACAGGATGTATATCATACATACCCCACAGGAACTGATTTGACTGGATGTATATTATACATACCACACAGGAACTGATTTTACAGGATGTATATAATACATACCCCACAGGAACTGGTTTGACAGGATGTATATCATACATACCCCACAGGAACTGATTTGACTGGATGTTTATCATGCATACCCCACAGGAACTGGTTTGACTGGATGTGTTACTCCTTGCTGCTGGCGGTGATAGTCACACATTTTGTGGACATCGGCTTCCACACGGAGAAGATTGCCCGGGCTCACATACGCCTCACAGCCATCGTGATCATCTTTCTCTGGCTAAGACTCATGAAGAACATACGAGCCTTCTCTCTGCTTGGTAAAATACCATAATTATACTGGTTTAAGTCATGTGGTATTGGGCTTAAATAAACCATATACTTTATATGATATTTGAGTGAAATGTTAACTAAAATTAAGTTTAATGGATATTTATTTCACATCAATGATCCTGGAGTGATCTTAAACAAAATTCCTCGGAGTTATTTGATTTGTTTTTAAACATATCTGAAAGGCAGCCTAAAAGTTTCCCTCATATGGCTAGTGGCTACATGCTAAACTTAAAATCTTCTTCTTAGAAACTAATATGGAATTCAAAAATAATTGCAAGGAAATGTTCCTTGGGTGGCCCACGACCACATTGCTTTAATTGAGTTTTATTGCACTTTTAATTATTTGGCTGCATATAAATCTCAGAAACTGCTGACCTGTGTTTAGCTCACCTGAGCACAACTTGTTTATGTTTAGCTTTTGAGATCACCTTTTGTCCGTCATTTGTTATGTGTTGTGCATCGTGTGTCATCGACATGTTATCAATGTCAAGGTTACTAAATATAGAACACATGTTTTGGCTTCAGATCTGGGGAACCAATTGAGCTTTGCTTTTGTGATGCAAGCATACATGTATATACATGGTTCAATACTTAATTTGTGTTTGAATGTGATGCTAATGGGTCAAGGTCACTGTAAGTTAACCCTTTGCATGCTGGGAAATTTGTCATCTGCTAAAATGTTATCTGCTGAATTTCTAAAATTAGCATTTTCTTGGATTTTTTTCAAAGAATACTATCAGAATAGCAAACAGTTTGGATCTTGATGAGACGCCACGTTCTGTGGCTTCTCATCTGGATCCAAACTGTTTGCAAAGGTCTTCAAAATTTGGTTCCAGCACTGAAAGAGTTAATGCCAAAATGTTGTTTCATCGCAAAATCAAGGCTTATGTGTCATGTAGGATATTTTACTAATTGGAAGAAAACCTTTTGGTAGTTTAATAACTCATCTTCTACACAAACCATTTGATTTAGGAAAAAAGCCAGAATCTGACAAGAACAAGAAAGTCTAGTCCCCTGTCCTCTGACAGCTCTCGTTTATGTTTCGCTGTGAAGTGATGACAAAATTCTGAGTTTATGATGTTATTATTCCTAGGAAATTCTTCAATCTTACTCTTTAAAAATGTAAACAAACAGTTGAAAAGCATGAACTTCTTAGAAAATGTGCTTGTTTGAGAAGCTTATCAATCTTTATCCACTTGTGATCATATGAAATAAATACTTACAATCGTGGCTGTGCCACTGGTGAAATATTAATTGTCCTACCACTTTTGAATTTAAATAAATAATTTACCAAAACCAAAAATATCCTCTATTTGTATACTATTGTTATATTGTTCCATAAGGTAATTTTTTTAATTAAGGCTAAAAAAAATAGGAATGTAAGCTTGGCAAGCAAAAAGGGTTTTAAATGCCTCTAAAATGTGATATTTGTATTTCATACAGGTCCCTTTGTTGTGATGTTAGGTGCCATGATAAAAGACCTGGTGAAGTTTGCCTTTTTATACTTTGAATTCTACATTCCATACCGTAAGTAGACCTGATCCTGTTCATATAAAGTTATGTAATATATGAGTTGTATTCTGGGAAAATAAAGCGTAATTCATGTGCATAAAGTGTCATCCTGGATTAGTATGTGCTGTTTGTACAGGTTAATCAGGGACAACTCTCTCCGCTCTTGTGCTTGTTTAGGTTTGAATAAATTGTCTTATTAAAAAATCTATTGAGTTGGACAGTGTTATCCCTGAATAGCTTGTGTGTACTGCACAGGCAAATCTAGGAGGACACTTTTGCAGTTGCATTAAGCCTTATGAATAGCTTGTGTGTACTGCACAGGCAAATCTAGGAGGACACTTTGGCAGTTGCATTAAGCCTTATGAATAGCTTGTGTGTACTGCACAGGCAAATCTAGGAGGACACTTTGGCAGTTGCATTAAGCCTTATGAATAGCTTGTGTGTACTGCACAGGCAAATCTAGGAGGACACTTTGGCAGTCGCATTAAGCCTTATGAATAGCTTGTGTGTACTGCACAGGCAAATCTAGGAGGACACTTTGGCAGTTGCATTAAGCCTTATGAATAGCTTGTGTGTACTGCACAGGCAAATCTGGGAGGACACTTTGGCAGTTGCATTAAGCCTTATGAATAGCTTGTGTGTACTGCACAGGCAAATCTAGGAGGACACTTATGCAGTTGCATTAAGCCTTATGAATAGCTTGTGTGTACTGCACAGGCAAATCTAGGAGGACACTTTTGCAGTTGCATTAAGCCTTATGAATAGCTTGTGTGTACTGCACAGGCAAATCTGGGAGGACACTTATGCAGTTGCATTAAGCCTTATGAATAGCTTGTGTGTACTGCACAGGCAAATCTAGGAGGACACTTTGGCAGTTGCATTAAGCCTTATGAATAGCTTGTGTGTACTGCACAGGCAAATCTAGGAGGACACTTTGGCAGTTGCATTAAGCCTTATGAATAGCTTGTGTGTACTGCACAGGCAAATCTGGGAGGACACTTTGGCAGTTGCATTAAGCCTTATGAATAGCTTGTGTGTACTGCACAGGCAAATCTAGGAGGACACTTTGGCAGTTGCATTAAGCCTTATGAATAGCTTGTGTGTACTGCACAGGCAAATCTGGGAGGACACTTTGGCAGTTGCATTAAGCCTTATGAATAGCTTGTGTGTACTGCACAGGCAAATCTGGGAGGACACTTATGCAGTTGCATTAAGCCTTATGAATAGCTTGTGTGTACTGCACAGGCAAATCTGGGAGGACACTTTGGCAGTTGCATTAAGCCTTTTGAATAGCTTGTGTGTACTGCACAGGCAAATCTAGGAGGACACTTTGGCAGTTGCATTAAGCCTTATGAATAGCTTGTGTGTACTGCACAGGCAAATCTGGGAGGACACTTTGGCAGTTGCATTAAGCCTTATGAATAGCTTGTGTGTACTGCACAGGCAAATCTAGGAGGACACTTTGGCAGTCGCATTAAGCTTTATATTTCTGGATCGAGGCTCATATTTAACCCGTTGCATGCTGGGAAATTTGTCTTCTGCTAAAATGTCGTCTGCTGAATTTCTAAAATTAGCATTTTCTTCGATTTTTTCCAAAGAATACTATCAGAATAGCAAACAGTTTGGATCCTGATGAGACGCCACGTTCTGTGGCGTCTCATCAGGATCCAAACTGTTTGCAAAGGCCTTCAAAATTCGGTTCCCGCACTGAAAGGGTTAATTTAACCTTTTTTTACATTTTGTTAAGAACCTAAGTTTTTATTTTGTTTTCATGTTTGTTTTATCTGTACTTGAAATTGTTGTTTACAATACTTTTGAATAGCTCATCCGTTTATGTTGGTACAGTTTTGTTTTTTGTGTCAAAAATATGTGTCTGAAGACAGAACTGATTGTTTCAGTGTGTGCCTTTTGGATGATTTTTGGTGGCACCAAACGTCCAATGACTGACTCTGGTGAGACCCTTAAAGCGGAAAATGTCACGGTTACTGGGATGGGCACATTTGACAGCGCAATGTTTCTTATGTGGCGAATGACTCTTGTTGATGACTACGCATATGACGTGAGTATTCCTCTATCAAGTTGACATGTCTGCTTTTTTGACACTTAAGTGACGTTTCGTTTTGTGTGTTGAAATTAAAAAAAGCCAATCCCAGTCTAGATGAATACCATTTTTTAGAATTTGAGTGTTTATCTGGTCCAAACAATATCTGTGAGTGCTTACAGATTGTTTGTTTGAATCTAAAATAATTGTTGAAGTTACATGCATTCAGATGAATATATTAGTTGTTTTCTGAGGAAAGGGGCTTTATGCATTAATTGTCGTCCCAGTTAAGTCTGTGCAGTCCACTTGTATGGTATTTTTATGCTCCCCCAAAACAATTTGCGGGGGGGGCATATAGTCGCCGCTTCGTCCGTCCGTAAATCCGTCCGAATGTCCTTCCATGTACAATTTTTTGCCGGGCTATTTCTCAGCAATTAATGACCGGAATTCAATGAAACTTTATGGGAAGCTTCATTACCAAGAGAAGATGTGCATTTTATCAGCCTGTTTTGGTCGGATGATTTTTAACAGAGTTATGGCCGTAGAAATTTTCCATTAATTGTACATATAGTGCAATTCTTGTCCGAGCTATTTCTCAGCAACTAATGACCGGAATTCAATGAAACTTTATGGGAAGCTTCATTACCAAAAGGAGATGTGCATATTATCAGCCAGTTTGGGTCGGATGATTTTTCACAGAGTTATAGCCCTTTGAAATTTTCCATTAACTGTACATATAGTACAATTCTTGTCCGAGCTATTTCTCAGCAACTAATGACTGGATTTCAATGAAACTTTATGGGAAGCTTCACTACCAAGAGGAGATGTGCATATTATCAGCTGGTTTTCGTCGGATGATTTTTCACAGAGTTATAGCCCTTTGAAATTTTCCATTGTACATATAGTGCAATTCTTGTCCGTGCTATTTCTCAGCAACTTATCGTGGGAATTCAATGAAACTTTATGGGAAGCTTCTCTACCAACAGGAGATGTGCATATTATCAGCCGGTTATGGTCGGATGATTTTTCACAGAGTTATGACCCTTTGAAATTTTCTATAAACTGTACTTATAGTGCAATTCTTTTCCGGGCTATTTCTCCCCAACAACTGACTGGAATACAATGAAGATTTATGGGAAGCTTAACTACCTTGAGGAGATGCGCATGTTATTTGTGGGTTCTGGTTAGATGATTTATTTAGAGAGTTATGGCCCTTTGAAATTTTTAAGTTGCTAAACCATCCCTCGTATTATTTTGTCCAAAGTTATGCCCCTCAAGACGTGTCCTTTTATCTGAATATATAGTGCAATATTGGGACAAAAAAAACTTTGGGGAGCATCACCCGTCTCCGACGGTTTCTTGTTTGTTTAGAGGAATTCTTTTCTTAGCAAAAAAAAACAGTCTAGGGGGAAACAATCATCCCTGATGAGCCTGTGCGGACTGCGCACACCCATGAAACCCCTTTTCTCAGAATGCAGCAACTATTGTTAAAATTTCAATCATGACTTTGCAGTCTGTGAGTTAATTATATTAAGTAACTAAGTAAAGCCACCAACTTGCATAAAGATGTATGGTGAAACATATTGTTAAACAGATGCTTTCTTTTATGTTAATTAATATCTCCAGTAGTAAAACAAAGCTTTTGACAAATTCTATTTTTACTACAACTTTTTACAGTGGGGCTTGTTTGCATATTTACTGGAGATAATATACAAGAAATGGTAAGAAAATATGACTTGCCCTTGCAAACTTGGGTCATCATCATTATATTTGTGTGTTTTTCTATCCAGCATTACTATTTTCAGCAAATGCTGACTGTGGACTCAATCATGGCACCCATCCTGGTTGGTACCTGGCTGTTCCTGTCTGCTGTAGTCTGTCTCAACCTGCTCATTGCTCTCTTCTCGGACACATTCCAGCGGTAAGTCTCTGTCTAAACCTGCTTATTGCTCTTTTCTCAGGTTAGATCTCAAACACTTTTGATCCAAATTTTAAACTTACTGCAGCACAAGCTGGAATGGCACATATTGTCACATCATTCTACACCATGGTTCTTGTCTGTTGATCAGCTGGACTGGCACATATTGTCACATCATTCTACACCATGGTTCTTGTCTGTTGATCAGCTGGACTGGCACATATTGTCCCATCATTCTACACCATGGTTCTTGTCTGTTGATCAGCTGGACTGGCACTTATTGTCACATCATTCTACACCATGGTTCTTGTCTGTTGATCAGCTGGACTGGCACATATTGTAACATCATTCTACACCATGGTTCTTGTCTGTTGATCAGCTGGACTGGCACTTATTGTCACATCATTCTACACCATGGTTCTTGTCTGTTGATCAGCTGGACTGGCACATATTGTCACATCATTCTACACCATGGTTCTTGTCTGTTGATCAGCTGGACTGGCACATATTGTCACATCATTCTACACCATGGTTCTTGTCTGTTGATCAGCTGGACTGGCACTTATTGTCACATTAGTCTGCACCATGGTTTTTGTTTGATAATCTTTAAAAGTGTTTTTTGCTCAGTTTCTAATTTTAATTGTACTATTTTAGTCTATTTATTTTATGCTTTCAGATGGTTTATAGAGAAATCAGTGCATTAAAACTGATATGCCACTGTTTCAAAGAATGAAAAGTAACTGAATAATTTTCATTGTTTGACAGGAACTACATATATTTTTAGATATCATTGGTTTCCCCATTGTGACCCCCGCAATGTTACCAAGGGAAACTACTCTGTATTGAATAAAAACATACGGATGAGCTTCCCTTGAACATGCATGTAAAACATTTCAGGGCGCCTAATAGGGAATATTATTGTCCGGAATGGCAAAAATAAAAAAATAATCATTTGGAAGCATAAAATAACAAGATTTTTTTTTTGGATTTGGTGGAATATCAATTTAAATACACTTGTGATCATTGGAAAACTATATTTTCTATGATCACAGGTGAATTAAAATCGATATTCCACCAAATCCAACAAATATCCTTTATTTATTAATTGATATTTCTTATGAGCCTTGTTCTGAAAAACAATGGTTAAATGCATGTGGGTAAAGTGTAGTCCCAGATAATTTGGTGCAGTCCACACAGGCTTAGCAGGAACAACATTTTCCACCCACACTGGATTTTCTTTAAGAACAGTCTGTATTTTTTTTTTAATCACATAAAGAGAAAAGTTTTGTCCCAGTTTAGACTGTGTGGAAAGCAAAGGTTTATCTGAGATGTCTCTTTACACATCAAACCACATTGTTCCAGAGCAAGTCACAAATTGTATGCATATTTATGCATATTCCAGTGTGTATGACAATGCCAAGGCAAATGCTGTCATGCAGAAATGCATCATGTTGCTGGCGTTTTGGGAGGGCATGAGTCCAGAGTCATGTAACCAGTTCCTTACCTTCATTCGTGTAAATTGTTCTCCCTTCAAAGATGACTATGACGATGATATGACCGACCCAGAAGGGAAAGATCTACAAAAAGTCACCATCCAGATCAAAGTAGGCGTCTCTTATGTTTGATAGCTCTATTCTTATACTGAGTATAACGGCTGCAGAATTATTATAATAATAGAAAATAATACATGTAAGTTGTTGTTGTAGGCGTTTTTATGCCCCCGGATTGAAAGATCGGGGGTATATTGTTTTGGGCCTGTCTGTAATTGTATGTGTCTGTGTGTGTGTGTCCCAAAACTTTAACCAAAACTTTAACCTTCGTCATAATTTTTGCAATATTGAATATAGCAACTTGATATTTGGCATGCATGTTTATCTCATGGAGCTGCACATTTTGAGTGGTGAAAGGTCAAGGTCAATGTCATCCTTCAAGGTGAAAGGTCAATAAAAAAAATCAAAACTTTATCCAAAACTTTCACCTTCTTCATAACTTTTGCAATATTGAATGTACCAACTTGATATTTGGCACGCATGTGTATCTCATGGAGCTGCACATTTTGAGTGGTGAAAGGTCAAGGTCAAAGTCATCATTCAAGGTCAAAGGTCAATAAAAAAATCAAAACTTTAACCAAAACTTTAACCTTCTTCATAACTTTTGCAATATTTAACGTAGCAACTTGATATTTGGCATGCATGTGTATCTCATGGAGCTGTATATTTGAGTGGTGAAAGTCCAAGGGGAAGGTCATCCTTCAAGGTCAAAGGTCAAAAATTTTATTCAAGGTCAAAGTCATCATTCAAGGTCAAAGGTCAATAAAAAAAATCAAAACTTTAACCATAACTTTAACCTTCTTCATAACTTTTCAAATATTGTATGTAGCAACTTGATTTTTGGCATGCATGTGTATCTCATGGAGTTGCACATTTTCATTGGTGAATTGTCAAGGTCATCCTTCAAGGTCCAAGGTCAAATATATGGCTTCATTAATTTAGTAAAATCGTTTTTTCTCTGACGCATTTAACTCTAACCAAAACTTTAACCTTCTTCAAAACTTTTCCAATATTTAACGTAGCAACTTGATATTTAGCATGCATGTGTATCACATGGAGCATAACTTTTCCACTCAAGGTAAAGGTCATCCTTCAAGGTCAAATTTCAAATATATGGCTTCATTTATTTAGTAACATTGTCTTTTCTCTGACGCATCTAACTTTAACCAAAACTTTAACCTTCTTCATAACTTTTCCAATATTTAACGTAGCAACTTGATATTTGGCATGCATGTGTATCACATGGAGCATAACTTTTCCACTCAAGGTAAAGGTCATCCTTCAAGGTCAAATTGTAAATATATGGCTTCATTTATTTAGTAACATTGTCTTTTCTCTGACGCATCTAACTTTAACCAAAACTTTAACCTTCTTCATAACTTTTCCAATATTTAACGTAGCAACTTGATATTTGGCTTGCATGTGTATCTCATGGAGCTGCACATTTTGATTGGTGAAAGGTCAAGGTCATCCTTCAAGGTCAAAGGTAAAATATATCAAAGCGGCGCAGTAGGGGACATTGTGTTTCTGACAAACACATCTCTTTTTTTTTATATGATATTTTCTGCGTTTTTGTGGGTACAAATCCAGATAATTGCAAATAAATCTTGATCATCCATTGAATACTTCGTGTCAAGAATACTGTCTTATGCATTGTAATATTCTACCGCTACATCATGTGACATTCAAACTCAAGATTGTAACTTCCTTTAATATTGCAAAAAAGTAATTTGCGTATCTTAGATTATGCTTTTATTTTATGATATACAATAAATAGCCAGAATATACGCGGATTGTCTTTATTTCTATGTTGAAACTAGCCATACATTCAATTAATCATTGCATGTCAAAGTTATTAAAAGCCTGGGATAAGTATTGGCGCAAAGGCGTGGTGCAAAACCCTGGGAGCACTTGGTGTGTTTAATAATAATTTCCTAGACGAGATGGTTACTAATTTAGACTTGCACGGAGCGTAACCGCGTATGTACACCTGTGCCAGTGACCCACTATATAACCCTCTGGCAGCCACACTATATAACCCTCTGGCATACACCAACCTTTACCAGTAACCCATATATCTGACCAGTTATACCATTTGCCAGTAACCATGACACCACACGCCGGTAAACACAATTACACGCTGACTCCTACTGCGGTGCCAGTAACCACCAAATTTTACCAAAAGGGTGTAGTTCCGGTAAGATCTAATATACCTGACCCCTGCAAGTCTTGTTAACCAACCAACCATGCAAGCAAGCAACCAACCAAACCTCGCCCTGTGCAGTTAGCCTTTTGCCATAATGTTTACGTTAAGAGATGGGTTGTGAGCCCACTGCGTCATTGCGGTCCCGAAGGAGCCCCAAACAATGGCAGCGGAGAGCTCAAAACCCCTAGAATATACTTGTTTATTTATAAATTAATACTGATTAACTAAAATGAGTGGAACTGAGAAATTCAACAACCTGTACTCACAGAATTTTACGCCACAAATAAATTGATTTATTCCCCAAAATTCTGATAGCACACCAGTACTAGCCACTTGGTCGATACAAATTGCAATGTTTACAAATTACTATGCCCTATATATTGTGGGTTATAAAAATTGCATAATGCAGATAGAACTCCAGCCCCACTGGTGACAAGTGCACCCCATCCATGAGGAAAAAACCCTGGGTGTTTGCATCAATGTCCAAAGTGGTACTGGTGCCGCAGCTTGCCCACTGCACACACACTCGATCAAACCTGTTTCCCGGCGACGTTTTTACAATTTATCCGGTCAATGATGTCCACCCAGATTATTGCTGTGTCTGCCAAAGCTGTCCTTAAATATTTAATTTTTCTCTTTATATTATTCCGTACCTTTGTACATGAGTCGATGCACAGATCATTTCCGCCCAGATGTAATACCAATACCTTTGGCGGTGTGGACAGCAACACATTGGCTTCTATTGAACTCCGAAATGATGACCATGTCAGGCCGCCAATTCCCCACCATTGGATGCTTGTGGGCAGCCGCAGGTTCTCCATCCCCCGTTATTTGGCTCTTGCTCCTGCCCGCTGAGGAATACTGTCCCCAAGAACCCATACCTCTGTCAATAGCAAATAACATTTTGGGTGTACACAAAACAAAGGTCAATTGTTTATTCATACTAGTATACGTTATTTATAAGGTTTCATAGTGCAACTGCATAAAACTATATAAGCATGTATATCCGAATACAAATCTTCTACCTGTCAATTATATTACTGTGAATCATAATGTTGTAGCCCTATTTAGCGAATATAGGTTCATTACTTTATTATAGTCTTGTCAGCATATGTACAATCACAACATACAATGAAGCATAAGCATACTACTAAAAGCTGCCACTCGAAAGTATTGAGTTATAAGAAACTAGAGTATTAAATCAACATAAGAATCTTCATTCACTTATAATAAAATGAAAGGGAGCCAATCCCTGAATCCAAATTACAGAAACGGTGACGTGAACTACAGAGTTATCTCTGTGCGTTTTATACTGGTTTTGACAGCTCAGGAGGAACTCCTTTCCTTGACAGATCCGTTGCACGCCCAATTTTAAAGATATGAGTGTTAAAGAAAGCGTTGCCGAATTAAGTGCGGCCGAGGCATTTTGCTAGTACCGCGTTCACCTGCTGTCTGGTAACTGGCATACCCCCTTATGACAAAATGCTGCAGGACCTACCGGTGACATAGCCAGATAGTCGGGCATTCTCTGGACAGGACATATTGATTCCTCCGATTTTGAAATTTTGAGTGTGACCGCCGCGTTGTGTTGAAGAGTTTTTGACTTGGCGATGCGGATTGAGATGTATGACTGGTTTAACAACAATTCAACGTCGGACGTTCTGATTTGGTTATACATTTCTGGTTGTTTAGGTGATACCAACTTGCTTATACGAAATAGCCCAAAATAGGCGAGGGAAAATATCGCAGCAAATAGAGTTGCTTCATATGAGTTATAGCATACGTTTGGCAATTGCTGTATTACACTAAAGAGGATTTCGGATGTGATCGGGCGTCTTCTGTCCTTGTTTATACCCATTGATCGCGAATAACCTTCTATAACCTTACTTAGCCTAAATTCTTCGGAAAACGACTTGTGGCCTTGTACTTGTTGCCAATAGTTAATTCCTGCCAAGTAAGTTTTGACTGTGCAGGTCGCTGAGCCTTTCTCAAAGCAGTATGCTATGAACCATAAGATAGCCTGTTCAGGTACTGGTTGCATTTGCTATATATGGTAAAGATCGCAAAATGTGATAAAGGCATTAACACCGGTTTTGTATGCTGCGCTAGTGTTTTGTGATATCGACTTTCTCATTAAAGAGATTGCTTTGTCTTGAAGATATTCCAGAGGTACTCGGGTACCCTCTGTGGTTCCTCGTCTGCTTCCGGTGCCAAGTTTCTGAATTATGCCATCTGAAATAGAGTGCGTCGCGCAACCTTGCTTTTGTTTTGACAGAATTTGGCTGATCTTTTCCGTCAATTCATGTATCTTTGCCATTGTTATGCCGACTTGCATTTTTGCACTATCTAACTCTTGCCTAAGAATGTTAGAACCATTGTTGGACCTTCCGTTTTTTCAACTGCCACTGGGACACCTAGTTCGACCATAACCTTGGAAAAATCACCGCACAGTGTGCGAGACTTATCACCGCCAAAGAAATCATCAAGATAGTGAATTAGCAGTCCTGAGTTCACTCGGGAAACGACACAGTGTTCTAAAAAAGAACTAAAACGTTTAAAGGAACACAACTAATTGATGCACCGAAAGGTAATGTTTTATCAAAATAGTACGATCCATTAAATTGGAACCCTAATAACTGAAAATCGTCAGGCTTGATTGGTATGATCTTGAAAGCATTTTTGATGTCCATTTTAAATAAGAAACAATATATACCCAGACGTTGTATTAACTCAACAGCTTTATCGAAATGTGTGTACTGGACCGATGTCATAGATGGGTCTATATAGTCATTGACGGATTCCCCTTCTGGGTAAGACAGGTGATGTATCAAGTGGTACTCCCTGGGGTACTTTTTTAGAACTAGACCTTTTAGCGATACAATGAATTCGTTGAACGGTTGTGAAGAGAAATGGCCTGCAACTTGCCCCTCCAACAATTCTTTTGATTTTTTTTCAGAAATTACCTCTGGGTGTTCGTAAGCCGATTTTATTTTTTTTTGCGACGAGAGTTTGTCGCGGCCCATGATATTGAAGTGAAAATCCGTATTTGAAACCATTAAAAAGAAACTCTGCCTCCACATTATCATACCCTCGTAGAAATTTTAGTAAAGCGTCTAACTTAACCGGCGATGGAGGGATGTCTATAATGTTTTTGTTTTGACAGTTACTGCGTGTATCGACTAAAATTGCCTCGGTTTTGTCAGAATTGACGCTGCCCGAACCTGTGTGAATTTGGGTTATTTCTGCCAGGAAAGGGAGCATCGAACCTCGGTGTGTTTGCGTGCTGGGCGACTCCTGAGGCTTCCGCTACGCTCTGACAGTTTATTGCTGGATGGTTACCCCGACAACCCGAGCAATTTTAAGGAAAACGGCAGTTTACCAGGCGGCAACTTCCCTGGTTAAAATAATTACACGTGTACTGGTTGCGTGAGGGGCATAGGAACGTTCCCGATGTGTGCAGGTTTGCGGGTTGCACAAGCATACAGCGCCACCAAAGGTCATTTTTTATTTCTGACCAGGGTGAGGGTGAGATGCCCTGAGGAAGCCTGAACTGCTCGTCATAGGTGCGCCAAGCCGACCCACCCTGGCGGTACGCAGCCTCTCTTATGGTCCAAAAATATTTTAGCAATTCTTGTGTTTTTGATTAATTATGATAAAAAAATAAATACACAGACATGAAGATAATGAATGTGTCTGACCATTTCTCGATCGAACCAATCGTGTCTTTGCATTCTTTTTGTTGCGCCACCAGGCGGCCGTCCGTTGAAACGGAAAATGTTGCCCCTGACATATGACTTTGGAGCTCTACAGACCCTTTAACAATAATGCGAAATTGACAAATTCGACCAGCCCGATTTGTTGTTTTAACTGATCGAGGATGAGGGTCCGCTACGTCATCCGAAACTATCCGGATGTTTGGCATGGGTGCGCTCGCTGTTGTGATGTTTGACGTGGCGGGCATTGTTGACTGGCTTGGTAGCTGCAAACTAAAAGTGGGTACACTTACAGGAAGGGGTTCACACGATAGCGGTGCTTGAACCATTTGGCACTCTCTTTTTCCTGTTTTTGGCCTCTCTAAGTAGTTGATCAAAATCGATAACTTTTTTACCTTTATCCCCTTTGTTTAGTTGTTGCCGTCTGGGCTTACCGACCTCAGCCTCTTCTGCATCCCTGTCTTTCGTCGCGCGCCTCTACCTCACATGCTGACTGAGATTAAATGCGATTTTATACAAAAGCTTTAAAGTCTGTCTGAACTGAATTTTGTCTCGACGGAAAAGGAAGTAGCATTCCAGAAAATGTCACGTGTGCAAATTTGGAGAACCTCTGCGTTAGCAACCTGTTAGCGTCCTTTGATACGAGGTAGCGAACAACCTTACCCATTTTGTATTAAAAAATAAATGGAAATTATTACTTATAGAATGAATAATTTGTTTTGTTATAATTGCATTACATTATTTGCATTATAACATTACACAGCAAATGTGTTACAACAAATACAATTGCATGTTTTTTCCAATCACAGAAATTAGAAAAATAACAGTTTTAAAGTGACATCTGTATATCTAAATGAGTGAGTCTGTTTAACAAAAATAAAGCATTTGTTTATCTTTTCTGTAGTAAGCCATTATTAAAAACTAAAACACATTTTCAAAATCACAACATTTACTAGGCTTAGAAGTCCCTTTTAATTAACCCTTTACCACTTATATACGTATTTTCACGCATTTGTAGTTCCTTTAGAAAGTTATATTTAATTTATAACCTTTGTTACTAGTTTTAAGGTTTTAAGGCTTCATTTACAACCCGTAGATACTGATGAGCAGCAAACAGCATAAAACCTGAAAAGACTGAGAGTTATGCGCAGGCTGTTCTGGTTTTATGCTGTTTGCACATAGCTATTTTCACTTTGCTTCTAAATGGGAAAGGGTTAAAAAGAAATTGTTCAAGCTGTCTTATTGATTGATAGGAAGAGCTTGATGAGATGAAGCGACGCTGGCATGATCAGTTTGGAGATGATGACGACAAGACAGCCTTGGTAAGCAACCATTTTTCCAGGGTTCTAATTAAATGAACCTCCATCCGAGAACATGGCATTTAAAATGTGAGTTTAGTTTTGTCCCAGATTAGCTTGTTAAGTCCACATAGACTAATCAGGGACAACACTTTCCGCTTAAACTGGTTTTTGCTCAAAAGAGACTTTTGTTTAACAAAAAATACAATAAATGCGGAAAGTGTTGTCCCAGATAACAGTAATTACTCACACTACATTTTCAGACACCCCCTTTTTGGGCAAAAAAAAAATATTGTTCAGGACTCAATATTTTCGGACATACACGTTTATGTTCAAAAGTGATGACTCTTAATTTTTGGACAGTATACTACACAGCCCTATTTAACCAGATTCCTGCACTGATTTTTGCTTATCTGGTGTCAGTTCCATAATATGTTTTTATGACCTGATTAAGGTAATAAAACGCCAATAAATTCCAGAGGGAAATGGCCCATTACATTTGCATAAATTTGGGTAAATAACCATGTATACTGGTAATAAACAATGGTTTCACCTAAGAAAGAATATGGATATTTTACGCTCCAAAATATAATGATGGTGTTAGATAAAGACTGATGAATAAACAAAGATTTCATGGTTTGCAGATTGTTTTTTGTTTTTTATAACATACACTGCAGGTTCATACCAGAGTAGCAATTAATCAAAGCTCATTCTGGAACCCGTTGTGCAGGTTCATACCAGAGTAGCAATTAATCAAATGCTCATTCTGGAACCCGTTGTGCAGGTTCTTACCAGAGTAGCAATTAATCAAATGCTCATTCCGGAACCCGTTGTGCAGGTTCATATCAGAGTAGCAATTAATCAAATGCTCATTCTGGAACCCGTTGTGCAGGTTCTTACCAGAGTAGCAATTAATCAAAGCTAATTCTGGAACCCGTTGTGCAGGTTCATACCAGAGTAGCAATTAATCAAATGCTCATTCTGGAACCCGTTGTGCAGGTTCATACCAGAGTAGCAATTAATCAAATGCTCATTCTGGAACCCGTTGTGCAGGTTCATACCAGAGTAGCAATTAATCAAATGCTCATTCTGGAACCCGTTGGTCAATAAATAGCCTTGGAGTAACTTCCTGCCAGAAATTTTAGCATGTGACATTATTTTCAATATAGTGCAAACATATATTAAAGTAATTAATACTATACTGGTATTTTACAAGCACGTGGTATAAGCTGATTATACAATGGATGCTTGTCAATGCAATCATTTTAAAGTGTCTATTTTTGCTTGGACACCTGTAATTACAAACTAATAAGAGTAATTACAGTAGGGACTGCAAAACCTAATCTGGGACATCACTTTATGCACATGCATTAACCCTTTGCATGCTGGGAAATTTGTCTTCTGCTAAAATGTTGTCTGCTGAATTTCTAAAATTAGCATTTTCTTGATTTTTTTCAAAGAATACTATCAGAATAGCAAACAGTTTGGATCCAGATGAGACGCCACATTCTGTGGTGTCTCATCTGGATCCAAACTGTTTGCAAAGGATTTCAAAATTTGGTTCCCACACTGAAAGGGTTTAGCCCTGTTTTCATTTTAGTTATAGCAGCTCTTTATCACTTCAGCCCATTAGTTGTCCAAGAAATGATTTAATTTGATGACATGGTAATCTATGATCGAATTCATAAATATGGATTGAAATAAATGCCACAGATCCATTAAAGTCTGTGAATTTGCTGATTTCACCCATTTAAACCTTTTCAGAATAATTCATGCACACCATTTTTCTCAAGCTGCTCAATTACAAAGTTATTATGAAACATACGACAGAAAAAAGCAACATCCTCAGTGCACTTAGAGCTGAATGTGTCCAAAAAATAAGTGTAACAATTTATACAAATGATTTTGCAAAAGTCATCAATTTAAATTAATTACCTGTACATAAATTTGTAAAACTTTTGAGTTTCAAAATGCTAGATGATTGTTAATTACGTTGTATTTTTTATTACAAATTAAAAGTCACTGAGTGATTTTAAAATCAATCTGTGAATTTGCATATTAAAGTAAAACTCAATATACACAATATTTGTGTGTTTGTTGTTATTTTCTTACACACCTTCAGTTGTCAGATAAAAAGTAAAGACTATGTTAATAGAATAAATAAAGTGGACAGGCAGAGAGATCAATTATCAAGTCTTCATATCTTCTAATTGAATGTAAAAAGGAAATTCCTTAATGGCTTTTATGTGGTTTTTTAGCAGATCAAATTTTACAGTTGTTTACTGTATAAGTCTGAAATGATTTTGTTTCCCTATATTTTTATAGCTTGACCAGGTGCGTACATTTGCAAGCAAGTAGATACCATCAAAATGTTGATTTCAGCGTTGTTGTTTTTTTCAATGTTTTATTCACAAGTTAAGTTGTTGATGGCATCAAAATGCTAAAAGCATATTGGAATGAAGCAGTTTGTGATGCATGGGGAAAAAAGAATACCTTTATAAGTGGTTTATATGCCATTTACAATTACTACAGTCCTATGACATAATTATCCCCCGCCATAGGCGTATGGATATTGTTTTGGCGTTGTCCATCCGTCCATCCATCTGTACGTCTTTCCATCCCTTGGTTCGGCACTTTGTGTCCGGAGCCATATCTTGGAAGTGCTCGGCCGGATTTCATTGACACATGGTATGAGTATATATATGGATAAGAGGATGATGCACGCCAAGTGGCATTGTACACCATCTATTAATAACGGAGTTATGGCCTTTTGTATCTTGAAAAAATGCTTTTTATGCTCCCAAAGGGTGGCATATAGTTTTTTAAATGTCTGTCAGTCCGTCTGTCTGTCCGTCCGTCTGTCTGTCCGTCAGTCAGTCCGACCGTCCGTCCATTCGAAAACTTTAACATTGGTCATAACTTTTGCAATATTGAAAATAGCAACTTGATATTTGGCATGCATGTGTATCTCATACAGCTGCACATTTTGAGTGGTGAAAGGTCAAGGTCATCCTTGAAGGTCAAAGGTCTAATATATGGCTTCAATGCGGCGAAGAAGAGGGCATTGTGTTTCTGACAAACACATCTCTTGTTAATATAAGCTTAGAGCTTTATTTCCATTTACACATGAGCCATGAAACTTGCCAAAGTTGTTCTCAATCATCTATGGGTGCTTCAAATTTAACACTCATAATCCTAGGGGCTCAGGTCAAGGTCACACATTGAGGTCAAAGGTCACAATTTTGATGAATTATTCATTATTTATTCATTCCTTTACAATACATCAAGGGATTCTGTAATAAATGTCCACAATTGTTCTCCATTATCTAGCTTAGTGTCAAATATAAGATCCAGGTTGCTAGGGTCATGGTAAAAGTCACACACAAAGGTCAAAATCACACATTTTAATTACATATGCCTTATTTGGTAAGGATTCTACCATACTAAAATGGATTCTCAAAATGTCATGATGTAATTGTTTTCAATTATCAGGCAGTGTAAGATCTATGTGTTTTTTACCGAAGTCAAGGTCACACATCAAAGGTCATACATTTGTAGAAATATTTATTATTTGGCGGGGGATATCAAATCAAAGAATTTGCTTGTTTAAATTCATAGTATGACTTATTCACTTCAATCTTCTATGCTAAAAGAAATGAAAAATGCCTTATACTTTATTAAATTAAATGTAACAAACTATTTATATATGTCAATTTACAAATTTTAAATAGTAAAACTATTCTATATATTTTAAGTACGTTTAAGTCTAAGAATTGCATAAGTTAATACTTGGTAAAATAGGGCCCAGTACAGTTGATTATCCCATCTGTATTTCTTTCAAATTTGTTGCAGTTAAGTCATATTGTTTTAGACTGTCTCACTTCTTATTTTATTCAAAATTGGTATCGATGTCTTTGATGTCGTTGCTTGTCCAAAGAGATTTTCTTCCAATATTTTAAAACATCAATGCCAAAAAAGGAATCATGATCGTAAAATAGAGAAAATAATTGGGATTTGAACATTTGCCTTTGAAAATCAACAAAAATTAACATGGAATAGATTAAGTTAATTCAAAGGCTATAATGGTAGTGTTTAAAATTAGTCATCAACTTGTTTTCAGACTAGTATCATAAATTGTTATAATTTTTAAATTAAATTGTTCAAATATGTAATGATTCTAAGCACTATACAATGCATAAAGACCAGTTTTGCTTTTGTGTTTGTTTGCTTTTTTCACAGATATAGACATGAGAAGATTTTCAGACATTTAGAATGATCTATGTTGTCAAACTTTGTCTTTGTCCAGAATTTTTGGTAAAGCAGAATTAATTGTGTGGTGACAGGCTTTGGCTGCTGTGTCGTGCTTTTAAATTAACAACAGTAATCCTTCAATGTGATTCTTGCAATTGAAGTTGATATTGATTGACTCATTTTCTCTGCAATGGATGAATACATAATTATATTGAGTAAACATCTTCTGTAGTTTTTGACTCATTCAAGCAGGAAAGAAATAAAACAAAAGTACAGAACATTATTCACATGACAGTTCTTTTACAGTAGGACTTAGAAATATTGAATAAAGTAATAAGACATACACAATTTATTTGTTATAAAACTTGCAAATCAATCATGTTTAACCCATTTATGCCTAGTGGACTCTCCCATCCTTCTAAATTGGATCAATTTATTTCCAAAATTAGGGATGTCTAGTATTTTATTTTCTATATATAGAATATTTCTTACAGAAATTCCTTTAAGCAAACAGGGCAGACCCTGATGAGACACTGCATGATTCGGCGTCTCATCTGGGTCTACGCTGTTTGCCAAGGCTTTTTTTCTAGACAGTAGGCATAAATGGGTTAATTAAATCCATGTTGATTGAAACCTATATTGCCACATGAATGTTTCTTAAAAAGGTTGTTTATGGTAGATAAACTGACTCATGATGGAAAGATAGCTGAATGGTCAGGTCATATATAAAGGTCAAAGGTTATATTTGAGTATTTAACATCTTGTCCAGACTGTAAATTTTACTTCATGATTGATCATGCAATTTTACAGTAATTAACCAACAATCTTGACCATGTGGAGAAGATGTGTCACATAATAGTCAAAGGTCAAACATGGTGTTGTTAAGCTCGTTAAATAATTAAAAGCATTACTGAAAAGTGTACAACATCTTGCAAACAGGCATGTAGTTTTGCTAAGAGACTTCAGCAAGTATCAGACATACAACTAAAACTCATATTTACTGAAGTTCTTTGTTCCGTAAGTATCTGTAAAAAATTATTTAGGTTTTCTGTTAAAACATTTAATACATACTGAGACACTATACATTTGCGTCTAGAAGTAACACATATAATTAAAATTTAAAAGAAAATTGTTGTTGTCTAAAAAGTACATCTAAGAAAGACGACTAAGGAATAGCAGTGAAGAAATGAGCCATTGTATCCTGGAGGTAAAGTTAGCAATCAAGATGCCAAAAGCCTAGTTAGCAGGGAGATACATGTTTTATATGTGAACAATGGCCAAAGATGTTCATTTGTGTATCAATATAAGACACAAACAATATCCTTACACCTTGTAGGTTAATTCCTGTGTCGTGTGTTATTTCAGGAGGAACTTTACGAGGAAGACCAGCAGCAACCACAACCACAAGAGAAGAAAAACAAGATGGTGACAACAGAGAAATTTCAGGTAACCATGCATGGACATGAAATTTCTGGTATTTTCTGTGTTGAAAATATTTTAATTTGGGTAGGGAAAGGGTGCTTTATGTAATAATTCTGCATTTGATACAGGAGTAACTCTTTCAAAGAAAGGAAACCCAGTCATTGAAATGAACAATTCGACCAAGTAAGCATGAATTTATTCTTATATTATCACTTGAGACCAAGAAAAAGTTCACAACCTGTGTATATGAAACAAAAAAAACTGAAGAAGCGGAGTTCAAAATGTACCACTGTTGGGCTTGTGGGTTTTAGCTCATTCTTAAGACTGTAAACCATATGACTTGATTATATGACCGGCTATAAGAAGGGGTAATTTCTGTGATGGCAGGATATTTTACAAGAGGTATTGAAGGCATTTGCGCCTTTTACCATTGAAAAACGTATAGACTTTTGAGTGAATTTAAAATGGGCACTGATGAACACTGGTGATAACATGTGAACAAAACGGTGGAGAAAGAGATTTTGGTTCTAATTAGAAATATTATTTTAAATCAGCAAAACATACACAAAAGTCATCCTGTTTTAAAGTTTCTAAAACACATGTTTACTGTATCAGGGAGAGCTGGACATTCTTCGGGACCAGGTGGCCAAGGGCTTGACAGCGCTAGAAGAGAAGCAGACGCATATGATGAACCAATTCAAGCGCGACATGAAGATGGTCAAGTCCCTCCTCCTCAACCTCTCCAATGGGGGCCAAGAGGGACAGCAAGGGGGGCAGGGTGGGATGCCTTATGGGGGGCCTTGGAGGCCCCAGTCAGTGCGTGGCATGAGGGAGCTGGAAGATTTGCAGGAGTTAGAGGAACCTCAGAGGAGAGAGTATGTATTAACCCTTTGCATGCTGGGAAATTTGTTGTCTGATAAAATGTTGTCTGCTGAATTTCTAAAATTAGCATTTTCTTCCATTTTTTTCAAAGACTATCAGAATAGCAAACAGTTTGGATCCTGATGAGACGCCACGTTCTGTGGCGTCTCATCTGGATCCAAACTGTTTGCAAAGGCCTTCAAAATTCGGTTCCAGCACTGAAAGTGTTAACTACTACAATAAAGTGTCATGTTTTTTTTTCAAATTTCTGAATTACTCACTGTGAAAATTGACTTTGGACTTAATTTCAAAATAAAATGTTTTTAAGGAACTTAATTATTTAATATGTTAATGGATGCCTTTTTTGATGAAATGTAGTAAATTTTAAGATATTCCGTAAGATATTTCTTCAACAATTGTTCTCCAAAGATATCACAACAGTTCATATAGGATATTATTCATAAATATTGGATGATTTAAATTGTAAGGCCACGACTTTTATATTTCTTGGTTTACAAAACCGCCGACCCTAATTTTTGGAAAATGGGAAAAAAATAAAATCGGAAAATCGTCTTTTTTTTAAATATTTTATTCCCGACCGCACTGCAAAACGAGCGAAACGAGAAAAAAAAACGATCCGGTTTGAGTACGGTTGCGAATAAAATCAAGTAAGTACAATCAACGATTGGTTCACATATATTCAATTGCAGAGATCGGGATATTTTTCAATGTGACACATTATGTACCAGTCCTTTTATGGGCACTTCTCAAAATTTATTTCGGGTAAAAATTACAGACAATAAGAAAATCAGCGTCAGTCAAATGTCGACCCCATCAAAATTTATTTCCGTGTCTGTGACGCAACTATATTGTTTAACATGTTAATTATATTAAACAAACCCGATAGTATTTGATAATTAGTATAAATAATCCAATAAAACACTGCCATTATTTACGATATATGTGTTTAGGAATTTTGTAAACACGTCCGCCATAGTTTATAGGAACTGTACAGAAAGTTTGGAAATCGGAACAAATCGGTATATCTCGGAAAATCATTGATAAATGTATTTGTCGTTTCAACGCTTTGGGCCGAGTAATTTCGGCAAATCGGAACTCAACTTGTGTAAAACACTAGCTCAATTAACCGTTAAACTCCGCCTCCGTTCTCTGCAAAAGATTCGAAGGCGGAGCTATGCACGTGCTTTTATTAAATTGGAGGATTGCAATTGAGAACCAAACACACAATTGATTCGGCATGTTGATTGCTAGACAAAGGAAGCCAATTTTTTCGGCGCGAAATTTGTCGCTTTATTGCTTCCGACAGAAAGCGGCTTTCCTTTGATGACGTCAAACTGTCAATTCGCACAGACTGCACATTTTCGGAAGACTTTAACTGACTCCTTGTTTACAATTCCAGTAAAAAAAACACTTGCTAACATTAAACTTTGGATTAAATTATCAAAATAAAGCAAAAGCGAAGTTGACAAATATGATTAAATTAATTCGCGTCAGTTCAAATAAGACGTTTTGCGTTGTAAATCAACGAGTTTTCATGACAACAACAACTTTGACAAACATTACCGCGACGACGCATGGATCGATCTACCTCGATTTTTTTTTTCATGTACGATCTCATAAGTCGAGTAAGAGCAAACACATACCGGGTAATTTGTGTATGAGTAGTTTATCTTATATAAGATTTATGCAACGGGCATCGCATTGCGTAATGGTGCGCATCCAATTATGGAAATGAAGCGCAGGTTTTCGTTTTAATCGGAGAAGAACGCATGTCATGTAATGCAGTGTTTAAAATTGCCTGATGTTACATAAGGTGCTGTTAGGACTCATTTTATTGGAAGATATAGATGTGTTTCATTGCATAATTTGATTTTTTGTCTCTGTGTTTAAGGTTATAAAAGATATGTTGTCTTTGTTCTGATGTTATTAGTATTAACTTTTTTTTCCAATGATGTTTTTTTTTTTTTTTTTTTTCGACCGCCCGATGGACCATTTTCAAAATAATTTTTGTAAACCAATAAAAAAAAAAGTCGTGGCCTAAGCTTGAAATATCATTAACCATTTTTTTAGACCCTTGGAAAACCATATTCAACATTTTTGTAACAGCGATGATTTGCCATCCTGGTTGTGCACTGCATGATGATCCAGTTTTATAACTGCATATTGAACCCTTGCATTACAGATCTACTCAGAGTGCAGGCAAACGAAAGAAGAAGGGCATGGTTGTGTCTGAAGAATCCTCTGTCCTAGAACCCATGCTGCCTGAAGAAATGGCTGCAAAAAGTAAGGAATCACACACACGCACACACAAACACACGCACACAATCACTGTAATTTTATGTTATGTAAAAAACTTAAAACAGATTCATAATATGCAATAACATAGCTACCGGTACTTGTAAAACAGCTGTGTAATATCTTATGAACTATGGTGTATCAGCAATTATCTAAGTGGACTTTTATAACTATGGTGACATTGAATTAAGCAGTAGTAAATGTATACATGACATTATATTTTTCCATAGTAAGTATTTCTATTACATAATAGTCTACTGAAGGAAATATTTCTTTCAGTTTTTGTCAACATTTTTGTTTACTGTAAATGAATGGTGATGATTGAATTTAACTGCAGAATTAATACGGTCACGTGAGAATAAAATATGTTTACAGCTGTCGAGTGTTTTTATTATTTTAAGAATACAGCACATTCATTTAATTCCCAAAGAATTCAGACGATTTCAAATTAATAATGCTTATTTTGATTTTAACTGGCAGTGTTTGTGTCCATCCAAGCGTGAAACATGCTGTTACGTTAAGAAAATCAGTTTCAAAAGATTTCATTCTCATCTGTAACAAAGGGCAATTAGCATTCTGATCACAATCAATGGCCCTGGAACTTGTTTGTATACAATCTGATGACTTAATTTGCTTAATGTGCAATTTGCGAGAGTAGCGATCGGCAACGAAACCCCTGACTGCTTTTCTTTAGAGTTGTAGTAAGCGTTATGTTTGTTTAAGACTGAAAGCATGATACCTGCATTATATCCAACTGATTATGAAAGCATGAAACTTAAATTATATCCAACTATGAAAGCTTGATACATGCAATATGCATTATATCCAAGTAATTCTCAAATTATGCTACATACATGTAGACCATACCACACTTAGTCTTAAAGGATGTTGCATACACCATATCTACTAAACTTCCTATAAAGTTACATCATGTCCATGTCTTATCATGTTTATTTACTGCAAATAATATTAGTGGTCTATTTAAAGGAGCCTTTTCACGTTTTGGTAAATTGACAAAATTAAAAAAATTGTTTCAGATTCGCCAATTTTCATTGTAGGTGTGATATATGTGAGGAAACCGTAATACTGAACATATACCATGCCATTTACCATGATATGCATCTGTTGACGATTTCAAACCCTGAACATTATGAAGCATTTCAACAATTTGAACAATTGAATAATTTGGAGAGTTCTGTTGTCGTTACATTTTTTGATACTATGAGGATTGCTTATATAAAGTATTAAATACATCACTCATTGTATGAGCACGTATGGCTGAGTGGTCTAATCGATCGACTTTATTCCAGGGGTCAGTTTTTCAAGCCCAGTTGAGGGTTACTTTTTTTTCTTTCTTTCATTTTATTCTTGTTTTTTTACTGGAGCTTTTTAGATCCAATGTATGTTTACATTTATCAATGTAAAGCATTTAATGACAAACTTCAATACATGACAAAATCTGTGAAAAGGCCCCTTTAAATTTCCTTATATGCCATGATATTCTGTGAGACACTACTGCTTTGTTGTCAACTTTCAGGTATATTTGCCCCGAGTCCAGCCTTTGTGCAGCCAGAGGTCGAGGTTTCCACGCACGAGTTCTATGTACATGACCCTTACTCCAACGAAGTCATCTCCAGTGGCCGCTCTTCAGTAAGGAAAATAATCTTTTAGAGAGGAAATATTCAAACTGTTTCTGTATCATACAGAGAGTACAGTATACATAAATATGTTGTTTTGTTAGTATGAAAAAAAAAGAGTAACCTGGTTATAATTTTGAGTTGCGTGTTTAGGTGCTATTAGATGTTGACTTAATTTTTCAGTAGCTTTTAAACAAAACACGGTCTTAATGATTTTTTTTCATATCTAGAAATCAACATTAATGAAAGTATTATGGAGTGCATTCAGTTAATAGAAAAACAAATCTATACAGCTGATGTCATGTAATACCTAAAAACATTGATTTTGATTATTGAATTTTTATTTATTTATTAAACGGTTTCTTTGTATATCATTTTTGTAAAATCTGAGCTCCTCAATGATGATTATAATTATTGTCTCACCTCACACTTGTTTTTCATTGGCTTAGTCAGGTCAAAAGGCCACACTTGAGTCTATAGTACATGTACACGGTGTTTAAATCTCACACACATGTTGTTAATTTCATTGAATCTTTAAGTATAAGATTTAAATGGTAAATAAAAAAATCCCTTCCTACAGCCCAGCACTATTTTGCATGAATGAGGAATCAAACATATTATTATTTTGGTTGTACTAATAATATTTCTTTACATGCTCTAATTTAACCCTTTACCATTGTGTTACGTATTTTCACACATTTGTTTTCCCTTACAAAGTTAAATGTTATTAAAGACCTTTATTACTAGATTCAAGTTTTTAAGGCTTCATTTCCATCCCTTAGATACTGATGAGCAGCAAACAGCATAAAACCCGAACAGACTGCGAGTTACTCGCAGGCTGTTCTGGTTTTATGCTGTTTGCATTTAGCCATTTTCATTTTGCTGCTGAGTGGGAAAGGGTTTAACACACATTATTCCAAATTCAATATTTTGCAATGCTGCCTCCTGTATTAGTTATGTAACATTTTCTGTTTCAGTCTCGTGGAATGGACTTTTCAATAGCATAGAGTGGAAGGCCTTCGTACTTGGTGCTCAACTGTAAAATTGTACAATTAAATACAATGCATACTTATGTGGTTGTTTAGGCATATAAGAAGCATCAAACTTCCTCGCCGTTTCATGGATTGGTCAGGAAAAGGATACAAACATTTTTTGGGGGCCAAAGTGTTGCATTCTAGTTCGTAAATATTGGAGGTTACTTTTTGCTTAATGA
The DNA here is from genome assembly GCF_020536995.1 of Dreissena polymorpha. Lineage (NCBI taxonomy): Eukaryota > Metazoa > Mollusca > Bivalvia > Myida > Dreissenidae > Dreissena > Dreissena polymorpha. The sequence continues at coordinate 69,999,332 of NC_068356.1, forward strand.
TGTTTTTGCAATATTTACAGCATGCTAATCTAAATTCAAAAGGAATCTGTAAGTTTCTCAAAAAATTGAAAACAGTGTTCATAACTCAACTGTAAATGAATTGCAACCAATTGCACATTTGTTGATATTTTGTAAATAGTGTGTAAACTTGGATGCTTTATACATAATGCCTCCAAGCTGTTAGTTCCTGAGGACCATGTTATTACTAGGAAAGATCTTAAGCAATGTTGTTTAAGTAGGGAATGAAACTGTAGTCCATATTTTTATAATCATGAAGTGCCATTGCTAGATAAATATTATAAAATGTTTGTTGTCAGTTGTCATCATTCTTTGTCAATACTTTCTTCTAAAATTCAAGCTTAAAAAAAACATTTGCCTATCAAGAAAAACATGCTTATAAAACATCTCTTAAAACATTTTTTGGCTTACCTCAGGGCAAGCTCTTGCTAATGATTTTGTTTTGATGTTTGGTATGAGGTCCTTGGTACAGTTTTTCAGATCATGACAGTTCGAAACTGACCATTCCCGATTACACAGGCGAGCAATCTAGAACCAGCTTGGCCCTCTCGTTTAATTGTGCAAGCAAGTACAATCTATTAGATCTGTTTTTAAATATTTTTGTATCTATAGTGTTTTACCCTGAAAGAAGTGTTCTGTGATATCTTTATCTTTTTATTTATTTTATTTTTAAATTTATTATGTTAAGTGTAAACAAATGTTCACTTTATTTAAACAAATGAGTTGTTTTCTGGCAATTGTATGCTGTCTTGTTTTACATGAAAATATGTTGTTCAATATTTATATGGTATATGTATATAGTTTATTGAAACTTATGACAAAATTATAGTGTATACAAGAAATAAAAAACATATTAGAACATTTAATTTGTTTTTAAGATATTAAACCATCACCTAACTACAGCAAAAAAAGAAGAGCCCCTTTTAGTGACAAATGATTTGAAACCATTAAAAGATAAGGTTTAAAAAAAAGCAAATAGTTTTGCAGTGATCTTTTGTTGGAAATTAAAAAACTACATAACTGTTAAGTTCTCTCAAGTTTTTTCAATAATAACAAACCGTTTGCCAGATATAAACAAGTAATATTTAATTAGGGCTTCAACGTAATTTTTTTAACAAAAACGCATATATTGTTGTGTCTTTTTTAGAATATGTCACAAGACATTAAACTTTAAAATGTTTTGGCGTTTGAATTTAAGTGTTGTAGTTCATGAAAGTTTGTTTTTAGTTAAAGGAGTTTGATCTAAACTTGTCAATCTACAGCTTATCTATAACAATTTACAATGACCTACTCTTAACTTTTCAGTATTTTTGTTTTTGTAATTTTACTCTATTTTTTTAAGCAGTTTTTTTACATTTTATACAAACAAAAAACGCTATTTGTATTCATGAGCCAAAATAATTTAAGTAGATTGCTCAGTATGGTAGACAGCATTAACACACTACAATATAATAAATATGTGCCTGCTGTATGCAATGCGCTGTTCCACAGAGAAGAAATATAGATATTTGTGACATGTCACCTTTGTATCTTCAGGAGTTGTGATATGTTTTCACTAATGAGCTATCCCACTGCACATGTTTGAATTGATTCATAGAGCGACTGTTCTGCTGAGTTTAAACAGAAGCGTAGACTACGTCTTTGGTATAAAATTTGTGTGCAGAAATATTTCCTCTCATTTTAAATGATTGTTATAATTATGTGCTGCATTGTTTTATTGCAAGTTGTTAAATCCAGTTTAATAACATAATTTTTAGCTCGGCGTTTTCAGAGAAAACCGGAGGTATTGTCATAGCCAGCTTGTCGTGTCGTCCGCGGTCCAACTACCGCCGTCTGACGTCCGCCTTCCGCATCGTGCTAAAACCTTAATATTGGCTTTAAAATCAAAGTGCTTCCACCTACAACTTTGAAACTTCATATGTAGATGCACCATGATGAGTTCTACATGCCACACCCATTTTGGGGTAACTAGGTCAAAGGTCAAGGTCACTGTGACCTCTAAAAAAAAAAAATCTGACAAGCTTTCGTTTACTCAAAACTGCACCCGTAGCCGAGCGTGGCACCCGTTATGCGGTGCTCTTGTTTATTGTTGCACTTCTTATAGTTGAATTATTTATTCACAAGTAATTACCACACAGTTGTTTTTTTTCTTTTTTAGCCAACATTTCCAATGTTGTTCGTCAAAAAGTTGTATGGTATATAATACATTTTAAACATATGACATTTTTTTGATACATTTAAAAAAAATGTTGTTTTTTTTATGATACATTGTCAGGTTTATATAAAGGAATTATGAAATAAAGTTCTTAGTAAACTAATTTTCTTATCGTTATGCAGTGACCATTAAGTGGTTATTATTTTAAAGAGATATCTTTTAAACAGATACATGTACTCTGCCTATATCCTGGCTTTGAAATATAGTTAGAAAATTTATGTTTCTTATAATTAAATTGAATCAAAGGTGGTATTGTTGTTGTTGTTGTTTTTCACTTGTTTGCCGCATATCAACCGCAGAAATATGGCCTATTAAGTGTACGCTAATTCAAACTACACAATAGTGTTCGCGGATAGAAAAATACACTACGGAGATCACTTCATGTGTCCTCACTGGTTTATCATGAGTTTTTATTTCTCCGCCATCAAAAAATAATGGTATGTTAATACTTTATAAACAGGCAGTTTTCTTTCGACACATTTTAATCACACTGTCAGAGCCACGTCGTGCGAAAACGGGTCTTATGGCGTTCCGGCAAGGGTAGTTAAAGCCTAGCCTGTGTCATTACGAAGTCTGATCATGAGCTACGCTGTTATAATATCAGGCAAGTCTTCATGGTCTCATTAGGTATCTCTTGATCTGACTGTGAGGTGCGCGGGTTGGGCTTTAGCAACGGCATGTGGCATAAGACCCATTTTCTCATGACGCGGGACTTTAAAAATCACATTGCGTCCCGTAAATGGAACATCTAAGTGCAATACTTTCTGATAAAAATACTAAATTCTATCTGTGATATTTATAGCAAACTGACTAATTTCGGAAGCTTTTCAGACTTTCAAAAACGATTTCCAGACGGGCTGACCGAGTACGACAACCATTTGTGGTTAGATAATGAAACTATTTCCCTGCTTTTATCACACTACAGTATTTCAGTAGCGTTTGTTTCCTAATCGCGAAAACAATGTTGTGTTATCAAGGTTTATCGATAGTACAGTATGTCTTTCCCTGACGATTTAGTTGAAGAGTACTGACACGGAAATTCTGCAAGAGGGATTTTAACGCGCAATTGTAACTGGGCCTTATATACTACATAATTATAGTATTAGATTTTTATTTACAACTTGATTTTTTTTTCAATATCGGCAATAGAAATTTATCAATAAATATGTACCGCATATTCATCAATAAATAACCAAAAGCTGATATTACTACAGTATATAAACGACATCATGCATCAAGGAACTCTTTCAAATGAATCAATACAGATCTCCTTATAGACTGAGAAAAGACCCGGTTAGAGCTCGTTTGATGGTCTGGAATGCGGTGTAAATCACGATGTCAATTCACTAGGTACGTGTCATTAGCGTACGCAGAAAACATGTGAGTAGACTAATTTATCGCCATATTATTCCTGAAATATGCCAAGAAATCAAAGCATAACAAATTTGACATAATTTCCTTCATATATATCCGGATTATCAGAGCGCAGTCAACCTGATTACGTGACATGCACAATGACTGGTACCAAACTGTGACGAATAAAAAACGATTATATTACAAAACTAGATCTTTAATCAAAATGTATACATTTATTGATTGTTTTCTCATATTATTAAATAATGCATGCATCATAAAGAAACAGTCGGCAGCAGGACCACAAGTGGGTCGTCGTTACCACGACTTAAAACACAAACATGCAAAAAAGTTACTAGAAAAGTAAAAGTCATCTAAACAAAGTCCTTTTATTTGCAAGGTCCTGCAGTAAATTGATCGCCATCTCCTTAGGACCTGCTTGGCTTGCTTTTTCTTTTCTTCCGTGATCTTGTAAATAATCTTCTTAAGAATTTGCCTATTTTAGACCTTCTACTTTTGTTTTTTTCCACATGAGCATCAGGCATGTCATCAGCTTCGATCAGATCACGTTCAGGGCTCTGGCGGGCGGGGTAACGTTCAGTAGGGAAATGTCGAGCAAATGCACCTTTAAACTGGAATTTCTTATTATTGGTGACCTCTGTTGCACATTCAGGCAAACTCGAGTTTTCAACAATCGGGTGAATAGGAACCACTTTGACCACGTCGTCTTTCACTAAGTCGTCTTTAACAACGTTGTCTATGCAATAACAACTCCTACCGCAGTCAAAGAAGGGACCCGGTGGTGGCACCACAACCATAACGTCTTCGCAAAATCTGACGTGATATGATATGCCTGCTTTCACGACATTGACTGTGCCATGCGCTTGGAGCTGAATGTCGCCTGATATAACTTCATCATCGCTTAAACATTCTTCTGCAGGGCTTGATTCGCTCCTGTGTGAAGCAATTGATCCGTAAGAAGTTTGAGAGGCGGACCCTTCGGAATTGTGCGGCAAACGTCCGTAAGCGGAGAGACACACGGATGATGAGGAAAATATCGAGGCGTGGCTAGAATACGCGAAGATCGAGCTAGTGCTGTCAGCTTGCCGTAAAGAAGCATGTTCTTCGTCATCAAAATGGGAAATCGCTGCGCGGACGTCGTGGGATTTGGACTCGTTAATAAAGTTTGGTACAAAGCTGTTTGTTTGACAATGTCCACTGCGCAAGGGTGTACTACACCCACTTACACATCTATAGAAGCTCTGTTCAGAGTAGAAACCTTGCCTTGACATACTGTTTCTGTTCAGCTCAGCACTAGAATGCCTTCTCGTTTCATTCAAGATATGTCGAGCACCGGATGCGTTCCTTTGAAGTTCGATTCTCGTATCGCTAGAAATGCGCCTTTGGCAAGGGCTCATCTCATTATGAACACTCAGTCTGGTTTCAAAGTATTCAGAAATGCCCTGAAGGTTTGTTTGAGAATGTCCACTGCGCGAGGGTGTACTGCACTCACTTACACATCTATAGAAGCTCTGTTCAGAGTAGAAACCTTGCCTTAACATACCGTTTCTGTTCAGCTCAGCACTAGAATGCCTTCTCGTTTCGTTCAGGAAATGTCGTGCACCGGATGAGTTCCTTTGAAGATCAATTCTCGTATCGCTAGAAATGCGCCTTTGGCAAGGGCTCACCTCATAATGAACACTCAGTCTGGTTTCAAAGTATTCACAAATTCCCCAAAGGTCAACCGTTCTGAGTCCAGACTCGATGCATTCAACACTCCTATAGCTAATTCGACTACAATTGCTGAAACTCCAGCTTCGGTACTCATAGCGAAGATCAGGACTAATGCTTGCCCGCGAGTGTAGATCGACGGACCTGGTGGACACTCTCATTATTTCTATGACGACCCACACATCCGGGTCGTTTGTGTTGTCATCGTTTGCGTTGGGCGTCCACAAGACGCGGAGGGAACAGCGAGAGTCGAATGCGTAGCACGGATGTAGAGTGTATCGCTGTACGTGAGGAGGAGAAAATACACGTGATAAGAACCTAGATTTACAGTATTTATCAATATTTTAAATGTCTGTTATAAATTGTATGAATGATTTATACAAGTTTTCAATATTTCATACACTATTCATTTAAAATAAAAATTAGATCAGTAAAAAGCCAATACTGAAAGCATGTGCTTATTGTCTACCTCATAACTGCCGCGGTCAGGGATGACAGTGGTCACTCGAATGAAGCTCGCCATGACTGATGGACTTTGAAGATGCTGAAGGTATCTGAACACCGACGACGTCGAAGTGCTCAGCATGACGTCACTTGGCGCACCGAGGGGTCTGTAGTTATCCCCTATGTTATAGACGGAGTCCGCCTCGATCCCGAGCACGACAAGCTCTGCCTCAAGGACATCATCTGTATATTCACCAACCAGCGCGTCTCTCTTAGTGTAGTATTCCTCGAGCTCGTCTGTTGTGAAGTCCTCTGCGATATCATTAAAGTAACATGAATACGTTTGGTGCCAAACTTAGCATAACTAGAGCTTTGTCACAGACGTGACGAATACTCCCACATGCCGCATTGACACAGAATATTTTGCACGTTGTCTTCACAAAAAACAGCGGACACCATGCTCAATGTTTAAAACGCACAAGTGACCCCGTGACCTAGTTTTTAGCCCGGCATGACCCATGTTTAAATTTAACCGATACATCATCTAGTTACAACTTCTGACCAAGTGTGGTAAACATCGGATGAAAACTACTTGAATTAGAGAGCGGACACCATGCTCAATGTTTAAAACGCACCAAGTGACACCATGACCCGGCATGAACCATATTCGAACTTGACCTAGACATCATCTAGATACAACATCGGATGAAAACAACTTGAATTAAAGAGCGGGCACTTAATACGGACCGACAGACAGACCGACAGACAATTTCACTCCTATATACCCCTAAACTTCGTTTGTGGGGGTATAACAAGAAATGTTGTGCAATATGTATACGGCCTCCTCCCGTCCTAACGACATGCAGACAAGTTTTAAATAAAAAAGGGTGCCGTTTTGTTGCAAAGGACTCTTCAAAATCATAGCCGTCATGTACTCATGGTACTAATGTTTTGTGCCATAATATATGCGAGATGTTTGTAAAACATGTATATTGATTAGTCATTACTCCACGTTGGATAGTTTTATGTGAACGCAACGTTCTCCAGAAGATACAATGGAGAAACTAATTTCAATGATAAAGCCCCTGTAGCCTTGATTTCATGACCTCATTATCAATATGCGTAATTATTTTTTAACAAGGCTAAACTCACGAAACTACTCTTTGAACCTTCACGTTGGATGATCGAAGGGCATTCTCATCGATCGAAGCTCACAGCGTTCTCATAAAGAATGGCATGTCGTGTAACTAGCTCTGGCGACGTTGACGTTTGAACTCAAAATCAACAAACGCGTATTTTCTCTTTTGACTAACGGGATACCATAATGAATCATAGGTGGTGTTATGAAGATTTTTCAGCGTAAACGAATGGTCTACCGAAACACAGGGCGACTAACCTATCCATTGAAAGTTGAAATGCAATATTCCACACCTTCTTTACAGTAGTCGTCAAAAACTTCTATACAGTACACGCATCATGTACCTCAATTGTCTGAAACCTTTATAAGTTCCCTTTAGATAACATGTTCACAACATAATGTACACTCTAAATTATATTTTGCAACCTAATTAACAAATTCGGTGTTCACAAATAAACATGTAGAACATAAACTTGCGCGTAAGTACAATGCATTGTCTGAAAATGTATGCAACGGTTAAACGGATTAAATAAATTAACCTTTAAAAACAGTTTTCCTAGGTTGGTGTCATTTTTAAGTGTTAATAAACGTACGTTAAAAATAAAACGAACATAAAATAATGCAATACATTAATGCCTTATTTAATACCCACGGATCAAAACGACATTGGTAATAAGTCCTTTAGTAACGTTTATCGCAAAAATATTACGATTTTCTCACGATCTGATAATAAACTTAAAAATGTCAACTAATTTTAATGTGTTTGTGTGCATGGATCAATCGCGACTTGCTTTTGTGTGATGTTTTTGTATCTTTAGAATGATAGTTTTGTTATAAGTCTATAGGCTAAATACATTGGCTCATACCACACCCATTTCAACTACGCTCTGGACAATACCACAAGAACTTACCATCAATGTCTGTCTCCAACATTTCGGCCAATCTGTCTTCGTTCACAGCAAGCTGAACCAGTTCATCTATATCTTGCCGCCGCGGTCTCGTTATTTCTTTCTTCTTTGTGAATTCTACTTCTGCCCTCTCACAATAAAACCTTTCACGTGGTCCGCTATCGCTACTCTCGTCCGAGCCTTCGTTTTCCCCTTCTTCTGACCCTGTTTCGTCCTCTGAATCGTATCCTAAATTGTCTTTATATTCTGTCACTACATTTTCTTGACACAAAGGCTTGCACATACAATTGCCCATTACTAGTTTAACATTTTAAAACATATAATAAGCTCAAAAAATAATATGCGCCCATCCATTATGGCGCATCTTCAGTAGCTAAATGAATGCGTTGTCAAGATGACGACGTCATGATATGTAATACGCATGCGCCATATAACACAATTATGACGTCAACTTTATTAATTCAAATAAAAAAATATTATTCATAATATGCAAGTGAATATCTATCCAACGTGCAAAATTAAGAATGAAAGAATAACAAAAATTAGTATGAAGCAGATATTTGTTTGAGAAACTATATACATGAAGTAAAACGCCTAAATTGATAACAATTTATATAATTTAGTTGCTTGTATTGATGTTAGACGGAAGACACGTTACAAACATAATTATTGAAAAGGATGCCAAGTAACGCACCTTCATAGCCTGTTTTTTTTTAGTTTTTAGTTTAGTTTTTTTCGACATAACTGGGTCATGGCCTTAAACAAAAATACATATGTTATAATGTGTACTAGTATCTGAAAATGTAAGTATGCCACAGCGATTCAACTGGGTATTGTTGCAGTTTTCGGCCAGTTTTTCAACGATACGTGTCTTGTTGCTGGAAGTTATAATTTTTTTGGTACGGTCTTGTATTGGGAGGGGGAGGGAGTACCCAGAGAAAACCAGCCTGCCATTATATACAGCGTCATCGTACAAACGTGTATCGCATACATCCCGCTTAATGCACGTGTGTTGAGGTGCGTGAAGTTGGCTCGCCGTTCGCCGTTCGACATTAGCACAACATTCAAATTACCGAATGCTGAGCTGGCTCGGCGTTCCAGCTCGACATTCAGTTCGACATTCGGAAATAATGTTGTACAATTAATTTTGAATGTCGAGCTGGCTCGGCATTCCAGCTCTACGTTCAGTTCGACATTCGAAAATAATGTTGTACAATTATTTTTGAATGTCGAGCTGGCTCGGCATTCCAGCTCGACATTCAGTTCGACATTCGGATATTGTGTTGTATGCTTATTTTCGAATGTTTAGCTGGCTCGGCATTCCAGCCCGACATTCAGTTCGACATTCGGAGATGATGTTGTACAATTACTTTTGAATGTCGAGCTGGCTCGGCATTCCAGCTCGACATTCAGTTCGACATTCGGATATAGTGTTGTATGCTTATTTTCGAATGTTGAGCTGGCTCGGTATTCCAGCTCGACATTCAATTCGACATTCGGATATAGTGTTGTATGCTTTTTTTCGAATGTTGAACTGGCTCGGCATTCCAGTTCGACATTCGGAAATAATGTTGTACAATAACTTTTGAATGTTGAGCTGTAAGTAATCCAAAAATCAAAAGTAATTGTACAACATTATTTCCGAATGTCCAACTGAATGTCGAGCTGGAATGCCGAGCCAGTTCAACATTCAAAAATAGGCATACAACACTATATCCTAATGTCGAACTGAATGTCGAGCTGGAATGCCGAGTCAGCTCGACATTTAAAATTAAGTGTACAACATTATCTCCGAATGTCGAACTGAATGTCGAGCTGGAATGCCGAGCCAGCTAAACATTCGAAAATTAGCATAAAACACTATATCCGAATGTCGAACTGAATGTCGAGCTGGAATGTCGAGCCAGCTCAACATTCGAAAATAAGCATACAACACTATATCCGAATGTCGAAGTGAATGTCGAACTGGAATGCCGAGCCAGCTCAACATTCGAAAATAAGCAAACAACACTACATCCGAATGTCGACCTAAATGTCGAGCTGGAATGCCGAGCCAGCTCAACATTCGAAAATAAGCATACAACACTATATCCGAATGTGGAACTGAATGTCGGGCTGGAATGCCGAGCCAGCTCAACATTCGAAAATAAGCATACAACACTATATCCGAATGTGGAACTGAATGTCGGGCTGGAATGCCGAGCCAGCTCAACATTCGAAAATAAGCATACAATACTTTATCCGAATGTCGAACTGAATGTCGAGCTGGAATACCGAGCCAGCTCGACATTCAAAAATAACTGTACAACATAATCTCCGGATGTCGAACTGAATGTCGAGCTGGAATGCCGAGCCAGCTCAACATTCGAAAATAAGCATACAACACTATATCCAAATGTCGAACTGCATGTCGAGCTGAAATGCCGAGCCAGCTCGACATTAACAAATAATTGTACAACATTGTCTCCGAATGTCGAACTGAGTGTCGAGCTGGAATGCCGAGACAGCTAAACATTCGAAAATAAGCATACAACATTATATCCGAATGTCAATCTGAATGTCGAGCTGGAATGCCAAGCCAGCTCAACATTCGAATATATGCATACAGCACTATATCCGAATGTCGAACTGAATGTCGAGCTGAAATTCCGAGCCAGCTCGACATTCAACAATAATTGTACAACATTATCTCAGAATGTCGAACTGACTGTCGAGCTGGAATGCCGAGCCAGCTCAACATTCGGTAATTTGAATGTTGTGCTAATGTCGAACGTCGAAAAGCGAGCCAACTTCACGCACCTAAAGCAGCTTTGTTGTACAATTATTGGTACATATGTGGTGACCAACGCATCAGGACTCTGAATTACATTCAATAAAATCTTTATCCATCGAACATACTGACATATTATGAACCTTATAATTATATTGTTAAAGAATATTTCGATGATCATCCGAATCAACGCCCAAATTACATTCTTTTGTTCGTCTCGGTTATTGCCAACATCCTCAGAAAGTGTGACGGGCGAATCGATTCATAGCGTTTCAAAAGATGGCAGGTTAGAGATAAAGAATTAGAATCCAAGGTTGACAAAACATAACCTCCATAGACGGGACTAGGTTTTTAGAATATAAAATACGCACCTAGCGCGTTTATTGCCATACACAAAATCAGGTAACGCTTGCTATTGGTTTTCATGCGTTATTACTACATACGGAATAGATTTCATGTGAAATGGAAAGCAATGTAGTCGTTGTCCGGATCTATACAACACAAAACACAATGTAATCCGTTGGTAAGATAACAGCTTTCTCCTTTAATGCAACAATTATAGTTTCATTTAAATATAGATCTAGATCCTATAGTTTATTGGTAAGCTTGGTTTGAAACTCGAATTCGTGAGTGTATATATATATATATATATATATATATATATATATATATATATATATATATATATATATATATATATATATATATATATATATATATATATATATACATATATCTCATGGAATAAATCAATGATAATAAGTGATAAATCGCCAATACTTCGCATCGTTTGCATAATTTGTCCGTCGCAACAATCCTTCAAACACTGGTGACGGACCACCGGTAACACGGTGTTTCAGCAAGATCGAGGTTTCTCATAGAGCCGCCAAGTTCCCCTTTCGGTCTGTGCTTCCGGGGACTTAGGTCAGGGGTCACGGGTTGAATACCAAACACCGTCTCCATGCCGTTTTCCGTCAATGTCGTGTTGTAGTGCACGCAGTCGGTCCGTTGACTGTTAAGGTCACTGGCGAGTCCACATTGGTTAATATCTAGACGGGAACTGCATATAGGCTCGTCTATAAACTGTATTGAGTCCACAGAGGGCGTCGTCACTAGGCTGTTTAAACTGCCATCTTCTTCTATCGTCCGCAACGAGCCTCGAATAATGTCTTTGTTTCTCGGCTCTTCCTTGTAATCCACAAACGCTATGTAGTTTTCTGTTTTAACGCCGTCGTAGACATCGTCACTATTGTCTTTAACAGTGCTGTCCATGTCATCGTCGGCACTGAATTCGAGAATCTGCGCGACCACCTCCGACAATCGGCGGTTTTGGAAGGGATCCATCACTTCCGAAATCTGCGGTAAGCTCTCATCTGTTCCACTCATTTTATTCCATACGATCGTTCATGTGATAATATTAAGTACTATTTTCTACACCTGCATGTAATCCCATCTTACAATTGCATATAAATGCAAGTCAACCGTTGTGTATAACGTCTACCAATTGCTTGCCAATAAACGAATTGCGTCTTCCATTAAACTCCTTTCGATTGCAACCGTCTCAAAACGATATTTTATTCCACAAGTGCTAAGCCATAATACTGAGAATCAAGATGTCTGGTTACATAAGAATTCCATTTTTATATTCATTTAGGTCGAACACAATTTATAGAGCCGTTCTAACACAAACATGCTACAACCGTAATAATTGTTTTCACAAACAGCCGGTGGTAGACACTCGATATAACAACTCTCCGCGCATTGGGATTATCGCAAGAAACTATTGGGAAAAATCTTTCACTGCCGGTACTTGCAGACAGCCAAATGGAAGACTTGTTGCTTTTTGTTCGCTTCATGCGCGGGTAATGATAGGTTTCAGCCAGTCTCTACCGGGGGGGGGGGGGGGGGGGGGTCGATACACTCGTGCGTCGTTCGCTGGGAAACAGTTACAACAGCGGCCTAGTGACGTCACGTTACAGTCTCACGGAAGCGTTCGTAGATCATTCAACACAAGACGTGCGTGAAGTTGGCACTGACATCGACATTCTACATTCGAACATCGAGCTGGGATGAATATCAAGCTAGCTCTGACATCGACATTCGGCAATAGTCCCGAATATCGAGCTAGGGCGAATGATAGAGCCAGATCTGATATCGACATTCGCACTTGTCCCGAATATCGAGCTGGGGTGAATGTCGAGCCAGCTCTGATCTCGACATTCGGCAACAGTCACGAATATCGAGCTGGGGCGAATGTCGAGCCAGCTCTGACATCGACATTCGGCACTAATCCCGAATATCGAGCTGGGACGAGTGTTGAGCTAGCTTTGACATTGACATTCGGCACTAGTCCCGATTATCAAGCTGGAGCGAATGTCGAGCATGCTATGGCATCGACATTCGGCATTTGTCCCGAATATCGAGCTGAGAAGAATGTCGAGCCAGCTCTGACATCAACATTCGACACTAGTCCCGAATGTCTAGCTGGGCGAATGTCGAGCCAGCTCTGACATCGACATTAGTCCCGAATATCGAACTGGGGTGAATGTCGAGCCAGCTCTGACATCGACATTTGGCACTAGTCCCGAATATCAAGCTGGGGCGAATGTCGAGCCAGCACTAACATCGACATTTGGCACTAGTTCCGAATATCGAGCTGGGGCGACTGTCAAGCCAGCTCTGACATCGAAATTCGGCACTAGTCCCGAATATAGAGCTGGGGCGAATGTCGAGCCAGCTTTGACTTGGAAATTCGGCACTAGCCTTTAATATCAAACTGGTGCGAATGTCGAGCCAGCTCTGACATCGACATTCGACACTAGTCCCGAAGATCGAGCTGGGACGAATATCGAGGTAGCTCTAACATCGACGTTCGGCACTAGTCCCAAATATCGAGCTGGGGCGAATGTCGAGCCAGCTCTGACATCGACATTCGGCACTAGACCCAAATATCAAAGTGTGGCGAATGTCGAGCCAACTCTAACATAGACATTTGACACTAGTCCCGAATATCGAGCTTGGGCGAATGACGAGCCAGCTTTGACATCGAGATTCGACACTAGTCCCGAATATCGAGCTGGCGCAAATGTTTACCAAGGTCTGACATCGACATTCGACACTAGTCCCGAATATCGAGCTGGGGCGAATGTTGAGCCAGCTCTGACATCGACATAGGGCACTAGTCCCGAATATCGAGCTTGGGCGAATATCGAGCCAGCTCTGACATCGACATTCGACATAAGTCCCGAATATCGAGCCGGAGCGAATGTTTAGCCAGCTCTGACATCGACATTCGACAGTAGTCCCGAATATTGAGCTTGGGCGAATGTTGAGCCAGCTCTGACATCGACATCCGACACTTGTCTCGAATATCGAGCTGGGGCGAATGTCGAGCCAGCTTTGACATCGAAATTCGACACTTAACCCGAATATCGAGCTGGGGCGAATGTTGAGCCAGCTCGATATCGACATTCGACACTAGTCCCGAATATCGAACTAGGGCGAATGTTGAGCCAGCTCTGACATCAACATTCGGCACTAGTCCCGAATATCGAGCTGGGTTAATGTTTCAAGCCAGCTGTGACATTGGTATTCGGCACTTGTCCCGAATATCGAGCTGGGGCGAATTTTGAGCCAGCTCTGACATCGACATTCCACATGAGTCCCGAATATCGAGCTGGGGCGAATGTTGAGTCAGCTCTGACATCGACATTCGACACTAGTCCCGAATATCGAGCTGGGGAGAATGTTGAGCCAGCTTTGACATCGACATTCGGCACTTGTCCCGAATATCGAGCTGGGACGAATGTTGAGCCAGTTCTGACATCGACATTCGACACTAGTCCCGAATATCGAGCTGGGGCGAATGTTGAGTCAGCTCTGACATCGACATTCGACACTAGTCCCGAATATCGAGCTGGGGAGAATGTTGAGCCAGCTTTGACTTCGACATTCGGCACTTGTCCCGAATATCGAGCTGGGACGAATGTTGAGCCAGTTCTGACATCGACATTCGACACTAGTCCCGAATATCGAGCTGGGGCGAATGTTGAGTCAGCTCTTACATCGACATTCGACACTAGTCCCGAATATCGAGCTGGGGAGAATGTTGAGCCAGCTCTGACATCGACATTCGGCACGTGTCCCGAATATCGAGCTGGGACGAATGTTGAGCCAGTTTTGACATCGACATTCGACACTAGTCCCGAATATCGAGCTGCGGCGAATGTTGAGTCAGCTCTGACATCGACATTCGACACTTGTCCGGAATATCGAGCTGGGACGAATGTTAAGCCAGTTCTGACATCGAAATTCGACATTAGTCCCGAATATCCAGCTGGGGCGAATGTTTAGCCAGCTCTGACATCGAAATTAGACACTAGTCCCGAATATAGAGCTGGGACGAATGTTGAGACAGCTCTGACATCGACATT
Organism: Dreissena polymorpha; assembly: GCF_020536995.1. NCBI lineage: Eukaryota > Metazoa > Mollusca > Bivalvia > Myida > Dreissenidae > Dreissena > Dreissena polymorpha. Next base: position 70,014,342 of record NC_068356.1, read on the forward strand.
CGACACTTATCCCGAATATCGGGCTTGGGCGAATGTTTAGCCAGCTCTGACATCGACATTCGGTACTTGTCCCGAATATCGAGCTGGGGCGAATGTTTCAAGCAAGCTGTGACATTGACATTCGGCACTTGTCCCCAATATTGAGCTGGGGCGAATGTTAAGCCAGCTCTGACATCGACATTAGTCACAATATCGAGTTGGGGCGAATGTCGAGCCAGCTTTGACATCGACATTCCGCACTAGTGTCAAATATCAAGCTTAGGCGAATATAGAGCAAGCTTTGACATCGACATTCGACACTTAACCCGATTATCAAGCTGGGGCGAATGTTGAGCCAGCTTTGACATCGATATTCGGCTCTAGTCCCGAATATCGAGCTAGGGCAAATGTCAGGCAAGCTTTGACATCGACATTCGACACTAGTTCCAACTATCGAGCATAGAGAATATCGAGACAGCTCTGACATCGACATTCGGCACTATTCTCGTATATCGGGCTGGGGCGAACGTCGAGCCAGCTCTGATATCGACATTCGACACTTGTCCCGACTATCGAGTTGGGGCGAATATCGAGCCAGCTTTGACTTCGACAGTCGTCACAAGTCCCGAATATCAAGCTGGGGCAAATGTCGAGCAAGCTCTGACATCGACATTTGTCCCGAATATCGAGCTGGGACGAATGTCGAGCCAGCTCTGACATCGACGTTCGGCATTAGTCCCGAATATCGAGCTTGGATGTTGTCGGGCTAGCTCTGACATCGACATTCGGCACTAGTCCCGAATATCGAGCTGGGACGAATGTTGAGCCAGATCTGACATCGACATTTGGCACTAGTCCCAAATATCGAGCTGGGACGAATGTCAAGCCAGCTCTGACATCGACGTTCGGCATTAGTCCCGAGTATCGAGCTTGGATGATGTCGGGCTAGCTCTGACATCGACATTCGGCACTAGTCCCGAATATTGATCTGGGACGAATGTTGAGCCAGCTCTGACATCGACATTTGGCACTAGTCCCGAATATCAAGCTGGGGCGAATGTCGAGCCAGCCCTGACATCGACATTCGATAATAGTTTCAAATATAGAGCTAGGGCGAATGTTGAGCCAGCTCTGACATCGATATTTGACAATTGTCCCAAATATCGAGCTGGGACGAATATCGAGATAGCTCTTATGTCGACATTTGGCACTAGTCTCGAATTTCGAGATGTGCGAATGTCGAGCCAGCTCTGACATCGAAATTCGACACTAGTCCCGAATTTCGAGCTGGGACGAATATCGAGCTAGCTCTGACATCGACATTCGACACTAGTCCCGAATTTTGAGCTGGGACGAATATCGAGCTTGCTCTGACATCGACATTCGGCACTAGTTCCGAAAATCTAGCTGGGTCGAATATCGAGTCAGCTCTGACATCGACATTCGACACATATATCGAGCTTTGACATCGACATTCGACACTTATCCCGAATATCATGCTGGGGCGAATGTTGAGCCAGCTCTGACATCGATATTCGGCTCTAGTCCCGAATATCGAGCTAGGGCGAATGTCAGGCAAGCTTTTACATCGACATTCGACACTAATTCCAACTACCGAGCATAGAGAATATCGAGACAGCTCTGACATCGACATTCGGCACTATTCTCGTATATCGAGCTGGGGCGAACGTCGAGCCAGCTCTGATATCGACATTCGACACTTGTCCCGACTATCGAGTTGGGGCAAATATCGAGCCAGCTTTGACTTCGACAGTCGTCACCAGTCCCGAATATCAAGCTGGGGCGAATGTCGAGCCAGCTCTGACATCGACATTAGTCCCGAATATCGAGCTGGGATGAATGTCGAGCCAGCTCTGACATCGACGTTCGGCATTAGTCCCGAATATCGAGCTTGGATGATGTCAGGCTAGCTCTGACATCGACATTCGGCACTAGTCCCGAATATCGAGCTGGGACGAATGTTGAGCCAGCTCTGACATCGACATTTGGCACTAATCCCGAATATCGAGCTGGGACGAATGTCGAGCCAGCTCTGACATCGACGTTTGGCATTAGTCCCGAATATCGAGCTTGGATGATGTCGGGCTAGCTCTGACATCGACATTCGGCACTAGTCCCGAATATCGAGCTGGGACGAATGTTGAGCCAGCTCTGACATCGATATTTGGTACTAGTCCCGAATATCGAGCTGGGGCGAATGTCGAGCCAGCTTTGACATCGACATTCGACACTTATCCCGAATATCATGCTGGGGCGAATGTTGAGCCAGCTCTGACATCGACATTCGGCACTAGTCCTAAACATCGGGCTGGGACGAATTTCGAGCCAGCTCTGACATCAACATTCGGCACTTGTCCCAAGTATCGAGTTGGGGCGAATATCGAGCCAGCTCTGACATTTACAGTCGTCACTAGTCCCAACTATCGAGCTGGGGCGAACGTCGAGTCAGCTCTGACATCGAAATTCGACACGAGTCCCGAATATCACATATCGATACTATAAATAGTAACAAAATGCGGGCCGTTATTCGTGTCTAGCTTGCCAATATAAATGATTTCAGCCCGCTGAGCCGGGCCGATTTTTCATAACAGAAAAGAATGGGATCGCGCGGCTTATACTGAACAAAATCAAAATGACGTCTACATTCAGTCTTAGCCAACGGTGATCAATAAAATTAAGCCACAACTCAACGAAAGAATTTAACATAATTATAATGATACATAGCACACAATTTGGATAATACAAATATCGATTGAAACTGAAACTCATCTGCACATTAAATTGGTGTCTCTAGTATTTGTGTTTTAACAAGATTCGTCAAACACTGTGAAACAGCAATATTTATAGAAAAGTACACACATACTTCGATGACAACTTAAATCCGGTTCTTAAAATAATACAATAACAAAGATGTGTATATCCATTTTCTGTTATTTCATCCGTTTATCTACTTTGAGATTAAATCACATTTTTTTAAACGACTGCATCGAATGCTTAGCACTTTCACCATAAACACGATTTACGAAATCGAATGTCGAACCGATTATAATAATTGTATTTCTATCGAAGCCCCCAATTATGCATGACAAACACAAAATCCGAAATACGTTTTAGAATCGTTCGATGCTAAAAATAATATTTAACTAATAAATAAAAACCCTCGACGTCCGAATTGTTGTCATAAAATCCAGAGAATCTAGCTAGTTTCGTCATTAAAATGACGTCAAATGAGATATAAATTGCGTAATCAAATGAGATATAAATTGCGTATTCAATTGAATTAAAATAAAAGTACGGAAAGCTGGTTCTGTTTAGATTTTAGTGAAGGTCCAAAATAGTAGGATATGTTATATAAACGATAACACACGGCAGAGCTGGGCCGGACGTCTAAAATCGGCCCTAGCCGCATAATGGCCCTCGGGCCGTTATGTTGGCAGTGGGCCATTGTGTCACACCGGTCTTTACTGACAATAACGTAGTGACGTCACCATCTATGTATAGAATGGGCAGTGGGCCGATTATAGACGTCCGGCCCAGCTCTATCGTGTGTTATTTTCTAAATATCGAGCTTAGACGAATGTCGGGCTGGCTCTGACATCGACATTCGGCACTAGTCATGAATATCAAGCTGGGGCGAATAATTAGCCAGCTCTGACATCGATATTTGACACTAGTCCCAAATATCGAGTTGGGACGAATATCGAAATAGCTCTTACGTCGACATTTGGCACTAGTCCCGAATTTCGAGTTGGGGCGAATGTCGAGCCAGCTCTGACATCGACATTCGACACTAGTCCCGAATATTGAGCTGGGGCGAATATTGAGCCAGCTCTGACATCGACATTCGACACTAGTCCCGAATATCGAGCTTGGCGAATATTGAGCCAGCTCTGACATCGAATATCGAGCTGGGGCGAATGTTGAGCCACTTCTAACATCGACATTCGACACTAGTCCCGATTGTCAAGCTGGGGCGAATGGTTAGCCAGTTGTGACATTGACATTCGGCACTAGTACCGAATATCGAGCTGGGGCGAATGTTGAGCCAGCTGTGAAATAACATTCGGTACTAGTCCATAATATCGAGCAGGGGCGAATGTCGAGCCAGCTCTGATATCGACATTCGAAATAAGTCCCAAATATCGAGCTAGGGCGAATGTTGAGCCAGCCCCGACATCAACATTCGACACCAGTCCCGAATATCACTCTGGGACGAATGTCGAGTTAGCTCTGACATCGATATTCTGCACTACTCCCGAATATCGAGCTGGGGCGAATGTTGAGCCATCTCTGACATTGACATCCGGCACTAGTCCCGAATATAGAGCTGGGGCGAATGTTGAGTTGATGATATTTGTGAATGCTTTAAAAAATAGTTCCGACCTTATTAAAAGGCATTATCATACCTCACATTAAGTTTCTTCTTTGCGTATATAAACTACACTGGTCCGTTATTTTTAATAGTGACCGGTAAATGACATGCTTTAGTCTGAATAAACGATTCTGTTCTGTTCTGGTAAAGATGCGCGCGCATCTAGTCAGCGGGCGCTATTCAGAATAGCGCCCGCTGACTAGATGCGCGTGCATCTAATAGTGCCCGCTAGAATGGTTATTTTTAACATTTGTGCAAGGTTACCGACGCAGAGATTTTTGCTTCATATACTTTATGAAGCCTTCGGGCTTCGGTCCATATACTATTTGGGGCTGCCTGGCTGGTTACTATTTTACCATAGGGCCCTCAGTTAGGTTTTCTATTTCTTTATTAACAAACAATCAAAGCGCATGTCTCAGTTATAAGTTTTGCCCTATAAATAACCCTTAAATTTACTTTCACAAAGTGTGATAGATTTGTGAGGATAAATATGGATATGTATCTGTGCAACGGACTTTAGGGTTGAAACTTGACCAAAATTGCGTATCATACTTTGGGGTTCAACCCAAAAGTGCGCTGTAACACGGGCGCATGCAAAAAGACTACCTGTATTTTATGTTAACTTATTTAAGTTATTGCTTTTAATTACACACTTGCTTTTTGTTTTTCATTAATTTTAATTTTGCAAAGTTTTGTAAATTAATAAAGGCTCAGTTTTCCTGCGATCTTTGGCCAAATTCCTGTTCATGCTTGATGTACGTTTAGGAATCATAGTTTATTTATTTATATATATTTCTATAAAACGGGGTCTGCAAATTGAACCGAACCGGTATTTTAAAGTGCCTTCAAGAAAATCTAAGACAATTCTTAAAATTATATAATAATGATGAACAGATGGCTGTTTTGTGCATCTGTTGTTGTTTTTTTTGCATTGTTTCCCTCTTTTTCTGAAAGTACAGTATTCTTAAATTGCTTAAAGTTTTTAATTTTGCAAGAATAATCTTGACGATTGTGCTATACAAATTAAGTTTAATTTAGGTTTTCTTTTGGAATACCAGACCTGATCGTTTGTGATATTCGTCCCAGTTATTCGCCCGAGCTCGAGTTTTGCCCCAGATCGATCATCGAGACAAGTGCCGGATATCGATGTCTGAGCTGGCTCGATATTCGCCCCAGCTTGATATTCGGGATTTGTGTCGAATGTCGATGTCAGAGCTGGCTCGGCACTTACCCCAGCTCAATATTCGGGACTCGTGCCGAATGTCGATGTCAGAGCTCGATCGACATTCGCCCGAGCTCGATTTTCGGGACAAATGTCGAATGTCTGTTTGAGATGCTGGCTCGACATTCTCCCAAGCTCGATATTATGGACTAGTGCCGAATGTTGATGTCAGAGCTGGTTCGACATTCGCCCCAGCTCGATATTCGGGATTTGTGTCGAATTTCGAGGTCAAGCTGACTCGACATTCACCCCAGCTCGATATTCGGACCTAGTGCCGAATGTCGTTGTCAGAGCTAGCTCGATATTCGTCCCAGCTGGATATTCGGGAATAGTGCCGACTAGTGCATATGTCGATGCTCGACATTCGCCCCAGCTCGATATTCGGGACACGTGTCGAATGTCGATGTCAGAGCTGGCTCGACATTCGCCCCAGCTCAATATTGACGACTTGTGCCGAATGTTGATGTTAGAGCTAGCTCTATATTCGTCCCAGCTTGATACTAGTATTCGGGACTAGTGTCGAATGTCGATGTCAGAGCTGGCTCGATGTTTGTTCCAGCTCGATTTTCGGGACTGGCTCGACCTTCGCCCCAGCTTGATATTCGGAACTAGTGCCTAATGTCGATATAAGAGCTGGCTCGACATTCGCCCCAACTTGATATTCGGGACTAGTGTCGAATGTCGATGTCAGAGCTGGATCGACATTCGCCCCAGCTCGATATGTGGGATTATTGTCGAATGTCGATGTCAGAGCTAGCTAGCTAGAGCATTCGTCCGAGCTCGATATTCGAATGTCGATGTCAGAGCTAGCTAGCTAGAGCATTCGTCCCAGCTCGATATTCGAATGCCGATGTCAGTGCCAACTTCACGCACCTAAATAATGTGTCAGTATCATCACGGAGGGTACTAAGTATATTCTAGAAGTTGTAGTATCATTGACGAAATATATATATTATACTAAAGTTTCATTTACAACTTGAATTTTGTTAGGAAATTAAAATTATTCCACTGATATTTATTGCTTAGTCATCAGTAAAAACCAAAAAAAGCTGATAATTATAAAATCTATAAACGACATCATGCATCAAAACTCTATTAAAAGAATCAAAACAGACCTCCTTATAGACTAAGAAAAGCCCTTGTTAGAGCTCCTTTTATGGACTGGAATGCGTTAAAAATCATGATTTAATATGTAAAATTAATCACACCATTGTATCTTTAATTGAATAAAGTTACCAAAATATTTTTGCACTTACAAATATGCATTATCAACTATTGGTCACATAAATAATACGGATGTTCATCGTGAAATTAATTCGTTAGACCTGTACGTGTCCTTAGCGTACGCCGAAAACATATAAGTAGACTAATTTAGCGCCATATTATCCCTGAAATATGCCAAGAAATCAAAGCATAACAAATCTGACATAATTTCCTTGATATATATCCGCATTATCAGAGCGACTGTCAACCTGATTACGTGGCATGCACAATGACTGGTACCAAACTGTGACGAATAAAAAACGATTATATTACAAAAATAGATCTTTAATAAAAATGTATACATTTATTGATTGTTTTCTCATATTATAAAATAATGCATTCACCATAAACAAACAGACGGCAGCAGGACCACAAGTGGGTCATCGTTGACACGACTTAAAACACAAACATGCAAAAACGTATCTATAAAAGTAAAAGTCATTTAAACAATGTCCTTTCATTTGCAAGGTCGTGCAGTAAATTTACCGCCAATACCCTAGGACTTGCTAGGCTCGGTTTTCTTCCGTGATCTTGTAAATAATCTCCTGATGAATTTTCCTATTTTAGACCTTCTACTTTTGTTTTTTCCCACATAAGCATCAGGCATGTCATCAGCTTCGATCACATCACGGTATGTGCCTTGGCGGTCGGGGTTACGTCCAGTAGTGAAATGTCGGGCAAATGCGCCTTTAAACTGGAATTTCTTATTATTGGCGACCTCTGTTGCACAACCCGGCAAACTCGAATTTTCAACAATCGGGTGAATAGGAACCACTTTGACCACGTCCTCTTTCGCCATGTCGTCTTTAACCACCTTGTCTATGCAACAATAATTCATAGCGCAGTCAAAGAAGGGTTCCGGTGGAGGCATCACAGCCACAACATATTTTTCATTACTCACTACGCTTTGCGCTGAATGTCGTCTGATGAAACTGCATCGTCGCTTCATTCTTTCTCAGCGTTAGACTCGCTCCTGTGATAAGCAATTGATTCGTTAGAAGCAAGAGCGACAGACCCTAGTGAGTCGTGCGGCGATTCTCTGTTATCAGACAGACGTACGGATGCGGAGAAAACTATAGAGGTGTAGCTTGAACACGCGGATATCGAGATAGTGGTGTCAGCTTTCTGGCAAGAAGCAATATCTTCGTGATCAAAATGGGAAATCGCTGCCCGGACACCATGACAGCTCTGCCTGGACATAGCGTTTCTGTTCATATCAGCACTAGAATGACTTCTCTTCAAGATATGTGGATCACCGGATGTGTTCCTCTGAAAATCGATTCTCGTATCGCTAGAAATGCGCCTTTGGCAAGGACTGTACTCATTATGAACTCTCGGGCTGTTTTCAAAGTATCTTGAACTGCCTTGAAGATCAACCGTTCTGAGTTCAGACTCGATGTATCCAACACTTGTATCGCTATTTTGAAGTAAACTGGTAAGACTCCAGCATCTGTAATCGTAGAGATAGCTATAATCAGGACTAATGCTTGCCCACGAGTGTAGATCGACGGACCTGGCATCCACTCTCATCATTTCTATGACGACCCACCCATCCGGGTTGTTGGTGTTGTCAGCGTCTGTTTCGGGCGTCCACGAGACGCGGAGGGAACAGCGAGAGTCGAATGCGAAGCGCGGTTTTAGAGCGTCTCGCTGTACGTGAGGAGAAAAAAATATGCACATGATTAGAAGTCAAATTAACAAAAATACCGTCAATACATTTAATATGTTAATAAAACATTGAAATGGTCAATTATACCATCAAAACAAATGATAGCGATATGTATAAGACTCGTGGTATACATATTGCGGTGAAGAGACTTCTATTTGAATTCTAATAAACGAACGAAGCAGCTTTCTACTGTAGTTATGAACAAATACATGTCTGTTATAAATTGTATTAATGAGTTATACTAGTTTTCAATATTTAATACAATAGTCATTAAAAATACACGTACTATAAGCACAAACCCAATAATGAAAGAACGTGTTTATTGTCTACCTCATAACCTTCGCGGTCCGGCATGAAAGTGGTCGCTCGAATGAAGCTCGCCATAACTGATGGACTTTGAAGATGCTGAATGTATCTAGACACCGACGACGTCGAAGTGCTCAGCATCACGTCACTTGGCGCGCCGAGGGGTCTGTAGTCATGTGCTATGTTATAGACGGAGTCCGCCTCGATCCCGAGCACGACAAGCTCTGCCTCAAGGACATCATCTGCGTATTCGCCAACCAGCGCGTCTCTCTTGGTGTAGTATTCCTCTAGCTCGTCTTTTGTAAAGTCCTCTGCAATATCAATGAAGTAACATTAATACGTTTGGTGCCAAACATAGGATAACAAGAAATGTTGTGCAAGATGTATACGCCCCTCCTCCCGCGCTTACGACATACAGACAAGTTATCAAATGTGAAAAAGGTGCCGTTTTGTGACAAAGGCCTCTGCGAAATCAGTGCCGTCACGTACTAATGTTTTGTGCCAAGATGGATAGTCAACGACGCGTGTTCAAGATACAATGCAACGAATTTCAATTTTAAAGTCCCTGTAGTCTTGATTTCATGACCTCATAAGCAATATGCGTTTTTTTATTTTTTCCACAAGGCTTAACTACAATCGAAGGGCATACTAAGTTATCTATCGTTCGTCAAAGCGTTCTTTTAATATATTAAATAATAACATGTCATGTAACTAGCTCAGTCAGTGTTGACATTTGAACTCAAAATCAACAAACGCTTTTTCCATTTTAAGTAAAGGGATACCATAATGAATTGTCAGTGGTGTTACGAAAACTTTTCAGCGCAAACGAATGGTCTAGCAAAGCAGACGGCGACTAACATATCCATTGAAAGTTGAAATGCAATTTTCCATCCCTTCGTTACAGTAAGAACTTCTATACAGTACAACTACGATGTACCGTAAGTATCAGAAACTATACAAAGCATATTTAAGAGAACATATTCACAACATAATGTGCACTCTTTATTATATTTAGCTGCCTTAATAACAATTTCGGTATTCACAAATATACATGTAAAACGTAAACTTAGCGTAAGTACAATTCATTGAATGACCATTAATGCAACGGTTTGACGAATTTATTAGATTAACATTATATAGTCAATTCTTCTGACTGGTGTTTTTTTTTAAGTTTTAATAAACGCATTTTTAAACTTGAATGAACATCAAACAATGCAGTACATAAATGCATTACTTATTATCCACGGATGAAAAAGTCATTGATAATTAGTCCGTTAGGAACGTTTATCGCAAAATTTCTACGATTCTTCACAATCTACTAAATAAATTTGATGACATGTGACAGCTGATGACAACTTATTTTACTGTGAATTTGCGCATGAATCAATCGCGACTTGCTTTTTCGTATTGTTTTGGAGCTTTAGAATGATAGTTTTGTTATAAGTCTTTACAAATCTAAGCAAGTTTCAAGTGCAGGTATGTTATATACAATCGCTCATACCACACCCATTTCCACTGCACTCTGAATAATACCACAAGAACTTACCATCGATGTCTGCCCCTAACATTTCGTCCAATCTGTCTTCGTTCACAGCAAGCTGGACCAGTTCATCTATATCTTGCCGCCGCGGTCTCGAAATTTCTCTTCTCTCTGTGAATTCTACTTCTGCTCTTTCGCAATAAAACCTTACACGGGGTCCGCTATCGCTACACTTGCCCGTGCCTTCGTTTTCCCCTTCTTCTGACCCTGTTTCGTCATCTGAATCGGATTCTACATCGTTTTCATATTCTATCCCTAGACATGCTCGACACGAAGGCTTGCACATACAATTACCCATTGCTATTTTAACATTTTAAAGCGTGCAATACGCTCGAAAATAATATGCGTCCATCCATGTTCAGTTGCTAAATGATTTCGTTGTCAAGATGACGACGTCATGATATTTAATGCGCATGCGTCATATAACGCCATTATGACGTCAACTTAAAGGGGCCGTCCAACAGATTTTGGCATGTATTTAAGCATGTCATTAAATGCTTTAGATTGATAAATTTAAACAGTTGACATAAAAATCTCCAGTAAAAAAAGTAACCCTCAACAGGGCTCGAACCACTGACCCCTGGAGTCCTGGAGCAAAAAGTCTCCCGCCTAGACCGCTCGGCCATCCATGCTCATGCTTAGAACGGATGTATTTTTTGCTTATATAAGCAATCCTTGTAGTTTCCCAAAATATAAGGACAACATAACTTTCCAATTTATTAAATCGTTTCGCGTCGCACGACGCTTTATAATTTTCCGAATTTCAAATCGTCAAAAGATCAATATAATGGATATTTAAGAGCATGGTAAATGGTCAGTATTACTATTTCCTCAAAAATTACATAACAAAAAAGAAAATTTGTGAAACAACTTTTTTTAATTTTGTCAATTTACCAATCTGTTGGACGGCCCCTTTAATTCATTCAAATAAAAATAATAATTATGCATGATTTATATCATATGCAGAAAATCAGTATAAACAAGTGAATATATATATCCAAGTGCAACATTAAGATTGAAAGAATAACAAAGATTAGTACGAAGCAGAGCTTTATGTAAGAAATTATACATGAAGTTAAACAACTAAATTGATAACTATGTATATATTTTAGTTGCTTGTATTGATGTTAGTGGGATGAAACTTTATAAATATAATAAGAATGTGAAATAGCGCACCTTCATAGTATGGTCTTTTGTTTGACATAACCGGAGCCATGGCCTTTAACAATAATACATATGTTATCATGTGTACCTCAACATGTAAGTAGGCTACAGAGATCCAACTTGGTATTGTTGGTTCAATTTTGCCTACATTAGAGGAGTTTTCAGACAAAAAAAAACTTGCACGGAAGTGGATTACTGGAAATTATACCATTTTGGTAAGGCCGCATTTGCCTCTTCTAGGTAGCTCCCAGCGAACGACGTTCGAGTGTATCGACCCACCTCCCTTGTCCCACTAACGGCTTACTGAACCCAATCATCAGCTGTGCATGAAGCGAACCACAAGCACTGAGTCTTCCCTTTGAATGGCTGTCTGAAATTAATGAAAGTTGTTAAGGGCGTAGCTGTTTAACCCAGCGTTTCACCTTAAATTAACTTTTACATAACGCAAGCAGACCCAAATGTATACATTTAATTTATTCCATTGGCATATTTGAGCATAATCCTCCAGAACATTGGCAACATCACTGCGTCGTTCTAGTATATGAAGTAATACTGTTCAATGTAGGGAAAAGCGGACTACTCTATGGCCCAAGATACGATTACGCATTTCCAATAAATTCCATCCCCAATACTTTGAGGGTCAGTTCTGAGTTAGTAAATCGTCAGAGGAAGACGGAATGAACTATCAATAAACGCCTTATGTTGTAAACAGAATTTTTTTCAATATATCAGTTCACACGAATTTTAGAGATACTATTAATGAAAACCTATCGGTAAATTTGATTTGACGTGTATTGTGAGGCAAAATTACCGAAATAGTAAAGTGTCTATAATAGAAGGGAAGTCGTTTTATTATCTAGCCACATATGTGTGACATGTGCAAGCCAGAATAGGCTACCGACATTTGCCATTTTGCTTTAAAAACACATTGGGACTTCAATTTTCTAAAGGATATCGCGATTTGATGTTCCATTTACAAGACGAAATGAGATTGTTGAAGACCCGCGTTATGCGACAATGGGTATAATGCAATATGCTGCCAGCGTAGCTCCAGCCCAGCCTGCGCATCCAAGCAGTCTTGTCAGGATATGCATATCGAATATGCTACTGTTGAGATATCATGAAACCTTGTGTGCTTTTTATAGCGGAAAGCGTAGCCCCTGACCAGACTTCGGAAGTGAGCAGGGCTTGAGATACGCTTGCCGCATATGCCATAGGACCAATTTTCGCATGACGCGGATGTAACAGTCTTATTTGAATGTGTGGAAAGAAAACTGCGTCTTAATCAAATATAAATAAACCATATTTATCGAAGACGAATACATAAATTCGTAATACACTATGTGAGGACACATATGTTGTGATCTCACTTAGTAAAATTTGTATCTACGAACACTATTATGTAGTTGAATATACCGGTACGTGCAATTCATAATAAAAACTTCATGCAGTGGACACGTGACTATTAAGTGAAACAATAACACAACAATACTTAAACCTTTGTTCTTAATTTAATAACTTATAAAAACTTCAGTTTTCTCCTTTTTGTTCACAGTAAGGATGTACGTCGAGTATCTTTCCAATAGATTCTTGCGAGTATCCCTATGCGCGGGGAGAGTTGTGATAGCGAGTGTTTTCGGGAGTGTTTGTGGAAATAACTATTGCGGCTGTAGCAAACACATTTTCTTTTACCTTGATGAATATAATCAAAGCGCTGAAGGCACTCAAGTTGTTCGCTATTGCATAATTATAGACGCAATTCTTTTTTTTAAATTAATCGCAAGTTTGAAATGAACACACGCCATTCGAATTTATAAAGAGTGTGTCATAATTTTCAGTTCTGTGCGTTACGGAGTATAGCACAGAACGTATGTCTAAACATAACGCACCGCACAAAACAAGTATATGTGCGGTTCGTTCATGCGTGTGGTTGTCACGTGAGTGATGGTCACTCAGGTGGACATAGGCGGGAATTTGCACGGGGTGTTCATTGTTTGGTCAGTTCTACGCTAGACTTCGATCAGTAAACTTGTGTTCGTCTACAAATCCTGCATCGTGTTGTTGACTTTAGCAGAACACAGGGTGTCCATGCTGCAAGATTTGGAACGCATCATAGAAAAGATAAGTGCTAAAAGAAATGTAAATCTGTTAAATCCGTTATACTGAATCTCGAGCATGGTATCGAGTTTTACGAAGTAGTAACAGAGTTGAAACGATGTATATTTCAAGTAACAATTTCAGCACTAGAGAAAGCCGAGCAATTTACAAATAGAAATATTGATGGCACGTGACAGAAAATTCACAGGTCATTAATGGTAGAACACGACAAAAGCTTTCGAACTTACTGGGGAATAAATTGCTATTCTTTGTGGTGTTGTATACATTCTATATGTATATGTGTAAATGTTTAACGAGTCTGATGACGTAATGTTATTTGTAGAAAAATACAAGGTAGAGGCGATGGCATATAAAAAAGCGGAAACATAACGCCACGCGGCGCTCTTGACGGGTCATATCAGAAGCCGGAAGCTTCATCTAACATCGCAACACAAGGTGCTGAAACTCAATTATTATTGAGACGCACTGGACTATGTTTCGCATGTGGCGAACCGGGTCATCGGAAAGGAGCAGTTGGCAGTTCAGCAAACAGCTCGACCAATAAGTTAAGTTAATTATGTATAGAACCCCGTTATCAGAAAATGGGTAGTTTCGTGTTCGTCGGAAAACGTAACGTACAGAAAGTTCCTAAAATTCGAACGTGATCAAAAGGATCCAAGTATAGTTCGCCGGTAAGTTGAAGGAAGGCCAACGCGGTTAAGTAGCAGGAGACTACTGATAGTAAGTACATTTTCGATGTAGTAAATGGCGGTTATAAGTATATTTTTCCGTCGGAAAACGGTAACGTACAAAAAGATCTGTCTCAATGTATCAAAAGGATCTTAGTATAAAACTGGATCAAAAGGATCATAGTATAGAAATTGATGCTAGAAGCTCGCCGTTAAAAAGAACGAAAGCCCATGTAGCCAAGCTGTAGCAGGCTACGGATGGTTGTTACATTTAAGATGTAGTAAATTGCGGTTATATGTTTCCTTTTCCGTCGGAAAACGGTAACGTTCAGAAAGAGATAAAAGGAGCAATTGATCAAAAGGATCATAGTATAGAAATATATCCAATAAAAAAATCAAAAAAAAATCATAGAATAAAAAACCGGAAGTTTGTCTGTTAGTAGACTGAAAACCGACGTGACATTTATCATGTTGTTAATACGCCCTTTAATACGTTTATAGTCGTATTTAATAATAATGGGAGGCCTCGATATATTTAAAATTATTATTTATTTATTTGTTCTACTTTCGATATTAGAGGAGCGTATGATGATACATTCACGAACGGTGTGGTTTGAGCTATCAAGAGAATAGCAGGCAGTGTTAGGTTGTTATAAGCTTATATTTGGCACGATAACGGCCGATCATATATTTATTAATTTGTTCTACTTTCGATATTAGAGGAGCGTATGATGATATTGATACATTCACGAACGGTGTGGTTTGAGCTATCAAGAGAATAGCAGGCAGTGTTAGGTTGTTATAAGCTTATATTTGACACGATAACGGCCGATCATATATTTACTAGAACTCGTTTAAACTAAAATGAGGTGTACTAGCATTCTTACGTCAAATTAACTTAAAATAGTTATTTGCTTTTGTGATGATGGCATACATCACAGTGTAGAATATGAAAAAAAAAAACATTATATGCTAGTGACTAGACGAGTTTGGATGTTAGCTGGCTGAAGAAACAGTATTTTTATTCCTTCTCAGAGAGTAGAATGGCTCGGGCATGTGATCGATATGCATAAAATGCAGTTTTTCATAATTAAAAATTGAGTAGCTAGGCTAGAAAAAAAAAGTATTGATTCGATGATCTATCTAATTTATCAAACGAAAGAAAAATTAGTACCAAAAGATAAATTAATAGCTAGTCTTGTAGGGCAGATAATTTCCTTTCAGAGTGTGATTGTAAATAAAGTTTGGTGATAACAATGCATATATAAAATTGCATAAATACCAGAGCTAGTTGGAAAGCTCCCGTTATTGTAACGTTGCAAGCTATTTCCAAACTTAGATTATGGAAAGAAAGCACTAGGCAGTTAATCAACGGTGGAAAAGATTTCAAACACAGTCAGTTGTTTTTGTGTAATATAGTTGCTGATGCAAGTACCACAAGTTATGGTTTATGGAGGTTTTATAGAAAGTTGTAGCTTTAATGTAGATATAGGCGAAATGACTGTCAAGCTAACGATTTTCATAAAAAAAAATAAAAAAAAAATAAAACAAATTTATTTTCAATTTTGTTTTATTCCATTGACGGAGAGAGTAAAGGTATGTACTCGTGATCTTTGAGACCCGAACATGAGAAAATTGGAATGTACATGATCTTAATAAAAAGAGCAACCTGTTCCCGGAAGTGAACAGATTATTGACGAAAAGAGAAAAGTTATTCCTGGAAGTGATTACTATATTACACTGTTAAAATCAAGGAGGTACACTGCCAGTGTTTCTATAAACGAAACAGGTAATGCATATTGTGATTTAATATGAAGCAAATACATTAAGCCACCGGATTTTTTTTTTTTTTTTTTTTTTTTTTTTTTGAATTTATAGCGTTTATTCACCTCCATACATTACAAAGTGTATCATTAGTTTTCATGTTATTCTGTTAGTATATAATATAGTTGTTTAACAATTCAAATGAATAATATAATAGAGGTAAATAAAATCCATGCATTCCATTATATAGACACAATCCTACAGTTCACACATACACAGACACATACATGCGATGTTATGAAACAAAAAAAACAACAATTGTTTGGACTTCAGAAAAACATAAGCTTTAATCAAACGTTTTGACTTCAGACAATTAAAAACATTAATCAAACGACCATGGTATTAAATATTTTAAGTAAACAACACAATTTACAATAACACTGTTCTATTGATCTACAAAAAGTTTTACAATTGACCAGTTAAGTAGTTTCTTTTCTTTACATTTAGTATTAGATTGAATCTCCCATGCTACGCAAAGATAATTATTCAGCCCCCTTATTGAAGGTAATAGACCCTTTCTCTGGCATACAAATACATACTTTTTAATTTCAAGAATAAGAATATTAATATCAGTCATGTTAATACTTGTACAACCAAATAACATTGTTTGACATCGGAAGTTGGTTTTCAAGATAAACCGGATAAGTATTCCGTCGTTCATCATAACGTAAGTAAAAAATTCTTATGATCAAGAAAATGCCTTGCATACGGCTAGAAAAGGTATGTTATTGCTCCCGGAAGTGAGCAGAAAGAGTTTGCTATGGTCCCCGGAAGTGGACATAGAGCCCAGTAGATTGCTCCCGAAAGTGAGCAGAAATTGTAGGCTATGGTCCCCGGAAGTGGACATAGAGCCCAGTATATTGCTCCCGGAAGTGAGCAGAGATGCTCCATGAAGAGAGCAGAGAGTATGCTATGGTCCCCGGGTGTTATGTTATATGAAATGTTTTAAATGCTTTGCAAAATTCGTACATCAAAGTGTATTCAGACAATAAAATGTAAAATCTATATTATTGAATGGTAGTCAAATTAAATAGCTTTAGATTTAAATATGTTGTGTGGATACTGGATTAAATGATAAGAGGCAGTGGGTGCCTTAGTTCAATATGGGGAAACAATGTAAAATGGTTAGTTCAGAAACTAGGTTGGTATCAATCTGTATTAATAAGATGATATCGGAGAAAGCAAAATGCATCCTTGTTGTTCCAAAAAGGGGCAGTTCGCCTTATTGGCTAATGTTGATTTGTCATACGGACATTTTAGAGATATTGTGAAATATTGCAAAAAGTTTGGTAGAGACTCTATGAGTCCAGGTTGTTTTGTTAACACTAGATTATCATTAAATAAGATAGCGTTAAGGTGCATATCACAATACAGTTATTGATGTATAGTACATATGTTTGACAGGAAATGTTTTGAGAGGTACTCTGAAGGAGCGATTAGAGGTCTCGGGCTTGCATGGGCTTCGAAGAGATTAGATGGCGGACAGAATGGCTAAGTAAATACTTAGAACATTCAAGAGCAGACAATACGGTGAAGAAAAGAATTCTTCATGTGCACATTTCAAATACTGTGAAGAAAATGTAGTCGCCATGCCAGCCTTACATATATCAGTAGTAATGTACATGGCTCAATTGATGGATCGAGGAAATCTAATAACGTTTTTTACATCTGTGTTTTACAGTATTAAATGGATCCATTCTATTAATAGTGTACATGATCCAAAGAAAGATTTAACAAACTATTATAAGAAGCTTCAAAGCGTGTGTGCTTCAAACCATTTCACAAGAAAGATGTATCATGTACATGTGCATTCATTAGAGATGATACAAACATTGTGTTTGATATAAGGAGATTCCACTGTTTTCATTGATTGATCATTTTTGGGTTATGCATGTACATGTATCATGCATATTAACAAATTAAGTGAGTTTCATTGTAATGACCTACAACTGAAATCTGATCACTTTGGTATTAGTGTACGCCATTATAATACTGGCATGTATACGAATGGTTCGTATATTATAATTGCAAAATGTACAACTACAACTTCCCATGTGGCGTTTTATTAACAAATATGTAATTAGCAAATTGGTCAGATAAATCAAATGATTTTTTGTTAAAACCAGTTATTGGTTATATATATGTAATTATTTAGACTAGCTAACGCCGAGGGCGTGTTTTAGAGATGTTTGAAGCGACATGGTCGATGGAAGTCTGGTAGGGCTAAAGATGGGTACATTGATGATTCTCTAGACAAAAAGCTTTTTATCACTAGACAATTGAAATTATAATTGATTTGCGGTTCGAATTTAAAACCTTACTAACCTTTGTTTTTGTTCTATCGCAAGCCTTGCCCAATGCAAAACGTGTTGTGTTTTGTGCTTAGTTTTGTGAAGACTTTTCAGTTCTGTGCGTTACGGAGTATAGCACAGAACGTATGTCTAAACATAACGCACCGCACAAAACAAGTATATGTGCGGTTCGTTCATGCGTGTGGTTGTCACGTGAGTGATGGTCACTCAGGTGGACATAGGCGGGAATTTGCACGGGGTGTTCATTGTTTGGTCAGTTCTACGCTAGACTTCGATCAGTAAACTTTTACTTTTTTAAATTCGAACCGCATTAGAAGTAAATTGGCTCAAATGACATGTTATGTTTGTGTTACATAATCTTTAGTTACATGTTAATATTGGTTGTTTTCAGGTACAGTTTTCCAGAGTTATTTTACATTGGGCTTCTGATGAATTTTTATCTCTGGTTTTTACCCTGGCCATGAAAACACCAATTAAGGACACAATACTAGAAGTGATGTATACACATTATAGTTATAATTTGTTATATAATTTATAGTTCGAAAATTGTCCTGTCAAGGTTGTACTACGATTGTACTTGATTGATATATGATACGAATATGTAATATTCGTGGATGTGTGTTGTCAATAAACTGATCGCAAGCCTTGCCCAATGCAAAACGTGTTGTGTTTTGTGCTTAGTTGTGTGAAGACCGCACGGGTCGAGCTTTGTGTGCACTTTTTATCAACCCATTTATTTCATAGAGATGACTTAGACAAAATAACAACAACATGGCCCTTTTTGGACGTTCTGAAAGCATACAAAGTATGATGTAAATGGTAGTGAAAACTGAATATAAAGACAATTTGTAATCACCATCATATTAAATGAATATTGTTGGAATATCGAATACCTATCTCACTAAGAATATAATTTTATGATGAAAGTTCCCGGTACAAAACTTTTGATTTTTGACACCATATACAAATTCAAAATATACAATAAGATCATTGATAAAAATAAATAAAAAATAAATAAATACGCGAGCAATACTTTTTACACGTGAATTAGGTAGTCATCAAGACAGCCCTGTTGACCCGTACATTGTTGTTTATGCATTACTTGTAACACTAGCAGTTCACACAGTGTCAACAACTCTGACCTAAACATAGGTATAGAGCACTTATGTTTTTCGGCATAGCTGTTTTACTCAGCTTTTCATCTAAATGACATTTACATAACGCCAGCAGACACGCCATGAATATTTTCGAATATTTCATAGGTTGATTCGAAATAAAACCTCTGAACTTTGGCTATATCACTGTGTCTGTGCTCAGCGCAAAGGATGTAGCACTGTTCAGTATAAGAAATTCCGGACTACTCTTTGTATGTTCAAGCGGAACAAATTGTGGCCCAGTTACAACTACACGTTAAAATCTATCTCGCAGAATTTTAGTTTTGCTTTCAAGATGAAGCGATCATTACCGAAATAGTATAGTGTCACGATAAGAGGAAAATCGTTTAATTATCCAACCACAATGTTTGCCGTACTCGGTCAGCGCGTCTGGAAATCGTTCCTGAACGCCTGGATAGGCTGCCCTCATTTACAAGTTTGCTATTTTGAATTCAATTTTGTATCGAAAAGCATTGTGCTTAAATGTGGCATATACAATTCGCAATGAGATTTTAATGACCCTCGTCATGCGAAAGTGGGTCTTATTCCATACGCGCCCATCATATATATATATAGCCAACCCAGCCTGCGCATCTCTCAGTCTGGTCAGGAGATACATAATGAGACCATAACATATTGAGTGATGTTATAGCGAACAGCATCGCCTCTGACCTGAATGCACATGTTGGATTTAAGAAACGCTGGCCTAAATGCATAAGACCCATTTTCGGATGACGCGGCTATAAAAGTGTGAGTTAAATGTGTAGAAAGAAAACTGCGTTGAAATCAAATATTAACATACGATATATATTTCGATAGTGAAGAAATATACTCATAATAATGCATGTGAGGACACATATGATGTGCATTCCCGTAGTATATTTTTATCTACTTACACTAATGTGTGGGTTGACAATGATAACACACATTTCATGCGGTGAATATGCAACTTACAAGTGTGAAAAATCCACAATAGTTAAACTTTTGCTTTCATTTTATTTTATTTTTTTAGAAAAATTAATTGCAAACTTTATTTCAAAGTCAGCGTTTACGCCGACTACATTTTTAAAAGATATTTCTTGTTATATTTAGTGGTTTTCTGTTTTAACGATTATAAAGCATTTTTGAGGTTGTCTATAGTATACCTGTAGTAATTGGTGAACTTATGTCCAACGTTTTATAAATTGAGAACTGTGAATATAGACAAGCTTAACCTTCTACTGTGCGTTGTTAGCACCCGTAAATACAAAAGAACGCCGCAATCTGTTGAGAACAAAAGAACGTTTCACAGAAATCCCCGCTGTACAAGCATGAACGAGGTTACGAAGGTTACGCATGCGCAATTAATTTCCTTCTATATTACATATAAAATAGTTGAAGTTCGATATCAATATTTACCATGATCAAGCGCATACCCACTATATCATCATACATCATTGAAAAGATTAATGCATAATCTTTTGAAAAAAAATGCATGTCATTAAATTTTATACGCGCTAACTCAAAATATTTACCTTAGAATAGGCAAACCGGTTTTGACAGCTGTGCAGACAACCATTTTGGGCTCAAATAGTATGACTTACTTTCAAAGCCGGGAACCATCAACACAAAGAGTAGAGCACAAAAATGGCTTATTTTCTTATCGCTTACAAATATACCTTCAAGTTGATACCAAAACTAACCATTTGCAATGTATTTTACAAATCTTAGGCAGCATGCACTCAACAATGTGTGCTAAGTATCAAACTGACTGCATGTAACCCTAAAAACAGGAGTTCCGGTTTGAGGTTATGTGACCTTTAAGAGAACCCAACCCCTTCAAATTTGAATTAAAGGCACTTTTCCCACAGGTGTAATCTGTTTTGAGAAAGATCACAAAGTTCCGGTACAATGACACACAGATTTATTCATAAAAGTTGTCGTTGAAAGCGCCATGCGTAACAGCGTATCGCGTCAAGAATTAAGGTAGAAAAGCCAAACTTGGTTATATCATACATGCAGCACTTAGACTCCATACAATGCATCACTTTCGATTCTAATAGGCAAAGCTGATGTAACATGTGATTTAATAAGTGAAAAAAAATCATCAATGGCACTATTTGTGCATCAAAGCAGGTTTTGAACCGGATTCGAACAAACTTTAAAAAAAAATGGCACATTTTAGGTAAAATCCATGTAGAAGCAGCATTTCTAATGTCATTTGACCCAACAAAAGGGCTTGCTTGCATGAAAAAACAACACACTTGACTTCCTGACTAAAAAAGTCATCGTCAGACATGAGCTTTAAGTCTTTTGTCACACCTGGACATATGATTCCTCGGCTCGAGTTCCGTCTCGGACAGGCTCCGGAAAGTGTCAGTCTGGCCCGGGAGCTCAATTCCGTGTAATCTGAGAAAACAAAAAGGTTTTTTGTGCACATTTACCCATTACGGCGCCAACTAATGTAAGTTAGATACAATAAGAGTAAGCTTTCAATAGTATTTGTTGCTTTATTTGCTGCAAATGAATAATTCACAACGCCGGCATCACATTGTCTGGCACACTGGCAAAGTTATCGCCACAAAATGTGGTTTAAGACCTGCAGTAAATGTAAAACACCCAATTTTCCTAATGTTGGTGACAAAAGTGTGCCAAAATAACGGCGTACTAACCTGCAAAGACACCGATCCTCTCGACACGACTGGGCGAGTGTTGAGGGCCGTCTCCGAATCAGTCATGCTGTACAGTTTTTGATTGCCTGTCACTTCAGCCGGACTTGTAAACCAATTGGACGACAGTTAAGGCAGAGCCGGGAACCATCAACACAAAAAGTAGAGCACAAAAATGGCTTATTTTCTTATCGCTTACAAATATGCCTTCAAGTTGATACCAAAACTAACCATTTGCAATGTATTTTACAAATCCTAGGCAGCATGCACTCAACAATGTGTGCTAAGTATCAAACTGACTGCATGTAACCCTAAAAACAGGAGTTCCGGTTTGAGGTTATGTGACCTTTAAGAGAACCCAACCCCTTCAAATTTGAATTAAAGGCACTTTTCCCACAGGTGTAATCTGTTTTGAGAAAGATCACAAAGTTCCGGAACAATGACACACAGATTTATTCATAAAAGTTGTCGTTGAAAGCGCCATGCGTAACAGCGTATCGCGTCAAGAATTAAGGTAGAAAAGCCAAACTTGGTTATATCATACATGCAGCACTTAGACTCCATACAATGCATCACTTTCGATTCTAATAGGCAAAGCTGATGTAACATGTGATTTAATAAGTGAAAAAAATCATCAATGGCACTATTTGTGCATCAAAGCAGGTTTTGAACCGGATTCGAACAAACTTTAAAAAAAAAGGCACATTTTAGGTAAAATCCATGTAGAAGCAGCATTTCTAATGTCATTTGACCCAACAAAACGGCTTGCTTGCATGAAAAAACAACACACTTGACTTCCTGACTAAAAAAGTCATCGTCAGACATGAGCTTTAAGTCTTTTGTCACACCTGGACATATGATTTCTCGGCTCGAGTTCCGTCTCGGACAGGCTCCGGAAAGTGTCAGTCTGGCCCGGGAGCTCAATTCCGTGTAATCTGAGAAAACAAAAAGGTTTTTTGTGCACATTTACCCATTACGGTGCCAACTAATGTAAGTTAGATACAATAAGAGTAAGCTTTCAATAGTATTTGTTGCTTTATTTGCTGCAAATGAATAATTCACAACGCCGGCATCACATTGTCTGGCACACTGGCAAAGTTATCGCCACAAAATGTGGTTTAAGACCTGCAGTAAATGTAAAACACCCAATTTTCCTAATGTTGGTGACAAAAGTGTGCCAAAATAACGGCGTACTAACCTGCAAAGACACCGATCCTCTCGACACGACTGGGCGAGTGTTGAGGGCCGTCTCCGAATCAGTCATGCTGTACAGTTTTTGATTGCCTGTCACTTCAGCCGGACTTGTAAACCAATTGGACGACAGTTCAGGCAGAGCCGGGAACCATCAACACAAAAAGTAGAGCACAAAAATGGCTTATTTTCTTATCGCTTACAAATATGCCTTCAAGTTGATACCAAAACTAACCATTTGCAATGTATTTTACAAATCCTAGGCAGCATGCACTCAACAATGTGTGCTAAGTATCAAACTGACTGCATGTAACCCTAAAATCAGGAGTTCCGGTTTGAGGTTATGTGACCTACGAAACAGATCATTCGTGTTATATTTTATAGTTTTTTATATTCGGTTTTAGCGATTATGAAGCATTTTTGATGTTGTCTATCGTATCTCTGTAGTAATTGTTGAAATCATGTTCAACGTTTTATAAATTGAGAACTGTGAATACAAACAAGCGTAACCTTATACTATTACGTTGTGATCACCCGTGCAATTGGACTCTCCCTTGTGTATCGGCAGCCGCATCTTTTAATAGCCTCAGATTATGAATGAGCTGAGCTAAAATACTACGTCATGAAGACGCAGCATAAAGTGGACTATGTTAATAATTCTTAAACAATCTCTTCCGCGACAGGTATGATACAATCATTGTTTATTGATTCTTTTCTATATAAGTTCCGTTCGAAACTATTACATTTAACACGATATTTATATAATGTTTCCATTTGTGAATGAATATGGTCGGAGAACTCAAACCTCTTGCATATTTTATACAACTATTTCTCGCGTGGATACGGCATGTGTGGCGGGTAGTAGGCTCTCCGTAGATAAGCCGAACCGACTTGATATTTTCAGTAACACTCGGTCAGCAGCTGGAGCGTGCGCGTCGCGACCGAGGCGAGAGTCGCCCACAGAAGATTTGGGTTGAGGGGAACTTCTGCGGGTGGCTCTGCTAATCCAGCTGAGTCCGTCACCCTCGAGCCGGACGTCTTCCGCACTGCTGGGATTGCTGTCTTCTCCAAGATGCAGCGGACTTGTCACCCGCTGTTTATCGTCGAGAGCTCGCTGACCCGGACCTGCCAGAGGTCCCGTCTGTAGAGGGACGGGGATAGTGGGACAGCGAGACCACCAGTGTGGAGGAAATACGGGGCGGACCAGAACAGGCTTCTTTCCTGGGGAGGTAATGAAGCATGCCTGGAACTTCGAGGGGATGGCTTTAAAGAGGGACCCCGGGACGGCGGTACTCAGTACGCTCAACGCACTGGGGAAACTGTCTCGGGGATGAAGACGACGGCCGGTGACAGCGAGAGGGGCCATAAAGGCAAGGCTGCTTGCTTGCACTCCTTTGGTGGAGCTGCGTACAGACAAGAATTTGTCTTTGTATTGTCAACTACCAGTGCACATTAAGGCCTCATTGGCCACCGTGCACTGGTATATTTGGATCTAAATTATATCTTTGGCGAATACCCGGGAAGCCGGGGTAAATTTGACCTACTTTGGCTCAAAATTAATCTTTTTCCCCTGAAAGGTCACAGGGGCAGGTCGGACCATAAAGACTTCGTGAAGAGGCCGGTAGGACCTGAAAATAAACTCTGATACACCTCGGTTCTCGTGAGAAACCTGGTTTCTTGGGATTTCATAAACCTAGGTTCTCATGAGAACCTAGGTTCTCCCGAGAAACCTTGTTTTTTGGGATTATGCGTCGAACCGCGTGCCATAATTAACCTCCAGTTGTCTCCCATTGCTTGGTACACGCTGGCGGCATATGTGTAAAATGAATAGAAATAGGCGTGAAACCGTGAATGTTTCTCCCCAAGAGCATTTTCTGAACAATGTTCAGACAATGCTCAGTAATATTCTACGAAACTTATCTGTTGAATATTTGTGACAACAGGCATTACCCGTCGGTGACCGCCTCTTGTTCATGTTTCCGTGCATGGGTGTTCTTGAGGAATGAAATTAGAAAAGTAATCGGTCGACATTGGTCTGAACACGTTAATAAAAAATTGAACTGTTTATGAAATACATCTTTAATTGAAAATATTATTTTGAGACTAAAAATTCAGATCAATCGTTACATAATACATTGTTACAGCATTAAATGAGTTTCAAATATTCAGTTCCCTTGTTCGGGCCTCAAACGACTGTACGGTACAGTTTTCTATTTTAAGTATGTCTGTGACCTGAATGTAGGAAGCAATCATTATGGTATAAAATACAAGTTTTATCTCTATTGATTATGTGTAATAATGTATTATTCAATCGTAAGATATCAACAACACTGCAAGAAAAACTTATGCGCTAAAGACTTTGCAAACATATTTCAATAACTTGAGATATCTGCAAAAATAAAGTTCTTAACGGCGTGTTTTCATTCTGTCAAGCCCGTGTGTAATCATATGTGAACCTCATTGATCCTGCGCCCTGAATAATATGTGTCCCGTATTCCAAACGAGCAAGTTTACGCCGTCCGACGCGTAATTCTGAAAACCTAGGTTCTCTGAAAACCTAGGTTCTCAGAGAACCTAGGTTTTCAGAGAACCTAGGTTTTCAGAGAATCTAGGTTTTCAGAGAACCTATGTTCTCAGAGAACCTAGGTTTTCAAAGAACCTAGGTTCTCATGAGAACCTAGGTTCTATGAGAACCTAGGTTCTCTGAAAACCTAGGTTCTCAGAGAACCTATGGTTTCCAAATGAAAACCACGGATATGGCAAGCAGTTCTATGGCAAGCGGTTCGACGCATAATCCCAAGAAACTAGGTTTCTCATGAGAACCTAAGTTCTCAGAATGAGAACCTAGGTTCTCAGAATGAGAACCTAGGTTCTCGCTTGAGGATTGCACATGGCGTCAAGAACCAAAGTTTTCAAATGAGAACCTAGGTTTTCATGAAAACCTAGGTTCTCATTTGAAAACCTAGGTTCTCATGAGAACCTAGGTTCTCATTTGAAAACCTAGGTTTTCATGAGAACCTAGGTTCTCATGAAAAACCTAGTTTCTTGGGATTATGCGTCGAACTGCTTGCCATATCCGTGGTTTTCATTTGGGAACCATAGGTTCTCTGAGAACCTAGGTTCTCTGAGAACCTAGGTTTTCAGAAAACCTAGGTTCTCATGAGAACCTAGGTTCTCATTATGAGAACCAAGGTTCTCATAGAACCCAGGTTCTCTTGAGAACCTAGGTTCTTTGAAAACCTAGGTTCTCTGAGAACCTAGGTTCTCTGAAACCTAGGTTCTCTGAAAACCTAGGTTCTCTGAGAACCTAGGTTCTCAGAGAACCTAGGTTTTCATAATTACGCGTCGGACGGCGTAAACTTGCTCGTTTGGAATACGGGACACATATTATTCAGGGCGCAGGATCAATGAGGTTCACATATGATTACACACGGGCTGGACAGATTGAAAACACGCCGTGAAGAACTTTATTTTTGCAGATATCTCAAGTTATTGAAATATGTTTGCAAAGTCTTTAGCGCATAAGTTTTTCTTGCAGTGTTGCCGATATCTTACTATTGAATAATACATTATTACACATAATCATTAGGGATAAAACTTTTATTTTATACCATAATGATTGCTTCCTACATGTAGGTCACAGACATACTTAAAATAGAAAACTGTACCGTACAGTCGTTTGAGGCCCGAACAAGGGAATTGAATATTTGAAACTCATTTAATGCTGTAACAATATATTATGTAACGATTGATCTGAATTTTTAGTCTCAAAATAATATTTACAATTAAAGATGTATTTCATAAACAGTTCAATTTTTTATTAACGTGTTCAGACCAATGTCGACCGATTACTTTACTAATTTCATTCCTAAATAACACCCATGCACGGAAACATGAACAAGAGGCGGTCACTGACGGCTAATGCCTGTGGTCACAAATATTCAACAGATAAGTTTCGTAGAATATTACTGAGCATTGTCTGAACATTGTTCAGAAAATGCTCTTGGGGAGAAACATTCACGGTTTCACGCCTATTTCTATTCATGTTACACATATGCCGCCAGCGTGTACCAAGCAATGGGAGACAACTGGAGGTTAATTATGGCACGCGGTTCGACGCATAATCCCAAGAAACTAGGTTTCTCAGAGAACCTAGGTTCTCTGAAAACCTAGGTTCTCTGAGAACCTAGGTTCTTAGAGAACCTAGGTTCTCATGAGAACCTAGGTTATTGAAATCCCAAGAAACCAGGTTTCTCACGAGAACCTAGGTTCTCATGAGAACCTAGGTTTATGAAATCCCAAGAAACCAGGTTTCTCATGAGAACCTAGGTTCTCATGAAAACCTAGGTTCTCATGAGAACCTAGGTTTCTCATGAGAACCTAGGTTTTCATTTGAAAACCTTGGTTTACGCTTGAGAACCTAGGTTCTCATGAGAAACTAGGTTTTTCATGAGAACCTAGGTTCTCATAGACACATAGAACTTAGGTTCTCATGAGAACCTAGGTTCTCATTCTGAGAACTTAAGTTCTCGTTTGGTATCCTAGGTTTTCAAAAGAACCTAGGTTCTCATTTGAAAACCTAGGTTCTCATGAGAACCTAGATTCTCATTCTGAGAACCTAGGTTCTCATTCTGAGAACCTAGGTTCTCATGAGAAACCTAGTTTCTTGGGATTATGCGTCGAACCGCTTGCCATACAGTTCGACGCATAATCCCAAGAAACTAGGTTTTTCATGAGAACCTAGGTTCTCATTCTGAGAACCTAGGTTCTCATGAAAACCTACGTTTTCAAATGAGAACCTAGGTTCTCATGAGAACCTAGGTTTTCAAATGAGAACCTAGGTTCTCATGAAAACCTAGGTTCTCATTTGAAAATTTGGGTTCTTGAAGCCATGTGCAATCTTCAAGCGAGAACCTAGGTTCTCATTCTGAGAACCTAGGTTCTCAGTCTGAGAACCTAGGTTCTCATGAGAAACCTAGTTTCTTGGGATTATGCGTCGAACCGCTTGCCATAGAAGAGGGCAGTTTAAACTAGGGATGCAAGTCATTAAACGGTAAACCATTAGCCGTAACCGTTTTTTTTTAACCGGTTAACCGAAAAACCTTTAGAAGTTGAAATGTTAAAGTTTACTTTTAAGATATCATACCGCTCGTACATGTGCTCTATACAAACGAAAGTAATTTGAGATCGCTTGCGTTGATAACATATCAGTTTTTGATAAAAATGTTTTATTACATTTATTTAAAAAAACATATATACTTAATTTTGCATTTAGTTTTCCTGCGTTAAAGCATATAAAGTAAAAGTTTCAAGAACTACACACTGCTCATTAATTAATTTTTGTTTGGGCCGCTTATATATTTTTTTGCGTGTTATCGCTCACACTATTGTTGTGTTTCTTTGTCCATTTTGTTTTAATTTTTTTAAACAACCGGTTTATCTAGGAAACAAGTATCGTTGAAAACGATGGAAGCTCCCCTTGTTTGACCTTTAGAAAATCTATTATAAGACTCGGTTACGTTGACCTTGACCCCAGTGACCTCAAGCTTCATCAAAAGGTATAAGCCCATGCAAGGTACCTACCTGCCAAATATGTAAGAGATCGGTAAAATATTGAAGGCGCTATGAGAAACTATAACACAAGTGTGACGGACAGATCTATTATTAGCCTCCTTGACCTTGACCCCAGTGACCTCAAACCTCATCAAAAGTATAGGTCAATGCAAGGTACCTACATGCCAAATATGTAAGAGGTCGGTAAAATATTGAAGGCGCTATGAAAAACTGTAACAAAAGTGTGACGGAAGGAAGGAATGAAGGAAGGGAGTAAGCAAGGAATAAGAGGGGACAAACTGGCAACTATATGCTCCACCGAAAATTTTCGAGGAGCATACAAATCATGGTGGAATGAAGACCTCGATGTAAAATGGTCAAACGTGCGCATCGCGGAAAGGAGCTTTACTTGCTGTAAAAACAGATCGCTACGGACCAACCTTAAGCGCATTAATATTCATAATCGATCGATAGTTGATACGTCATATTTATGTTTTTAATTTGCATGATGTTTTGAGAATGCCAAATGCGGTAAATAATTTGAACAGTTTCTTATTGAATTTACGAGGATAGTTTTATATCGATGATGACACGATGTACTCTGATGTCGTTATCACAATATCTACCAGTATCTCCCATGCGGGTAATGATGCTATATAAATTGCAAGATGACAGGCAATGACTTCAAAGCAACAATAATAATTTATACCATAACTTTTCTAACTACAATTATGGGAGAATTTCAACTTAACGATACAAGAAAATGGATAAAAAAATCCGTATTTCGCAGTGTGAAATTTGTTAACGCATTAAACGGCAGGGCACGCAGAATACTTGTATGTGTTATGTATCGTTATACCCAAAGTACCTGTACCACGTGACTTTTTCGGCTATGTGTGGGACAATCGGATGTCAACAAACCATCGCTTCAGGTACGTTTCTGATAATTTCTTCATTAAAGGGATCTTTTCGCGGTTTGGTAAATTGACGAAATTGAAAAAAAGTTGTTTCAGATTCGCAAATTTTCGTTTTAGTTATGATATTTGTGAGGAAATAGTATTACTGAACATTTACCATAGTCCAATATAGCCATTTTATGTATCTTTTGACGATTTGGAAACCTAAAAATTATAAAGCGTTGCAACACGAAACGATTGAATAATTTGGAGACTTCTTTTGTTTTCGTTTAAATTTACGAAACTACGAAGATTGCTTATATAAGGTATAAAATACTAAAATCATGTATACCCGGCGGAATAGCCGAGAGGGCTAAGACGTTTTTACTTTAGACTAACTCCAGGACTCTGGGGGTCAATGGTTCGAGCATGGTACCGGCTACTTTTTTAAATTTTATTCTTGATTTTTTACTGGAGCTTTTAAGATCCAATGTTTACATATATCAATATAAAGCATTTAAGGACAAACTTCAAAATATGCCAAAATCTGTGAAAAGGCCCCTTTAATTCAAAACCATTTTTAAAAAAACAAAGACGAGAGCACGGTCATTGTCAAGATACACAACTGTGTTAAGTTTGCGCAAAATTAATTAAGTTTTTTTTCCAAAAAATGCAACCGCGTGTTTGAAAAACACAAAGTGAAATGCTATGTGTAGTATATTTGTTATTCAATCAACACAAACGTTTATTATAATATTGTTGAAGTTTAAAAAAAATAGGGCGGACATTGTAATTCTTTATAGAGAGGCTACATATATTGTATGTTTGCGCATATACATCTGATTCGGAGTCTATGTATAAAAATGCAATAATGCTATGTGTGGGACACATTTTTAAAATGCTATGTGTGGTATGCAAGAATGTTCCATTCAGTTCTGCATTTAATCTGAACACAGTTTTGTAAGAATCTAAAACATATACTTCAGTCTGTACTGAAAATATATCAAATTAACCAAATATTACATGATGGAATACTGAAGTAATTGTGTTATGTTTAAACAATTTATGTTTAATTGAACATAAATTTTAAATAAAATACACGGCGTAATTGTTATCCAACCAAGGGTCTTTTTTAACAAACACGTAATGTTTAACTATAATATTTTCTCTTTTTTTTACTTATTGTCTTTAAATAAATATCATGATTGATAGTTCTGCCTGATTATTAAATTCGGTCCTTTTTTATAAATGAATGACAAAGAAAGTAAAAGCACTTGCTGTAAAATGGGTTTTACTTCTGTTGTTTTTCAGACTTGACAAGGATTAGTAGAAGTATATGTAACGCTTTAAGGCGCGAAGCTGTGTTAGAATTAGATGAACACCATCAAACCACACGGAAGGTGTTATGCGGCAAGTTAATTATCAAAACCACAGTGACAAAGACGGACCCAGCTTCATTCTGTGATGTTTACGGAAAGCTATTTCAACTAACTATGCAAACAAACCATTTAATATGTATTTTGGCATAATCAAAACAAAGTGTATGTATTGATATTTGTGTATATTTATGTGTTTTGTATCTATGTTATTAATGAAATTGATAAGATGAATATAACACCTGAGTCGCCGTGGTGTAATGGATATGGTGTCCGCCTTGCGACCGGGAGGTCACGGGTTCGATCCCCACCGTGGGAGCGTTCTTTAGATCTCCCCCAAAGACACCAAGTACTGGTTCTAGGCCCAGGAGACGGACTCGAGAGCGTTTATATAAGCCTAAGGCTTTCGACGCAATCGAGCTAAAATAAATAGGTTTAAACTAATTAACACGTAACAAATGATCATCGCAAAAAAGTCTTGGCTGTGGGGGTTTATTATACTAACAAACATATTTAATTGTATTAATACTTCATGCACTCAATTTCAAATGAAATCTGAATAACTAAAAATAGTGTTAGATGTGTAATGAAAATACTCATTCGACCCGGTCATGAAAGGGGCTGCAAGATCTTGTTACCACCGCACCAAGTAATAAACAATACAAGTTGTTCAATTTGTTGAATTGTCAAATGTGTATTTAATGTTTACTTTGATTGTTTTCTTTCACTGCAATACTTGCACCATCTGGTAACAAAACAAGCAGTCTTTTAAACTTTTGAATATTAACTATATATGACAACTTTAAATTGATCAAGATATCAGTGCGTCTCTTGAAGGTGCTTCCAAAAATACTTTAATCTCCCTGAAAAGAACAAAATACTCATGAAATAAAGTGTAAAACTTAAAAAAAAATTGTCATGCGTGATATATAAGATAGCTCAATCGGATTTAGATACGAATACATGATTTTATAATAATAATAATAATAATAATAATAATAAAAAGCTTTATTTACAGAAGGTTACACATAAAGACAATGACAGATAATACATATTATGCAAATGAATCAATACTTTTTTACAATGCGGCCTTCTTAAAATAACATACACAAATAGGTCTATAATAAGTATAACATTCAAACAATATTTTCTTATACCCATACATAACACACATAGATAGACACACATGAAATATTATTGATTATAATAATAATAATAATAAAAGCTTTATTAACAGAAGATTACACATAAAGACAATGACGCATTATACATATTATGCAGATGAATCAATACTTTTTTACAATGTGGCCTTCTTAAACTAACATACACAAATAGGTCTATAACAAGTAAAACATTTAAACAATATTTTCTTACACCAATACATAACACACATTTTCCTTTTAGACAGACACACATGAAATATCATTGATTAGAAAAAAAAGACAACAACAACATATGACATATTATTGATTAGAAAATAAATGTGCTTTATATTGCCTTTTAAAAGCAGAGATAGAGCATGCCATTCTTATTCCAATCGGTATACTGTTCCAAATATCCATGCTATGGTATGAAAAAGCTCGTTTCTTATAACCTGTATTTGCTTTGGTATTAACAATATCGCTATGGGTGGCAGATCTTAATTTATATTTTTGATTTTGAGAAAAAGTTATAATATTATTTAAATATTCTGGAGTCTTATTGTTGACACATTTATATATCAAGATTGCCGTGTGGTATTTACATATATTATTAAACGAGAGCCAATTAAGCTGTAAAAACAATTCTTTGGATGGTGTTCTATTTGGCTTTTGTAGAATGACTTTCTCTGCGCGTTTTTGTAAAATATTCACTTTTTTAAAATTGGTTTTATTAGCGTTGCCCCAGATCGTACAACAGTAATCGAAACATGTTAGAATAAATGAAACATGAAATAATTTCTTCATATCAAAAGTGAGATAATTTGATATCTTTTTTAGTAGAGTTATTTTACTGCTTATTTTAGAGCATGTTTTATCAATGTGTACTTTCCACAGCAGATGTTTGTCAATATTAAATCCTAAAATGTTATGGCTAGTGACATTTCAATAGCATTATTATCTATTTTTAGATCAAGATTGATATTCTTAATTTTTTGTTTTGATCCAATAAGCATGCATTTTGATTTACTATGGTTTATCATCATGTTATTGAGGGTGCACCATTTTTGTATGGAATATATATCATTTTGTAAGTTAGTTTGAATTTTTGAAGGATTGGCCCCTGTAGCATGTAGTGTCGAGTCATCAGCATACAAGTCTATGTCTGATTGGTTTAGTAATAACCCAATATCATTTATATAAATTAGAAACAAGAGAGGGCCCAAAATAGAACCTTGAGGGACACCACTCTTAATAGTAAGAGGGGTAGAAAAACTAGTTCCTAGTTTAACGCATTGTTGTCTTCGACTAAGATAAGAATAAAAAAGGGACAAGGTAGAAGTTGAAGTTTTAGTTTGTTTAACAGAATGTCATGATCTACTAAATCAAAAGCTTTTTTCATGTCAATAAAAACAGAACCAATACAATTACCGTTATCTACATCTTTGAGCCACTCATCAATAAGTCGAATCAGTGCTGTTTGGCAAGAATGATTTTTTTCTAAAGCCTGACTGATGTTTATTCAACACATTTGTTATTCGAAAGAATTTTTTCAATTCATTTGAAAGATGTCTTTCGAATATTTTGGATATAGTTGGCAAAATTGAAATCGGACGATAGTTATTACAGTCCTCTCTGTCTGAGTCTTACAGAACATACGCGTGTTTTAACAAATCGGGGAAAATTCCTGTACGAATACAATTATTAATTATCGAGGTAATTGGTAAAACAATATGCTCTCCACAGTATTTTATAATGTTTGCACTGATCTCGTCGAGTCCCGTAGCCTTGTTAACATTTAAATTGCCAATTATTATACTTACTTCGAGAGGGGTAATGTAATTTATAGAAAATTCATGCTGTTTTAAAGATTTGTCGAGATATAACTTCAAATAAGCAAAGTTTTCTTCGTGAAATTTAAGCTTATCAACAATATTTGATATGTCTGTAAAATGCTCATTTAAGGCAATTAGGATCCTACTTTTGTCCTCAACATACACACCGTTCACTAAAATTTTATTTAGCAAATTTACTCCGCAGTTTTGATCATTGTCATTATTAGATATCATTTTCAAATTTTACCAAATATTTGTCGTACTAGTACCATTTTTTAACAGCATTGTTGTAATATTCTTTCTTGCTTTTGCGAATTAATGTCGTAGTTTTATTTCGTAACAGTTTGTAATTGCCCCAGTCTTTAATTTTGTGGAAGTGATCTCTATCGCACATACTTTTAATAACTTTTTTATTTATCCATTTTGGCATATGTGTGCTTTTTATTATCTTTTGCTTGTAAGGGGCGTGCTTTTCTAAAACGTTATTTAAAATTCTATATAAAGATTGAAGGGCCATATTTGGATCGTGAACAGTTTCAATTAAGTTTAGTTGCAAAATTGATAGATCAAATTGGAAATCAGATATAATTTTACAGAAAAATAAGTTATTGATCCTTTTGTCTATTTGTTTAAATAGTGCTGTATTATCTTTTTATGCTTTTTTTAACTCTCGTTACGGTCTAATATGTTTAAACATTCGTGATAAAAAGCACACAACCATAAGTTCAATAACACTTTTAGTAATTTTGTTATAATGATATTCACATGACACCTTGAACAACCAATCCTTGCGATTTTGTGTTTTAAACAAGTGCCTTAGTTGGAAGTAACAATTCACTGAAAATTTAACATTGTGTTATAATCAATTTTATAGAAACTCACAAGAAAAGGTTTGCCGCAACAGAAATATTTTCCTTCCCATGCGTGGGTGGCTTTGTGTTTGGAGATTCCCGACTGTGTTTTGACCTCTCTACCACACTGTTCCGAAAACAAATGGCATTCTTCAAGTAAAAAATATGAATAAAAATTATCGACAATCATGCTAATTTTGAGTAACATGAACGTCGTGATTATCATATTTTAAGCACGCAAAACAGTACCAACAATGTTTTATTGACCAACTTTTGTTATTTAGACAGACTTAAAATATTATTGATGTTTATGTCAATCTTTCGATTTTCTAGTTTAGTTTGTATACCACACATAGCATTTCAAAAACGTGTCCCACATATAGCATTATTGCATTTTTAAGCACACACTCCGAATCAGAAGTATTTGTGCAAACATACAATGTATGTAGCTCCTCTATGAAGAATAACAATGTCCGCCCTATTTTTTTTTTAAACCTTCGACAATATTATAATGCACGTTTTTGTTGATTGAATAAAAAATATACCACACAAAGCATTTCGATTCGTGTCTTTTCAAAAGCTCGGTTGCACTTTTTGGAAAAAATACTAAATTAATTTTGAACAAACTTAACACAGTTGTGTATTTTGACAATGACCGGGCTCTCGTCTTTGTTTTTTGTTTTTGAAAATGGTTTTGAATTAATGAAGAAATTATCAAAAACGTTACCTGAAGCGATGGTTTGTTGACATCCGATTGTCCCACACATAGCCGAAAAAGTCACGTGGTACAGGCAGCTTGATACCAGTACTATCCCGAGCGACATCGGGAAAACCCCGTCACACAATGTATTCATGCGCGTCTTTTCGGACATTTTAGAGATTATGGAGTCCATCGGACTCCGACGTATTTAAAAGAAATCATCATATGAATTGTCTATACACTTCCGCTGATGTTGATATCTTTCTAAATTATAATTTTTTATTGTGGATCAATTCTATGACATTAATATACATCATGAATGTATCCGGTATATTTTTCCTGTAGTATCGTGTGCTTTCAATGGGCATATTACTGTCGTTTGGGGCTGCCACCGTTTCTAAAACTGTAGTAAGACTGATATTCTATTTCAGGAGTGAACGGTCCGGACAAATCTGTTTATTTAGGATGTTACTGTTTAAATATTTTGATACTAATTAATGGATATGGGCGTACAACAATCCGTACATTTGTTGAACTGTTCGTATGAAACGCTAGTGTCGTCATTTTTCGTAGTGTTTCTTCCCTTCAATAAACAATTTTGCACTTAATAGAAAGTCTATGAAAGGGTCATAATATTGATGTTTCACATAGTCAATAGTCATTGTCAATACGGTCACGACGCACAAGTGAGTCAATGCCGGAAATGAAATAATCTGTATCTCTGATACGTGCGTTTAAATCACCAACCACAGTCAGTATTGTCTTATTTCGGTAGACAATAAATAACATCATTATGTCAAAAATGTTTTAGGAATACCAAAAAAACCATATGTTTCCTTATTTAGTAAAGAAATATACAAAGCATTGTAATTTTGAAGTGAATATTTTACAAAAACGCGCAGCGAAAGTCATTCTACAAAAGCCAAATAGAACATCATCCAAAGAATTGTTTTTACAGCTTAATTGGCTCTTGTTTAATAATAGATGTAAATACCACACGGCAATCTTGATATATAAATGTGTCAACAATCAGACTCCGGATTATTTAAATAATATTATAACATTTTCTCAAAATCAAAAATTTAACTTAAGATCTGCCACTCATAGCGATATTGTTAATACCAAAGCAAATACGGGTTATAAGAAACGAGCTTTTTCATACCATAGCATGGATATTTGGAACAGTATACCGATTGGAATAAGAATGGCATGCTCTATCTCTGCTTTTAAAAGGCAATATAAAGCACATTTATTTTCTAATCAATAATATGTCATATGTTGTGGGTTTTTTTTCGAACCAATGATATTTCATGTGTGTCTGTCTAAAAGGTAAAATGTGTGTTATGTATTGGTGTAAGAAAATATTGTTTAAATGTTTTACTTGTTATAGACCTATTTGTGTATGTTAGTTTAAGAAGGCCGCATTGAAAAAAAGTATTTATTCATCTGCATAATATGTATAATGCGTCATTGTCTTTATGTGTAACCTTCTGTTAATAAAGCTTTTATTATTATTATTATTAGTATTATTATTATTATTATTATTATTATTATTATAATCAATAATATTTCATTCGTGTCTATCTATGTGTGTTATGTATGGGTGTAAGAAAATATTGTTTGAATATTTTTTCTTATAGACCTATTTGTGTATGTTAGTTTAAGAAGGCCATATTGTAAACAAGTATTTATTCATTTGCATAATATGTATAATGTGTCATTGTCTTTATGTGTAACCTTCTGTAAATAAAGCTTTTATTATTATTATTATTATTATTATT
The DNA here is from genome assembly GCF_020536995.1 of Dreissena polymorpha. Classification (NCBI taxonomy): domain Eukaryota; kingdom Metazoa; phylum Mollusca; class Bivalvia; order Myida; family Dreissenidae; genus Dreissena; species Dreissena polymorpha. Next base: position 70,051,924 of record NC_068356.1, read on the forward strand.
ATTATTATTATTATTATTATTATTATTATTATCATTATTGTTATTATTGTTATTACTATTATTATTATTATTATTATTATTATTATTATTATTATTATTATTATTATTATTATTATTATAATGTCGAGCAAGCTCTGACATCGACAATTGGCACTAGTCCCGAATATCGAGCTGGGACGAATATCGAGCCAGCTCGGACATCGACTTTCGACACTTGTGCCAGTAATCGATCTGACGCAAATGTCAGAGCTGTCTCGACATTCGGCACTAGTCCCGAATATCGAGCGGGGACGAATATCGAGCCAGCCGATATCGACATTCGACACAGGTCTCGAATTTTGAGCTGGAGCGAATGTCGAGCCAGCTTTTACATCGACATTCGGCACTAGTCCCGAATATCGAGCTGGGGCGAATGTCGAGCCAGCTCTGATATCGACATTCGGCAATAGTCCCGAATATCGAAATGGTGCGGATGTCGAGCCAGCTCTGACATCGACATTCGGCTTTAGTCCCGATTATCGATCTGGAGCGCATATCGAGCCAGCTCTGATATCGTCATGCGACTCTTGTCCAGAATATCTAGCTGGGACAAATATCGAGCCAGCTCTGACATCGACATTCGATACAAGTCACAAATATCGATCTTGGGCGAATGTCAGAGCTGTCTCGACATTCGGCACTATACCCGAATATCGAGCTGGGACAAATTTCGCGCAAGCTTTGACATCGACTTTCGACACAAGTCCAGTATTTCGAGCTGGGGCTAATGTCGAGCCAGCTCTGACATTGACATTCAGCACCATTCCCAAATATTGAGCTGGGCGAATGTTGAGCCAGCTCTGACATCGACATTTGGCACTCGCCGAATATAGAGTCGGTGCGAATGTCGAGCCAGCTCTGATATCGACATTCGGCACTAGTCCCGAATAATGAGCTGGGCGAATGTCGCGCCAGCTCTGTCATCGACATTCGGAAATAGTCCCGAATATTTAGCTAGGGCGAATGTCGCGCCAGCTCTGACATCGACATTCGGGACTTGTTCCGAATATTGAGCTAGGACAAATATCGAGCTCGCTCTGGCATCTACATTCGGCACTAGTCCCCAATATCGAGCTGGTACGAATGGCCAGCTCTGACATCGATATTCGGCACAAGTCTCGAATATCGATCTGGGGCGAATGTCGAGCAAGCTTTTACATCGACAATTGGCACTAGTCCCGAATATCGAGCTAGGACGAATATCGAGCCAGCTCTGACATCGACTTTCTACACTTGTCCCAAAAATCGATCTGACGCGAATGTCAGAGCTGTCTTGACATTCGGCACTAGTCCCGAATATCGAGCCAGCCGATATCGACATTCGACACAAGTCCCGAATATAGAGCTGGAGCAAATGTCGAGTCAGCTTTGACATCGACATTCGGCACAGGACCCGAATATCGAGCTGGGACCAATATCGAGCAAGCTCTGACACCGACATTCCACACTAGTCCATAATATCAAGCTGGGACAAATATCAAGCCAGCTCTGACATCGACATTCGACACAAGTGACAAATATCGATCTGGTGCGAATGTCAGAGCTATCTCGACATTCGGCACTAGACCCGAATATCGAGCCAGCCGATATCGACATTCGACACAAGTCCCGTATTTCGAGCTGGGGCTTATGTCGAGCCACATCTTACATCGACATTCAGCATAAGTTCCGAATATCGAGCTGGGATGAATATCGAACCAGCTCTGACATCGATATTTTTAATCGTCCCGAATATCGAGCTGAGGTGAATGTCGAGTCAGCTCTGACATGGACATTCGACACTAATTCCGAATATCGAGCCGGGACGAATATCGAGCCAGCTCTGATATCGACATTCGGCACTAGTCCCCAATATCGATCTGGGGCGAGTATCGAGCCAGCTTTGACATCGACATTCGACACTAGTCCCCGAATATCGACCTGGGGCGAATATCGAGCCAGCTCTGACATCGACATTCAGCTCTAGTCCCGAATATCGAGTTGGGACGAATGTCGAGTCAGCTCTGACATCGACATTCGGCACTAGTCCAAAATATCGAGCTGGTGTGAATGTCGAGCCAGCTCTTATATCGACATTCGGAACTAGTCCCGAATATCGAGCTGGTGCGGATGTCGAGCCAGCTCTGACATCGACATTCGGCACTAGTCCCGATTATCAACATGGGTTGCATATCGAGCCAGCTCTGATATCGTCATGCGACTCTAGTCCGAAATATCAAGCTGGGACGAATATCGAGCCTGCTCTGACATCGCCAATCGGCACTAGTCCCGAATATCGAGCTTGGGCGAATGTCGAGCACAATATCAGTTCAATTTAAAATAATTACAAATACGTACCCATATTCCCAATTTCATCATAGAACAGACAGTGGAAATTTAGTTTATATAAATTAACTGGCCAAGAATGCTAAGTTGTTTATGTCATTGTGACACCCAATCAATTTATATGTTCATCATTTCTGTTTGGGCCATAGTGCAATTCCAACAAACTCTAGATGCTTATTTGAATATCGAAATGAATCAGTCCTGATATAAATTATCTGTGTTAAATTGCATAAACGCTTTTCAAGGCTATACCAGGAAAAATAGCATTTTATGTCATCTAAATTATGTAATTAACATGTTTTAGATTATTTTACTTGTGTTTTTCTACATATTATGTTATAGTTATTCCGATTGATAACATACTTACGAAGAGCATCCATGTTATGTAGTGTTGTTTTTTTCTCAATAAAAAGAGATGTTTTATTTAATAAATTGTCGGATAAGTCCCACGTCGTGCCAACCTTTTATTCGACAATTTATTAAATAAAACCTATGGTCATAGATCTTTTAAACACATACAGCAATCAAAAACTTATATGTTAAACACAATCAATGACCAATGCCATGTCATTTTTTTAAATAAATAATAGTATTAATAATAGGCTGTTGTATCAACACTGATCCATCTTTGTATATAGTACTTGTATGTGTTATATGTATTTTTTCCGTCAGACGACGTACCGTTACTTTATGAGGTTAACATCACTACCTTTTTTGTTTATATTGATACAACTGATTAAGGCTATGGCCGAAACATGTTAAATGTTAAAAAAGTAAAATGTTTGTACGGATTATTTTATTAATTTAATGTCATATGCAATGCATTAAATAAACTCAATTATATGTAAAAGACAAAAGGTGCAGCCAAAATCCGCCTGTTAAAGTAATGGATGATATATAATATAAAAAAAAGTGAAACTCCAGCTGCTGTATTGCATTTTCATTACATACAAATAGTTGGTCCTTTATTTAAGGCAAGTGACCAATAGCCTTAACAGTACAAAATAGCTCAATACAAAACAACATAAACACATATAAGAATAAAGCTTGCGTCACCGCCTTGGAACGTTCAATGCAAAGCACTAGGGGTTTAAACCGCTTTTAGAGCGCTCAGCCTCATACTTGGCCCAGCCATATTCATGATACGTATAAGTGTAAATAAATTTAACGTCGTAGCATTGCAACTCAATTTTGCAAATAATAAAAGGGAATTAAAACGCATTCAATTTAGTTTCCATTTAATTACTCAATCGTAGGAAAGAGACCAGAGCAACAGAGTAACAACTTTTTGAGGAACGATGAAATGAAATTACGAACAAGTATCAACTACATCCCTTCTTTTTAGAAAAAAAGATTAAAAAATATAGCATCATAAAGTTAATATTTCAGAATATTTCAGATCATCATCGCGCAAATACAGGAAGAAGTAGCAATAGTGGGTGTACAAGATCCATATTACATAGCATGGTTAATTATGTGACTGCTAAACAATTAATACTAAAGGCTTAATTTGTGCTTGATTACATTCTGATTATGACCTGAATGCATAACGAAACAGTTATATTTCAGGTATTTCTGAGTAGTGAAAAAATTACATGTGCATTTGTAAAATTCAATTTCACATCCTTAAAGGGGCCTTTTCACAGATTTTGGCATTTTTTAACTTATTCATTAAATGCATTATATTGATAAATGTAAACATTGGATCGTAAAAGCTCCAGTAAAAAATCAAGAATAAAATTTAAAAAAGGAAAAGAACATTGCCCGGAGCAGGGTTCGAACCAGTGACCCCTGGAGTCCTGAAGTAAAAACGCTTTAGCCTACTGAGCCATTCCGCCGAGTACACAAACGTGACGTCTTTTATACCCTATATAAGCAATCTTCGTAGTTTCACACAATTTAACGACAAAAACAGAACTCTCCAAATTATTCAATCGTTTCGCGTTGCAACGCTTTATAATTTTTAGGTTTAATAATCGTCAAAAGATGCATATAATGGCTATATTAGAACATGGTAAATGTTCAGTAATACTGTTTCCTCACAAATATCATAACTAAAATGAAAATTTGCGAATCTGAAACAACTTTTTTCAATTTTGTCAATTTACCAAAGCGTGAAAAGATTCCTTTAAAGATCAAGATAATCCACACGTTGAATGAAAATCTAACCTAAGTATTAAATATTATGTGGCATCAAACAGAGTCAAATTAAAAACTAAAAACGGCTGCGCAGTTGTTAAAGCGCCGGCCACAGTCATTTCTTTAAACGATTCATATATACTCAAGTAGATCAGAAGTTCGAGCACGTCGTCTTCATTTTTCATACTTTATTTATGAAACCAAACAAAGTGTATGAAGTCATGTTGCTTTTAATAGAAACACTTTCTGAAGAAAGAAACCATACTAGCATAGCTCACGTTATAATCCTATAATATTAAGATTCCTGTAACTTTTGTTGTAAAACACATTCTGGAATAAATATATTATTTAAGCCTAAAACAAAACAATTTCTTTTTATAGCATATTTCTAAACGATATTTTTCGAAGACTAAGGCTCCTTTATAAAAGCGTGTGCACACGATTTATTTTCGTTTTGTAGATCTTATAGAGTTGACAGACGACTACATCAGTAAGCAATCTCTTGCACGACGGTCATTGTGTCACACCGGTCTCACTGACAATAACGTAGTGACGTCAACATCTATGTATAGAATGGCACGACGGTTACATTACATTCACCTCTGTGATGCATTGTGTACACACCGGTGTACACTCTGTGTACTTGTAGGCAGCACTTCTTTTACGATTGAAAGTGAAAGTAGGTCAGGTAATCGTGTTTCTGATAATCGCTATCAGTCTTATTAATAGTGATTGAAAATCACATTCTAACCCAATTGAATAACATTTCTTTATACAACACTCCGATTTAAACACACAATTAAAACGATTTTTTTCTTTCATTATTAACATTTTCATTCCTACGTAGAACTACTTCGGCGGAAGCATAATTCCCCAAACCAGGGGAATGTAATGCGTCTTAGTGACAATAACGTAGTGACGTCACCATCTATGTATAGAATGCTCTGTGAGGTCAGAATACACTAAATAGTTTCCCTATATAATTCAATGTGAAAGCGACAACTTTAGGCCAAAATAAATGCAACATTATGCACATAGAGACCCCGATAACCATACCTTTTCTTAAAGGCCATTCTAAGCGGAATCGATTTATGCAATAAAAAAGATATGTCATGTACAATGCAAGAAAAAACTTGACACAAATCAAAATCGACTGTTTTTGCAACTTTTTTTTTCGGCCGTTTCTTAGTGGAGTGTAACCTTTTTCAGTGCGATTGTTTACTATAGTCTTCAAGTTTATCATATTTCAGGGATTCAGTAGTGAACACCTATTCATGCCCTACCATTATCTCCGAAAGATAACACCCGATTACTAGATAAAAGTGTAAAACATGCCTTCCTGTCAACTATGGTATTTTTTTAGAGAGTACAGCCCTTCATGAAACGGTTATTTAGTGTACTGTAACCTGTGATGGGCTCAGAACGGACTATTTTTACGAGAGCGTCTCATTCATGTCATGATCATTCCAAGCGTTCATCATGAGGTTACAGTATACTAAACAATGTCTTGCACGACGTTTACATTACAAACACTGCTTTAAAGTAAACCATCTTATACCATTATATCTTTTATCAGTCTTTATTCATTATTTTTATATTGATATGGTTGTTTGATGTTAACAAACCTACATTTTTGTATCATATAAATATATACCCCAACTCATCCGTGTTAACTACGACACTTCAATCAGGCAAATTGTCTGACTTAATTTCCTTTCATTATATATTTTCGGTTTCCCGTTGTTGTATTTACAAGTGGGGATATAAAACAATTGCGATGACAGTATCAACGTAGATGCTTTACTATTTTATTAAACAAGATCCGACTCTTGAGCAAGTATTTAAAATAATATAAACGGATCATATTGAATGTTAATTATAAAAACTCACATGTTAGCATTTATTCTGACATATAAATAAATTCAATGATGTTTTCGATTGGATATTTTGGTTTTGTAAACGTACCGCTGTGTTATATAATTGTTTCTGTCAAAGTCGGATGTATGCTGTGTAAGTTATTATAATCCCACTACGATATTTGTAATACAAACAAACCTCAACGTTGAATATAACGATATACGTGCACGAATTGTACTTATACAATATTTATACTTTAGAGTTCAGGTGCAATTAAAAACATAATTAATTCTTATCATTTAATACGCATAGAATTTTCATTAAGTTGTATGTTCATTCCCTTGTAAGCTATGTTTTATAACAAAATTTCAACATCATTCGAATCAACCCTTAACAGTTTACCAAGTTGGCATCGTTTATGCTGTTTGTTGCGATAACGTCATTTATATACGATACATATTTTATGATAAACCTGGGAAATTTCTTTTGCAGCCCAACCGCCATCTTTGATGTTGAAAACGAACATAACTCACTTTAGCACGGATATCGAGTGTGACATTACCGGTTTTACAGCGACAAAAATTCGATTTTATGAAAATCTGAACGAGGTAGTACATATTGGTCAAAGTGGACAGTCTTGTGCAAAATGGTTTTCGGGGCCGCCCAACTATTTCGATTGTACGTGCATAATTAATAAGACCGCAGTGTGTACAATTGACGTTGATCGGTACGGAAAGGTTTGTCCAAAATGGCAATGCGCAGTCCTAAACGAAGGTGTTCTGCATTACAGCAACTATATTGACGTGTGTAACTCAAGTAAGTATCGAATTCATATTCATTTTGTTTGAGTTCTTTTGTACCTATGTCACGTTAAAGGGGCCTTTTCACGTTATGGTAAACTGGCTAAATAAAAGGTGTTAACCTTAAACATGTGTAAAACATTTCATCGATTATTAAATGAATATCAGATATAACAATGAGAATAAGAATTTTGTGTTTTTAATAATCATAATATTTTTTTACAGTTGAACTACAATAAATTAAATTCATTTCAGACAAAACCCACTTTACAACAAAGATAATTGACGATGCCGATTGTTCTGGTCGTATACCATTTAGAGTGAAATGGACCATATTTGGATTGAAAATTAAGCATAATATGATTACATCTATATTGAAGACATTTATAACAGCTAATATAAGTTCCTTTGTGGAAAAATATACGTCATACCAACATGCGTCCATAGCTACGTGTACTCTGAAGAAACGTGAGTCGGAAAACTGGAATTTGAGCATATTGGGTATGTCAGTTTATTTGTATAATCGTACCAAAAATATATCGGATATATATATATATTTATATTTCCTCTCGCTAAAATGCAAGAAGAAAGATAAATTTTGAATGGTACTTAAATCAAACAGACTATAACAATAATGATAGCAATAAACATACGATTTTATTAAAATTTTGTCTGACAATATTGATAACAACACATTACATAAACGCAAAAAAAAATAATATACGATATAGCCTAGGTTATATTACGTTTCATGTCGAATGTATCCAACACCAACGTAATTTGTTCTACATTCGTATACATTTTTCATGAAAAATAAAAACATAAAAAATAAACAACGAACACGTTAAAACATTATTATTATCATTATTTCTCAATAATTTTTCAGAATGATTTTGATAACTTTCAGATGCATCGCTATTGTGCTCAAGCAACAGTGATATGCCCCATAATAAAACATGTAAGGCCACCGATGGAAACCCGATGGTCACTGTGATCAGAGAGCCGAATATCCGGTCACAATGTCAGTCGATTCGGACGACACCAGCACCGGACACGCTGACTCTGTGTGAGGCTGTTAACAGGAAAGACTTAGGGGCAAAACGTTATGTCGGAAATATGACTGGTCTATTCAAACTGGAGATTCTTGGTGAGTTAAAACTTTACTTTATTTGGAAGTGCGCATACATCATATATATTCTTTTTTCAGTTTTTGTTTTTGCCCATATTGTTTTTTATTATCTTTTTTTTCATCTAAGTTTAAAAGAACAGATTCAACAGATCATGCGTTTATTGTTTAGTTTGTGGTTCAACGGACAGGCCCGTAGCCAGGGTTATGAAAAGGGGGGTGCGCATTTTTGTCATAGACGATTGTTATTGAGCAACGAAGTGGAGAAGGGAGTATGTGCGGGAGGGAATGTTGAAACGTAAACTCCTGCATTCTGGTATTTTTTTTAATGTATTCAGAGACTGAAGTTACAGAGCATTTTGTATGAAAATTCACTTTCATTGACCATACTCAGTGACTGATCTACATGAATACGATACAACATACATGTATTCCCCACCACGTTTTTCAATAACCACCTTTTTCGATCAGTCACGGGAATACATCATTTTATACGGTGTTTAACCCGACACTAGTATGCGCGCACACACTTTGTTTACCAATGCAACAAAAAATTAAAGAATGTGAAATCATCAATAAGACCGGTATAAAATATCATTATTAATTGGAATCTTGGAATCTTGATAAAATTGGTGTGTTTTACCATTCTAACATTCTACCATTCATAAATCGAGCAAATTAAATGGAAATATTTGACTTTTTTACAAAACAATTATTTGTCTGCTACTATGGATAGTACTAGAGGCCTAGCATTGCTCAAAACGTGCTAATAGTGTATTGTACAGCAAACACTGATTAACAAAACTGGGTCTTCTCTAATGTGCATCAATTCTAAAAAGAAACAAGAGAACCGTATAACGGGTGCCACGCTCGGCTGCGAAATCTTGTTAGATTATTTTAATTTTATTAGAGGTCACAGTGACCTTGACGTTTGACCTAGTGACCAAACAATAGATGTGATTGTCAGAAACACTATGCCCCCTACTTCGCCGCATTGAAATAAAATTTCTATTTATCATTTGGCAGGTATAGAAATCATCTCCTTTTAAAGCTTATTACTTCCCTTGAATTTTGTCCAATCCAACCGGGAGGGGGGGGGAGGGTATCACAGTCACTTATGACCATGTCATATATCACTGACAACCAAGGCTTGTGGTTTAAAAGAGATCATAGCCAGAGTTGATCATGTATCTATGGACATAAGTCCACAGCTATGTAACGATCAACAAAGAAATTATAATTATATCATTAAAAAAACTTTGACAAATCAATCATTTGGGTTATAAATAATCAAAATAATAAATCTGTACAGTAACTGTGAAAAGAACTTCAATTCTTGGTAAGGAAACATATAATATGAGATTTATAATTATATAAATTACTTCCCTTGAAAATAAGTGTCTGTAACAAATGTCTATTTTTAGTAGCAAATAATTCAAAGCCACTACCGTGACTGTAGATTCACCACTCAAAATGTGCAGCTCTATGAGATACACATGCATGCCAAATATATAAAGTGGCTATGTTCAATATTGAATAATTTTATCCCTTTTTAAAGCTTATTACTTTTCTTAAATCTGTAATTTTTACCGTAGACCTTAAAGGATGACCTTGACCTTGACCTTTTACCACAATGTGTTTGTCAGAAACACAATGCCGCCTACTGCGCCGCTTTGATTTATTTAACAAAAATATATACGTGGGCAGGTCAGATAACTATGTCCATTTAAAGCTTATTACTTCCCTTGACTTTGTTTTTTGCACCCTAGACCTTGAAGGATGATGTTCACCTTGAAATTTTACCACTCAAAATGTGCAGCTCCGCGAGATACACATGCATGCCAAATATCAAGGTGTTATCTTCAATATTTAAAAAGTTATGGCCAATGTTAAGGTTTAAGCACGACGCCTACGGCGGACGGCAGACGGCGGACGACGAGCTGGCTATGACAATAGCTCGGGTTTTCTCCGAAAACAGCCTCGCTAATAAAAATGGTATAATTGGTTACTTATATATATTTTTTTAACTATTTTTAACAAATAAGATATCTTTTTCAAAACGAATTTCGGAAACATACGAAAACTTTAGGCTTTATTAAGACCCTATAACCACAAACTACTGGCCCTATGGTCTCAAAGTCCTAAACAATGTATACACGGACGTTGAAGCAAAAAGATATACTTATTTGCCCATTATATACTCAAGATCCGTCACAGTTGATGAAAATTAAACGTTAACGTCCAGCTGATCATATAACGTTTTGAATTCATTATAACAACTGTTTAAGAGTAGGACATTCAAAGTGTGAAAGTGACATAATTAAAACATTGTGGAAAGTTCTGTATGTGGAGCAGAACAGATGCCATAAAGTGTTGGTTAATAGTTGGTTAAAAAAGCTACATTGCTTTGTAACAATGATTTGTTTTCTTGTCATTCAAGAATATAATCCCCTAAAATATATTTTCTTGTTTATTAGATTATTTATTTATTCAAGTTAATCAAATTGTTTTTCCAGCCATTTAGATAATTTTCGAAAAAGGCTATTGGACTGGGATTTCAACCCACAATAAGTAGGCTTCAATATTTTGTTATGCTATCTCTTGCAGTTATAGCTCTAACAGACATTAAAAACGATTACAAAAGTTACAAAACAATCATTTAGTATCAAATATCTATAAATAAGTATCGAATGTATACGGATTAGAGTGCCAGGTTAATAATTTTGCATTATACAGAAAACAAATATCTTTTTGTAACAAAGATTCCAATTCCATTTTGCGGGGAACGGCTTCTTAGATCTTCTAACATTTTGCTTTCACTACTTCTAATGATTTCAACAATTCTACGGTTAAAACTTGTAAATAAAAATCACGCACTATCTTGGAAATGACTTAATCGAAAAATTAATTATATGGAATTATGTCGGTTGCATATTGATAAACATTATTTTAACGCTTAAATACGAAGACTCACTCGGTTCCTGGAAAAAATAAATTTCCGTTTTTGCGTCCAATAAAGTTAGGTGTAACTTAGAGTACAATTTTTTTACTCGTCCAAAAAGATAGGGTGCGAACGCACCCAACGCACCCCCTCCTGGTTACGGGTATGACGGAACACGTTGGAACGTATCAAAATAATATATAAAGTGTTTATATTAGTTAAGTTCCATTTGTTTTGATTGCTTTTGATTTGGCAGTCACAGCATCGGTGATGAAATTCTTTGTGGAAGGTTTCAACAATCAGACACACATAACGTTCAACGAAACAACCAAAATAACGTTACGTTGCCAAGGTGATGGATTCCCATCCCCGACCATGCACTTATTAAAAAACGGTATTGAGTACAGTGTTGGAAATTCACCGTTTCGACCAACCATGACACTTAATGGATCCCAGGATACCGGAAATTATACCTGCATTGCTGCAAATGCACTCGGAAAAGACAACAAGACCGTTTATATCAGCTCTCATATTAAAATGGATAATCATCAAGGTAATACGATACTTAAATATCAATCTGTTTGTAGGTCTAACTAAAATTAAAAAAAATATATTAAAATTATCACAAACTTGTATATTCTTATCTTTCTTAATTTATATTGTTTTATAACGGATCACTTTAGTTCTGATGTTCACTTATATCAATTGTAAACCTTCAATGAATAACTTCAAAAATGCCAATATCTGTAATATTCGTAAAAAACATGGTAATCAAGTTTTGATGAACAAATAATACCCAAATGTTTAGTAATCGCGCGTTCTACATGTCTTATAAATAAACGTAAGTGACGTAAGATCGAACACGGATTCGAAATGCATTGTTTTTATTGGATTATTGCCAAAGTTACTGTTGCACATTAACGCGATTTAATACACAGTCCACTTTTAGATTCTCTATAAGTCTATATAAGTGTCTTTTAAAAAACGAAATTGGTCTTTATGTAAGTATTGATTTGATTACATAAAACAAAAAGTTAAATAATAACATACATAAGTAAATCTTAAACTCTTCTCTCTTCAAGGCAATAAGAAATGCACAATAGTTTACACTAAGAACTAACCATGTAGTGTTCTTTTCTTCAAGATCAGCCACCAGATTCTATGTTAAACATGAAGGTCATTGTCACCATAATAGCTGGAACAGGAGCGCTGGTACTGCTTGTGATAATAGTTTCCGCAGCCTGTGTGTACCGATTTTATATACGAATGAAAACAACAGGTATAGAGTTGTTTATACTTTCGTTTTAATAATATGTTTTCATGCTCGTGAAATGCCGGTTTGTTTTCAACTGAAATGAACAAAAATATCAGGCTGAGGTTCATTATTACATACCGATCAATCAATATATCATTATACTGCATTGGCGTTTTAACGTTTTACCGTATTATCAATACTATAAATGAATTATGTTGCGAATGATTTTCCAGAAAACGTCGTTTTGCCAATGACTCACGTCACAACCACAACACCAACTACGTCTTCGATACCATTACGTGAACCGACCTTGATTTATAATGAAATTGACCCACAGATGATGGATTCCGATAGGCCAGTTGAAGACGGTAAGAAAATGCATACAATTAACAGCCGAGCATTGTGCATTAACAAACACACACTTACATGCATGCATTTGCAATGTCACCGATATTGTTTTGCAACAAAACAATAAGTGTATTTTAATTTTCAGACAATGCCAGTAATGTTTCACAGTACTCCTTAGGGTGAGTATGTGCTGATCCATATCAGTTTCTTCGTAAGCTTTTCGTCCCTGACATTCCTCCATAAACAAAAGACGTTTAAAACTGCATGCGTAGGATGAGAGCATTAATACTTACCGCTTTTTAATAGATTTATGGCATAGATGCAGTAATGCAGTGTAAAATAATATGTATCATCGTTCACATCTTTTATTTTTAGAACGTTTTGACAACGAAGTGTCATTAACAAGTAAACTTATGTACATTTTCTGAACAATAATTGATTTTTTTCACAAATACACATATTTAAAAAATATTTTTAAGAAATTTCAAAGGAAAAACATACAGATGATGGATTATTTTTTCAGTTTGTTCATAAATTATCCAATCAAAGATTTTAAATCTACTTTTCGGTTTTCAGTGCAGCAGCAGAAGGTTTTGATGATTCACGATATCTGGATGAGTCGCCACTGTATCTCATTGTGACTGATTAGTGTGACATTTTATAGTTATGAGCAAATGTTAAGTGAATCAGTGATATTTAAACGTCTCCGAAACACGTGAAAGAACAATCAACCAGGGTGATGTTTTTATTTCTTAGATTATCCCATACATATACGAAAATACAGTAGAAACCTGTTTGTATTAGTTGATATTTTCTTATTAAAACATTTGTATTCGAACACGATTACCAATTGTACATACTATTTTGGACTCGATGAAATAATTTACTACATAATATCAATTGAAAATCCAGATGAACTTAATTTGCATATATTTAGTTTAATATTACTTAATATTACATGACTGGTGACAGTCAATCGTTAAACAAACGGGAGCGTTGGCATTAAAATCATCGTAAACAATAAACAATGTCGTATTGTGTGATTGTGGCTTGTATTCCGATCCAAGATTTGTTTGCCTAGATTTTTGTATCACAAAATATTTTAGATCTACAATTAATGAGTATATATTTGAAATTAAAAGGGCACAATAAATACAATATAAAAAGGTAGTATAAGAGACAATACAGCAAATTCACAATGTTCAATATATGCAGTTATTGATAATCGGAGAACAATCACCATTCTAAACGATGATTATTGGAAGTGCTTATATGTTAATCGAAACAAAATACTTATTCGGCAGTCTCTTAGAGGTATTTAAGTACAGACTTTATACTTCAGGAATAAAGTGGACCTCAACACAAAACTTAACCAAATTTACAATTTTCTAAGTACAAAAGGGGGCCATAAGTCTGTCAAAATGCCAGTCAGTGTTACATAACTGTGCATGCACACTCTCCTTATGATAGTTAGTAAGTGTTGCAAGTATGAAAAGCAATAACTTTGATACCTTATGAATAAAGTTGACCTAAACATAAAACTTAACCAATTTTTCAATTTTCTAAGTATAAAATGGGCAAATAATTCTGTACAAATGCCAGCCAGAGTTATCTAACTTTGCCTGCCCAGTCCCCTTATGATTGTAAGTAAGTGTGCCATGTTTGAATGCAATAGCTTTGATACTTTATGAGAAAAGAGGACCTAAACACAAAACTTAACCTTAACGCAAAACTTAAACGGACGCCGACGCTCAGGTGATGATAATTGCTCTTTTTTTTCAAAAAATAGATGAGCTTAACAGGGGATAAGTGATAATGAAGAAGCATTCTACAGAACAAGTTAAGTAGCTGCATTCCTAGACTGATCTGCTTTCCAAAACCCAGGACATAAAATGATGTCTTTTCAACAACATGTGAATCCAGTTCCATGCCACATACTGCATGAGTTCAATGAGAAGATTTCCAGAAGTCAGTTATTAACCCAGTTTTTTGTGTTTGCCTCTTTTTAGGCAGTTCATGTGCATACATACACAATTCTTATTCTCTACCCACAATTTCATACATACAATTCACAAATGTGGTCATGGATCAAAGGGAATTTCAGACAATGTCATTAATGGTTTAATGGTTGTATGAGTCATAGTATGACATTTTTCCAGTTTTTATTACTTGGATGTATTCAAATACATGTACATTACTATTATCAGTTATTATCAAGTTATTTTAATTGTGAAATTGTTGTATACATTTCCTTATTGAGTTCATTTTGTTCTCTCCATTTTTGCATTATGCTGTGTTTGATAAGGTTAATGTCTTTTCATTTATGTAAAAACAAAGATTATTTTCAATACATTTGCATGTTGATTTTAAAGATAAAGTAAAGCAAATACAATAAAAGCAAATACAATCATTTGTCCCAAATGCATCTCCTCTGAAGCCCTACCGGGATTTGATCCCAGACCTCTTTCCTCTGGTATGGAAAGTATTCTATCTTAAAATACAAGAGCATGTTAGAAGAAAATTAGCATTTTAAGACTATAAACCTGAAAAAATATTATCTGTTGTATAATATAAAACTTTACTTAAGATAATGTTTCACTAGATCTTACCTAGAAAATACACATCTTTGAATCTGCAATACATAACAGCTCAAGTTAACTTCAGTTTTTACATTGTTTATGTATTTTCAAGTATTGTGTTTATCCTTATTGAATGGTATCTCCTAAACATAGGTGTTAAATACTGTTATTAAAATCTAACAAGATAGTATGGTTTAGTTTTTCTCATTTAATATCCCAGAAATATGCCACCATTTTAAGGGACTTGTTTTCATGTTTTTTTGTGTTTTTTTAAATATCCATTTTGTTTGACTACCACAATTGAAATATCAAATACTGAAACACCAATATAATTACAGGAATCTAATAAGAAAAAATAATAGTTTTTTTTATCTCAGTCTGCAAACAGTTCTGATTTAAAAAATACATTTGCTAGTGTCAAACCTTTCAGTACAAGAAGAACAAAATTAAATAATTGAAGTGAGGAATTTCCTGTCATATGTAGATAAGATGACTTTAAATGAAGGGGTCAAAGGTTGACCGTTTGCTAGAATCACAGAAGGTGGTAATGTTTGAACTCATCTTTGTAATTTCAGTAATGCTTATCTGAAACTGGAGTGTTGAGAAAGGACAGTAACCACTAATGCTCATTTGGTAATTGTCGGCTTAGGTACAACATTTTAGTACCCCGAGTGCTCTTACGTATACTACAAAGTACCCGTGGTATGGAAATATACATAGAGAATAATAGGTTAGTGTTGATTATAGATCAGGTTTATCATGCGAGGCTTAGAAAACAAAAAGCACGAGCCTTGGCGAGTGCTTTTTCGTTTTCGTGCCGAGCATGATAAACCTGATCTATAATCAACACTGACCTATTATTCTATTTATCCCACTTTTTATTAAGTAAACTTTTTTTATTTAAACAAAATAAGTTTTCATGAGTGTTTGTCGTACTTTGATAATGACTGTAGTGTAACCAAGGTCAGTGTATTACTCCGCGTTCCAAAAATAACCGCTGATCAAATAATCATTTTTTTTAATCTGAATATCGTTCTGTAACAAAGTGTCGAGCGTTATTAATTACAATTTTAATCATATTGAATTGCAAATCTTTAAGTTTTATGGTATCAATATGACATTAAGTTGTTATATACAAGGAACTACATTTGTTTACAACGTAGCCTAACATCACACACAATTCACTTTTGATATCAAACTATCGAGTCGATCACGAGGTGCACACTATTTGCTTCTTTGTTATAATATGTGGTTATTTCGTGACGAAATAACAAAGATTACTTGGATTTAAGCTAATTATATGCATTAACATTTTGAATGTTGAAAGTGGCACCAAAGAATTGTGAGGCAAAGTTGTTCGAACTAGAGAAAGACATCTGCTGGTGAAGTGACTGGGTGGGGCAAACATCAAGATCAACTTATTCGACGGTAGACATTGGTTGTCTAGGCTGCATTTCGGCCATAGTTTCGGTGCGTGAAGGCGAACAAGAGGAATCTGTTGGATTGTCACATTTACTGGACTGAGCAAGAATGAACACTTTTGCTGCTGTTCAACAGATATGTTGGAATAATTGGTTATGGACTGGACATTTTTGTGCCCTGTTATGGTCATGGTTTCAGTGGGTGGAATGTTTGCATTTCGAAGTTTTTGGACCAGGAATTTGCGAACTGAGTGGTCCGTTATTCTCTTGTGCTTGAGAAAGCCGGCGTCTTTTGCCATGGCCTTCAGCATCTGACCTAACTTGTTGACACCCAATTGTTGACGCAAGAATCACCGGGATGCAGTGTCATTTGTGCGTATTGCCAGGTAGAAAAGATGCTTTGAAGAAAAATCAGATGGACGCATATCCGAGTACAGCTTGTAAATTAACACAGGATTTCTTGGTCCAGACGATTGTTTTCTACGGTCAAAGGGGAGCAACTCGAACTGACTTCTTCAAAGGGGAGCAACAACAACAGAACCTATTTGCATAGTGTTTAAATTTACCCAATACTAGGTTTTAATGACAATAAATGACAAAAAAACACGTTTTTTTGCCATTTTCCTTAGTTTTAAGGTCATTAAGATTAACAAACATTTGAGATTGTTTTTATTATTGATGCACTTGGCAAATACAGGTGACGAGGTGCGTGGGAAAAAGTAGTCCCGGTTCGGCAGTTGATGACGTCATTTCGTGCCATTGATTATAGCCTTGCCGTTGATTATAGATGAAATTTAATAAACGGGGCTTTAATCAACCGATTTCGCTGTAAAAGTGGGATAATTAAAGTATCTCCGAGTATGGCCTGTTACCTTTAACTGTATTTTCCTAAGCCGGATAAAATTGCAGTATACTTAAATTCAGAGTACCCGGGGTACTTTCAAGTGAAGTACGGCATGTAGCACCTGAACCGACAAGGACAGGAGCCTGATCATATTGTAATACGGAGGATATTTGATCATCTTAAATATGCCATTCTTCACAGGCATGCCATTCTTCACAGGCATGCCATTCTTCACAGGCATGCCATTCTTCACAGGCAGTCTTTACTGTTTTATATTTCAATCACTTGCCTGAGAGGACTTTTTGCTTTTTGTCAAATTGGTTCACATTTATTTTGTCAGAAGTAAAAAGCAGGTGTGTACGGATGTCATCTTTAAGTTTAAAGGGTGGCCAAAAGTATGTATGGGTAATACAGTAATAATTATTAAGACTATATGCTGAAATATTTTTATTTTTAACACGAACCAACTGGTTCGTATGAATAATGTTCAAGAGGCTTCTGCTACTAAGTACTAATCATAATGTTAGACCATGCTCACATTCTAAACATGAATTTAAAAATAGTAAATGGTAAAAAATATTTTCCCGTATACAACTAGCAAAATAAGGTTCCCTTATTTGTTCGATAAATACAACAGAACTGAACGTCTCCTCTCTGTAAATACACGTTTGCCGTCGAAGCAATGCCTAACGTCGCTCATTTATTCAGCTTAATAATTTTATTTGGGTAAATTGGCAATATAATAGTTCTTTAATGATGCATACAAATTACCAGGTGTATGCCCGATGTATCGTAAATTAAAAATTCCTATTTCATTATTTCATGCCTCTGATCCTAAATATCCAATAAAATATACTTTGAATGCGTTTGTTCGGCTTTGACTAGATTCTTGTCAAGATGGCTGCTGAGCACATCGCATTGGTGTATGTGAGAGCATGGAACGACAACTCTGCGTGGATATTGCTCTGAACATCGATGACGCAGTTCATTCACGGGCAAAAACGGTTTCACAAATGGTCCAAATAATGAGACAAGTCTGTATCAGATAATGGCTTTTAGTTGCTTGATAACAATTTTGATTAGAAATGGTTTCCTTCAGACATACGTATATGGATACTTAAACTATTACACATAAAATTACTCTGAAAAGTTTCTGCCCATGTCACAAAAATATGGTAGTTCCTATATCATTCAAAATAAATATACTTGCGATGGTCGAACATCAAGATTAAATGATTGTATTTGCATTTGTCGATAAACAACATGTTTTTAATATTCATTTTTGACATGCCATCATGGTCTTGTGAAGACAAAACAATTATTTTCAGTGAATCATTAAAGTATACAAAATGTCCCATGTTTGAAATTTGGCTCCGTCCATCTCAATTATTATATCTGCCAATAAGTAATCTTGACATCAAAGCCAATCAAATAAATGGAAGTGAAAACGTTTAACATATTGTTATGTATGTTTGTTAATCTTAATGTGCAATAAAGCAATGAAGCAAACACATATTGTATGGTTATCCCACATGTGAACTTTTTATAAAAACAAGAACATCAATAATATATGTTTGTCAATATTTACGACATGAAACAAAGGCATCAAAGGAAACATTGCCCAATACCTTTTCGACTTATTTAATATTGTAACCCCAAATACAAGCTCCCTTTTCTATTTAAAAACTTAGAAATGTTTTCAATTTAATAAGATGCGTTACTCTAGTTAATATTCAAATTCATATTAAAGACCCAATTACTCAAACACAGTTGTTTTTCCAAAATATGAACTACATTTCTATCAGTAGTACCATTGTTATGTCCAATCGGACATATTATCATCAGAGCAATACAAATAATGGTTACATGTACAGAAGCTGTTGTTCTGCCCATGAGCTCGTGATTTGTGTCTGGCATCATGTAATGAAGTAACCAGACTGTGCGTCTATGGTGTCCCGGTGGATCGATCGAAGAACAGAAATTGGACAAGATGTTGAAACGATACATTTTGCCTCAAGTAAATATGTGACGATATGGTGGTTTATGTCGATATTACAACTGTTATTTATTTTTAAAAAGTAGTATTAACCGGTATTGCAACTGCATAAAACTGGGGGGTGTCCAGTAGGAAGAATTTTTTTATATAATCAACTAGAAATGGCGCGGCAGAGGCCGACGCGTATCCCCACGCCGCATGTTAGACCCAGGGGCGCGCCATGGTTGGTAATGGGGCCATGCATAGTTGGGATTGACCGTATTGTCATAAGAGAAGTTCAGTATCAATTAGAAGTGAATCGGTGTAGAAATGAAGAAATTATAGTAAAAGACAATTTTGGGTGGGTGTGGCCTATTATGGGCGAGGCGCCCCAGGGTTGGTAAAGGGGCCATACATAGTTGAGATTGACCTTATTGTCATAAGAGATGTTCAGTATCAATTTGAAGTAAATCGGTGTAGAAATGAAGAAATTATAGTAAAAGGCAATTTTGGGTGGGCGTGGCCTATGTGGGCGGGGCGCCCCAGGGTTGGTAATGGCGCCATGCATAGTTGAGATTGACTGTATTGTCATAAGAGAGGTTCAGTATCAATTTGAAGTGAATCGGTGTAGAAATGAAGATATTATAATAAAAGGCAATTTTAGGTGGGCGTGGCTTATTTGGGTGTGGCCTATTATGGGCGGGGCGCCCCAGGGTTGGTAAAGGGGCCATACATAGTTGCGATTGACCTTATTGTCATAAGAGAAGTTCAGTATCAATTTGAAGTAAATCGGTGTAGAAATGAAGAAATTAAAGTAAAAGGCAATTTTGGGTGGGCGTGGCCTATGTGGGCGGGGCGCCACAGGGTTGGTAATGGCGCCATGCATAGTTGAGATTGACTGTATTGTCATAAAAGAGGTTCAGTATCAATTTGAAGTGAATCGGTGTAGAAATGAAGAAATTATAGTAAAAGGCAATTTTGGGTGGGCGTGGCTTATGTGGGCGGGGTGCCCTAGGGTTGGTGATGGGGCTGAGATTGACGAGTATTGTCATAAGAGAGGTTCAGTATCAATTTGAAGTGAATCGGTGTAGAAATTAAGAAATTATAGTGAAAGGCAATTTTAGGTGGGCGTGGCCTATGTGGCCGGGGCGCCCCAGGGTTGGTAATGGGGCCATGTATCGTTGAGATTAACCTTAGTGTCATAAGAGAGGCTCAGTATCAATTTGAAGTAAATCGGTGCAGAAATAAAGAAGTTAATGTAAAATAACATTACAAAAACGAGTGAAAATCTCTGAACCGGCCCCGCTCCAACCCCCATAACTTTTGACCCAGGGGTCATATCAAAATTCCGTCACTGTCACCGTCGCACATATGCTCATAGTTACCATGTACGTTAGTTTCAAGGTTCTAGTGCTAATAGTGTAGGAGGAGCAGGTGGCCAGGACGAACGGACGGACGGACGGACGGACGGACAAACGCACATCAATACATTATTCCCACTTTTTCTCCGAAAAACGTGGGGATAATGATTGATAGCAATAACTAAGTTATGCAAGTAGGACAACAATAATCTAAGAATTTCCTATTCGCATAAAACAAAAAAGTCATGACAGAGATGGATTTCGTTAGACATAGAATACTCTTATAATTCTATATAACAGTGGTAGGTTTTGTAACGAGTAACGAGTAACAAGTCTCTGTAACTGAATAAAACGCTGAAACAATTTATGGAGAGCGTATTTGTTTCGGATTATTGAGCACCAATGTGAAACTTCAGCTGAGCTTACTCAAGCATGAGGAACTTTATTTATGTCAAGTGACCAATTCACAGTCTGGCACAGAACAAACGCATCGAAAACAAAGACATGCACAACATCAAGTTTATCCACGCGTTTACATAACCATGCCATAACCTGCATCTCTTATTAGAAGATTCGTTACTAGTTTTAAGCTGCTTTTTTCTATAAGTAAACTTAATGTGAGTAGCAGAAGTTGTTAAATGCTATAACGGAACGAGAATCAGATATAATAATAAATTAATATCTAACAAAGCAAGTTCAGTATCAAGAATACAGTACATGTATTTTGACTTTGATTCTTCGATTTTCGGCGAAGCAGACTTAGATGGGGTTTTACTTTTATTTGATGAAATAATTATGATAGATAATTAACAAAAATAAGTTGGGAATATATTCTCGAAAAACATACACACACTATTACTGAAGATGATAATGAACACTATTAGTCATTGCTTGTCATTAACAGAATGCTGTTTGTTATTTACATAATGAAAAAGCTATTCCATTACGCCTTCATAAACGCTCTATAGAAAGCAATTACTGAGCTCAAATTCTCTTGGTTCATTTAGATCAAAACGCTTGATGGTCCACTGATCCGTTTCGCGACTTTCGAACACTAGATTGCTCTGTGGACTTTCGAACACTAGATTGTTCTGTGGACTTTCGAACGCTAGATTGCTCTGTGGACTTTCGAACACTAAATTGCTCTGTGGACTTTCGAACACTAAATTGCTCTGTTGACTTTCGAACACTAAATTGCTCTGTGGACTTTCGAACACTAAATTGCTCTGTGGACTTTCGAACAATAAATTGCTCTGTGGACTTTCGAACACTTAATTTTTCTGTGGACTTTCGAACACTAAATCGTCTGTGGAAACTACGAAACATTTCTGACACTACATTCTTCGAACAACATAAGAAAACATGTCTGGCCCAAAATAAACATTAATACCATGTGCACATACTAAGTATTTGTTTTAAAATGTTATACAATACTTATGAGTAGTAATCTTGGTAATGCGAAGAGTGTTATAGTGTATACTCAGATGAAGTAATATGCATAACATTTATTTAAATAACGAAATTTCAATATTTAATGGAAATACGCTTAATTTTATATTTGGAACAACATTTATAAAAGACACACTTATAAATAATTCACAATAAAACGCAACGGCAATTCAACGCAAGCTTAGCAGACACTTTCAAGTACGTTATTTTTGGGCAAAGAGGCGTATTTATTTGAACGCAGTGGCGTATTTATTTGAACGCAGTGGCGTATTTATTTGCACGCAGTTTTTCTGTTGTACGGGCATTTATGTTATTACGACGTGCAGCTTCAACAGCAATAAAACTAATTTGCATATAATACAAACTGTACATAGGAGCCAACTAAAAAGATGTTCCATTCGACGTTAAAATACCCATGAGATTATGTGTATGTGGTTAAAATGTAATATCAACCACATAATGGTCAAATTGCACATTTTCAGTGAGAAAACCCTTTTAGAGATTTGCTCGAGTATAAATAATTGATCAACGGAACCATACAAAATTTATATACGCCTGCGTTGTCTGTAAGGAAATCAGGAAACGCTAATACAGCAATATTCAACACGAAATATAATGCAGACGCACATATTCTGTAGGAATATATGAATTTGTCAGAATTATCTAAACGATATTGGTATCAATATAAAAAGATCGAAATCCGACCACTTATATAGATGTAGTACGTGATAATTACGTTGATGCATGCATACCATTGCGTACTTCATTTTTTATTATAAAACAATTACCCACTCTTTCCAACGAAGTGTAAGGGGCACATCAAAACACATGCATATTTGATCAGATACAGTATTAAATGGTATGACAATGCATTATATGCGTCAAGGTGTAAATGTTTAAGTTAATTTTTCAGTCAATGTGAATGAATATGTAAATATAATATCAATAATTTAATTTATTTTTCATTTAAGCATGCAACACACTCATATCTCATTCACGTACCGTCCTAACATTCAACAACTGTTGTTACTTACATTCATTTAACTTATAGCAATAAAACAGCTTAAAACAAGAATCGAATCTTGTACTATTGATGGCAGCTCCTGGTGCAGTGATGCATTGGGCCATGTAAACGCATGTATAAGCTTGTTTGTTGTGTAATAATAGTTTTGCTTTTAATGCAACTTTCCTTTTCTCTGTCGGGCAATGGTCAGATTCCTTAAATAACGAACTGATGTAACTGTAGTTTATATTTCGAGAAAAAAGTTACTTGTTCTTTAGAGTAACGCATCTAATTAGATTTATAACCTTTCTAAGTTTATCAATCGAAAAGGAAGCTAGCATTTTGGGTCACAATCAGTTTTGAGTGAAGGTATTGGACATCGTGGATTCCTTGTTCAATGTCCTTTATATTGACAACATATCATATTATTGTAAAAAGTGCACATGTGTGATTATCATACACCTATATGTATTAGCTTTATTGCACATTAAGATTAACAAACATACTCAAACATATTTTAACTTTGTTCACCTCTATTTATTTGATTGACTTCAATGTCAAGATTTATGATCGGCAAATGTCATATTTAAGATAGATGGAAACAAACTACAAATACGCGACATTTTTTTAATACATACACTATAAAAGAAATTTCCTTCATCGACAAATGCTCACAGAGTAATGTTATCTTGATTTTTGATCATCGCAAGTATAGGATATAGGATATAGGAACTACCACGTTTGTGTGACATTGGCGGAGACATTACAGACCAATTGAATGTGTTACAGTTAAGTATCCATATACTTATGTCTGAAGGAATCCATTTGTTAGCAATTCCTTTACAAAAGCCATTATCTGCTACAGCCTTGTTTCATTATTTGCACCATTTTTGGAACCCTTAGCGCCCATTAATGGACTGCATTATCGATGTTTAGAGACTCACTGATATAAACGAAAAGAAAACGTGGTAGCACGCTTTTATTAAGGAACCTTAGTCTTCGAGAAAATATCATTCATAACAGAGAAATATGCTATAAAAAGTGTTTTTATTAAAAGCAACTTATTTCAATATACTATTTTTTCATAGAAAAACAAATCTGGAAAAATGGAGAAGGACCAGGGTGCAGAATCACGTGACTTTTGGGGGTGTTCCACCTTTTAACTTTATTGGATTTCGGCACAAACTGCAAGAAAAACTGTCTTTTATGCACTAAAGATTGTTGCAAACGTAATTCAATAACTTGAGATATTTGCAAAAACAGTTCTCAACGATGTAATTACACTCTGTCCAGCCCGTGTGTAAACCCCTGAAAACCCCGTTGATTCTGCACTCTGAGGTCTCAAACATCTGATTGACTTGATTCTGAATCGTTTGAACAAATGGATAAATCCGGCGCATTAACAACTTCGAAATCGTTTCTAGTTTCTTGTTTAGCTTTGTTTGATGCCACATGAGTTTTTTTATTTATTAGGTTTGTTTTTCTTGATTGATCTTCAATATGTATTGACCCAGTGAAATGAATATGCATAGATTCAGGACTGTCGTGAATTCGTTATTGATTTTGTTATTCATTTCTTTATGTGTTTAGATGATCTTTGATCAAATGTTTTCTTTATAAATAAGCGAAAAAGGCCCACGTCTTGCCAACTTATAATCTTTAATTAATGTTTAAAATGTTATTGCATGCATGTCCTTCGTGTATATGATATCAAATATAATAGCTATAAAGCTACTATGTACACACCACGCATAAAATAAAATAAAACATGTTAATTAAAGCTTCTAGATGACATACATGCTATTTTCCTTGTTTATTTAGCTATATCCTTACTTACCGTTTTACAATTTAACACACATAATTTTATCAGGACTGGCTCATTTCGATATTCAAATAAGCATCTTGCGTTTGTTTGAATTACCATATTGCCCAAACCGAAATGCTGAACGTATAAATTGATTGGATGTCACTCTAAACAACTTGGAAGTAATTTAATATAAATTTTATTTCGACGGTCTGTACTATGTTGACATTCGGCATATTAATATAGTCTTTCTAATAATTTTAAATTGAATTGCTGATTGTGCTACATTTGAAAATCGATGTGTGTAACTTTTGCAAATAGACATGTTTTGATATACACATTGCACGCCCCATGTTTATCACTTCAGAAAATTTTAAGATGTATTTCAATTATTTCGTTATACATTAAATTTTTCCTCATCAATTTATATCTCGTATGCGGTGCACTATTTCATGTCCACATGAAGGGTCAACATTCTGAATGTTTTAATAGTTCACTGATATGTTTAAAATTAACTTTGTGATCGATAGTTAGGACACATATTTGGAGCATGATTCCATAGTACATTAGGGAAAATTGACAAAGTTGCATATTTGCCTTTTTTAAATTGACATCGCGTTAGCGTACAAGTGCCTCTTAACACAGGAGTTTAAAGCCAGGGAATATTGTTATGAGTGTTCTACTGTCAGTGACAGAGTTATTGATCTAGACAAAGTGAGGATCCCCCCCCCCCCTCCGCCCCACAGACATTAATTGCACTGCTGCGTTCTTTCCTTCAACAAACAGGTTGAATGCTTACAGTAAAAACAAACATGACAATCATTTGATAGTATTATTGAATTAAGTAACACTGAAAGTTGATGTTATATGGGTGTTTTCTATGGATACTAGCTTATTAATGAACGCCTATCAAATAACGCAATTTCCTGGATTAGTACCGATTTATTTTTTTTATTTTTTATAATAAATGGAATTATTTCAAATATGTTTTTAAAAAATAACAAAAAAGGCATCTTGATGTGGTATTAAATTTAATACCAGCACATGATTCTATTTCACGCAGTCATTACGGTGCTTTTGCTGTCTCCAATACTTGGACGATATCAATTTCCAACAACTGTATCCAAATGCAACCGTCTGGTGAATAAAATAATAAAAATATTGATTAAATATATGCTAAATCTAAAATTGTTAAATATATAAATAAATTATCGATTAAAATATATCATATCTAATGTACCATGCTACGAGATACGAGTCAAATATGGCATTGACCATCGCATAGCTGCCATTTCCTGGAACGTCAATTTAACGCCATTCCGGTTGGCGGTTAAGTTGTGGATTGATTGATTGCTTGGCTATTGATCCAGACGAAATTGTAGATAGTTGAGGCTACTTTAAAATTAAGGTTCGTACAGAAGGCAAATATATGGCACACAAATAGACAATGCGCACGTACGCCGTGCTAAACAAATGATGGCATGCAGTATTTCATTATTTGCGTTTAGTATTATCTAAAATGAATACATGTATACTGTATTTACGTTTATTGTGCTATATAAATATTGACCGAAATGTTTTTGTGATTATTATTAATGATGACATGCACATGTTTATTTTAACTTGCATTTGGTGCTCAATGTTCAATATCAATGATATTTTTCAAATTTGTATTTCGTGTGTAAACGTTTTTACATTACGGATGGCCTGGTAATATTAAAGTCACATATATCATTTTCTATGTACTACACATGTATAGAGAATTTTTATTTGATATTTATATATTTTTGATTTGCATAATATTATTAGTCCTTTATCATAAATATCAATAATAGTCCCGAGCGACATTGGGAAAGAACTCGTCCTATTTGGAGACACGCTCAATACAGTTCTTTAAGTGTGTACGTCATATGACAACGGACGCATTCACGAGCGTCTTTGCATTTGTTTTGTTTTTCTTGTGTGTAACAAATATGTTTTTATTGTAAAAAGCTTTATAATCAAAATATTATTGCATGAGTGTGGTATTTTACGTGTTAATTTTGTGATATCGCCTTGGGTCTTGGAATACAACATCACACAATAAAGTCGTACAATATAGCATACCGGAACACCAGTCATGTAATATTGTCAACATATCTCCTTGATATAAACGGTAAACTAATTAACAATTGGCAACGCAAAAAGTAAGTTTTAACATAATTATATTACAGGAATTGAATCTGTATGCTGTAATAGACATACCTAATGTACACAAGCGCTAGGAAATAAATAATACGTGTATACACCATTTTAAGGAAAATATGATAGCACATGATATTTTACCATGCATAATACACAATTTAAGAGAATCATTATAACACATGAAGTGTTTGTTATGAATTTTTATATGTGAAAATACGAATTGCGATAATTCTTACGATCTGGGATAATAATTCACCTTTACAAACGTGATAGCATAGTCGGTGAATCAGAGAGAAACACAGACAATATATATTGTTTAAAATATGCACACATGATCAATATTCTTGGAAAATAATGCAAACTATATCATTAATGATTTGAGTCGTGTATCTGAGAAAACTGGGCATAATGTATGTGCGTAAAGTGTCGTCCCAGATTAGCCTGTGCAGTCCGCACATGCTAATCAGGGACGACACTTTCCGCTTTTATGTTTTTTTACGTATTTTTAGTTTCAAGAACGTCACTCCTTACCGAAAATCAAATTAAGGCGGAAAGTGTCGTCCCTAATTAGCCTGTGCGGACTGCACAGGCTAATATGGGACGACACTTTACGCACATGCATTAAGACTTATCTGGGACGACTTTTTACACACAGCCCAGTTTTCTCAGAACACGACTCATTTAATAAGCATCCAGGTTTGATCTAAAATGCACATTCAGCGCGTTTATGTGCAGAATAAACTCTGGCAATACTTGCAATCGGTGTTGATAATTAATGCGTTGGCAAGTGACACTAAAGAGGTTCAATACATTGTATGTGTTATGGAAAGCACTTTAGTCGTAGTCCGGATCTAATTAAAAACAAAACACACCATCTAATCCGTTGTACAATCAAAGCTGCCTCCGTGTATCCAACAATTGAGGTTTCATTCAAATAATTATAATTCCTACATGTTATGGGTCAGTTTGGTTTTAAACCCAAATTAGTCCGTTTTCCTATAAATCTTAGACTAAGTAAATCGAATGTTAATCGTCAACACTTCGCTGTAATTGCATAGTCTGTCCTTTGCGACAATCCTTCAAACACTGGTGACTGACCACCGGTAACACGGGGTTTCCGCGAGATCGAGGTCCCTCAAAGATCCGCCAAGTTTCACTTCCGGTCTGTGATTCCGGGGACTGAGGTCGGGGGTCACGGGCTGGATCCCGAACACCGTCTCCACGCCGTTCTCGGTCAAGGTCGTGCTGTAGTGCACGCAGTCGGTCCGCTGACTGTCAAGATCACTGGCGAGTCCACAGGGATTCAGATCTAGACGGGAACTACATATAGGCTCGTCTATAAACTGTATTGAGTCCACAGAGGGCGTCGTCACTAGGCTGTTTAAACTGCCCTCTTCTTCGATCGTCCGCAGCGGTCCCCGGATCAAGTCCTTGTTTCTCGGCTCTTCTTTGTAATCCACAAACGCTATGAAGTTGTCTGTGCTCATGCCGTCGCCGCCATTGTCCCCATCGTCTTCAATGTTGCCGTCCGTGTCGTCGTCGGCACTGAAATCGAGAAGCTGCGCGACCACCTCCGACAAACGGCGGTTTTGAAAGGGATCCATCACTTCTGGTATTAGTGGCAAGCTCTCCTCTGTTAAACTCATGTTTTTCCCTACGGTCGTTCATGTAATAAAATTAAACACTTTTTTCTACACCTGCAAGTAATTCCATTATACATATGCGTTTAAATGTAAATCAACTGTGCTGTATAACGTCAAACTAATTCTTGCTCATGAACGAAATACGCCCACCACTAAACTCCTTCCGATTTCAAAAGTTTCAATACCATCTTATATTCACAAATGCTCAGTCATTATATTGAATATCAACATTGTCTGAAAACATAAAATGCTTTTTGTATATTCATTTAGGAGGAATGACATATAGAGCCGTTTTATCACTAGGAACGCTACTATCGTAATAGTTATATCCACAAACACTCAGTGGCAAACACTCGATATCACAACACTGTCTGCGCATAGGGATTATCGCAAGAAACTATTGGAAAAATTCGTGCACTCAGCCGTCCAAATAAAAGACGCTTTGCTTTATTTCGCTTCCTGCACGGGTAATTATTTGGCTTCGACAGCCGATACTGGGAATGGAGGGGGGGGGGGGGGGGTCGATACACTCGTGCGTCTTCCGCTGTAAACCAGTTCGAAGCATAAACTGCGGGCTGGTGACGTCACTTCAAGAGAGACTCTAATGAAAGCTTTCGTATTTCATTCAACGCAGGAGCATTTAGCGTAATGAAGACAATACACGTTTTTACGAAAATACTGCATTTCATGAAAGGCATGTTTTTTCTCTAGTTCCTCCGCCCCTACCACTTCAAGGACAAGACCGTACGAACATTTTATAACATACCTTACCTAAGCACATATTTATGGACACATGGACGACCCCTTATTCCACTTTTGTCTAAAAACGTAATAAATGTCGGGAAAATCACACCAAAATACCAAGGTACGACAGCTCACTTGCTGATTGGGTTGGTATGTTTGTAAAGTGTATGTCGCAAAAGAACATCAATTAGGAAATAATTAATTTTACATGCTGTTCAATGATTCAGTTTGTTTTATCCCACTTGCAGAAATACCATACATGTGACTAAAATATATGAAATACAGTGGGTGTACCGTACCTATTTCCGAACATTTAAGCCACTTGTAATGATGTTCGGAATAGCGATCACTTTCAATCAAAGGGAGACAATAATCAACTAGATATGTGCATATGCTATACTTAAGTCCAATATAGAACCAAAATGGTCCATCCAAAAAGAAATTATTAACAAAGCATACGCACATCCAACTGTTCCAAATTCCGAACATGATGACCTTTTTAAAAAAAATCAAGACTAGTCCATTTAATTGACACCGTTTGAAAAATACAAGGGATCTTTTCACGCTTTGGTTAATTGACAAAATTGAAAAAAGTTGTTTCAGATTCGCAAATTTTCGTTTTAGTTATGATATTTGTGAGGAAACAGTAATACTGAACATTTACCATGGTCTAATATAGCCATTATATGCATCTTTTGACGATTTTAAAACCTAAAAATTATAAAGCGTTGCAACGCGAAACGATTGAATAATTTGGAGAGTTCTGTTTTTGTCGTTAAATTTTGTGAAACTACGAAGATTGCTTAAATAACGTATAAAATACGTCAAGTATGTGTACTTGGCGGAATAGCTCAGTAGGCTAAAGCGTTTTTACTTCAGGACTCTGGCAGGACTCCAGGGGTCACTGGTTCGAAACCTGATCCGGGAAATGTTCTATTCCTTTTTTTAATTTTATTCTTGATTTTTTACTGGAGCTTTTACGATCCAATGTTTACATTTATCGATATAAAGCATTTAATGAATAAGTTAAAAAATGCCAAAATCTGTGAAAAGGCCCCTTTAAAAACAATTTCCGAAATAAAAACTATTGTATGTAAGTTCGATAAATAACAAATTCGGTAGAAGGTAATATAGAGCAACAGAGGTTTCGGTAAATTGATATTTTAAAATACCGGTACGTCAACATAACAATGATATTAACACGCATGTTGATACTTTACAGTTATTCACGCCCTTTGTTTACTATAGAATTATAATTTACCGAAACCTCGACTGACATATTTAACTATTTTACCTTTTTACGGAACTAAACTTACTGTCAATCTGTTAGGATGCAGAGAACACTGTAATCCATCACCACAATCAGATTTTTGTTATTTACCCAAGTTACACAAACAAACATTACATTAAAAAAAGTAAATTATGCGACTGACAGATATATTATTTACGAATATTTTGGCAATATTAACCAGTCTCTATTCAAACCAGGCAGCCTTGATGTCAGATGTCGCGTTGATGTCATCCACAAGTGTGAGCAGTCGATCGTCATCGTATTGCATATCATGACGTCGTCATATTGACAACGAAATCAATTAGCAACTTCATGCGCACTTTAATGGATGTACGCAATTATTTTCGAGCGTATTGTATGATTTAAAATGTTAAACTAGTAATGGGTAATTGTATGTGCAAGCCTTTGTATCAAGAAAATGTAGTGCCAGAACATAAAGGCAATTTAGAGTCCGATTCAGAGGACGAAACAGGGTCAGAAGAATGGGACAACGAAAGCTACGTGAGGAATGATAGCGGGCCCCATGAAAGGTTTTATTGTGAGAGGGCAGAAATAGAATTCACAAAGAAGAAAGAAATTACGAGACCGCGACGGCAAGATATAGATGAACTGGTTCAGCTTGAAGTGAACGAAGACAGATTGGACGAAATGTTGGAGACAGACATTGATGGTAAGTTCTTGTGGTATTGCCAAGAACGTAGTTGAAATGTGTGTGGTATGAGCGATTGCAAATAAAACAGATTCATTTAATCTTGGTTAGATTTCTCTACACTAATCTTGGTTAGATTTCTCTATACTAATCTTGGTAAGATTTCTCTACACTAATAGCAAAACTATCATTATGAAGCTACACAAAAAAACGCAAAATTAAGTCGTGATTGATTTCTGCGCGTAACATCGTACAAACATGTAATTTGAAATTTATTAATAACATCGTATAAAAATTGAGATATTTTTTGCGTTACAGTTATTACTATTAAACCATATTGTTCTGATCCGTGAATATTAACCCATATATGCCTAGTGGACTCTCCCATCCTTCTAACTTGGATCAATTTATTTCAACAATAATGGATGTCTGGTTTATTTATTTCTATATTTAGAATATTTCTTACAGAAATTCCTTTAAGCAAACAGCGCAGACCCAGATGAGACGCTGCATCATGCGGCGTCTCATCTGGGTCTACGCTGTTTGCCAAGTCCTTTTTTCTAGACACTAGACATAAATGGGTTAAATAATGCAATCATGAATTATATGTTTGCTGTCCATTCAAGTTTTATGTGTTTTTATTTACAAAAACAAATAACAACAGTCTAGGAAAACAGGACTTTATAATGTTAGTTCATTGAATCCTTTAATACAAATTCTTACGACAAACACCTTTATCCTAAATGTATCAATATGACATCTAAATATAATTAAGTTTGGATATCATGTTGAGAATATGTTATCATAAGGGTACTTTTCGTCGTATCTGACACTTCAGGCATATGACGTGTTTATGCGTTGTCTGTAGAGAAGATATTTGCGAATACTTCAACAAGTGACGGTTTATTGCCGTGCACCTTTCCGTCAATATGAAGGTCACGGCGTATGTCTCTAAAATCTTCTGTTTATGAAAAATACATAGAATACGCTCTGACCTTCGATCATCCAAACTTGTAGTCTAGTCACGTGGAAAAATAAATACGTTTATTGATTATGAGGTCAAGAGGTCAAGGCTAAAGGGGCTTTGCAAAGCGAACGCATTTAAACTGCTTGTTTCTCGATAGATATATTTTAACATCATTAAACGTATCTTGTTTTTCAGACAAAACAGCACTTATTGTTTTCACATATTGACCACTAGGCATTTAGTCGGTAGGGCGAGGGGGGAGGCATACATCATGTACACTATCTCTTGTTACGTTTGGCACCAAACGTATTCATGTTACTTTAATGATATCGCAGAGGACTTCACAAATGACGAGCTCGAGGAATACTACACCAAGAGAGACGCGCTGGTTGGCGAATATACAGATGATGTCCTTGAGGCAGAGCTTGTCGTGCTCGGGATCGAGGCAGACTCCGTCTATAACCTAGGGGACGACAACAGACCCCTCGGCGCACCAAGTGACGTCATGCTGAGCACTTCGACGTCGTCGGTGTTCAGATACCTTCAGCATCTTCAAAGTCCATCAGTTATGGCGAGCTTCATTCGAGTGACCACTTTCATCCCAGACCGCGGCAGCTATGAGGTAAACAAACAATAAATACTTTCAATATTGGCTGGTTTCTTAATGTGTGTATTTTTAATTAATGCTGTAAATATTTATAGTACTGAATATAAGACGCAATTAATTATACACTTTATAACACACATTTTAAACATTGATAAATACTATAGAATACTGCTTCGTTAATTCACACCGCGGTATTTTTACAGCAACATGTACACAACGTGTCTTAATCCTAGCGTAAGCATTCATTTTTATGTCAAAGTTGACCGTTGCTGTTCATTTATATACGTGTATAGTTCATGTCAATGTAGCGTCGCCGTGGCGTAGTGGATATGGTGTCCGTCTAGCGATCGGGTGGTCACGGGTTCGATCCCCACTGTGGGAGCGTTCTTTAGATCTCCCCCCATGGAAACGGATTCGAGAGCGTTTCATATAAGCCTTATGCTTGTTATGCAATCGAGCTTAAATAAATAGGTTTAAAAAAAGGTAGCCTCAAATCGTGTGTTCATTTCTCCTTCTAACGTACAGCGATACACTATGTCCGTGCTACGCATTCGACTCTCGCTGTTCCCTCCGCGTCTTTCGACGCCCAACGCAAACGATGACAACACAAACGACCCGGATGCGTGGGTCGTCATAGAAATGATGAGAGTGTCCACCAGGTCCGTCGATCTACACTCGCGGGCAAGCATTAGTCCTGATCTTCGCTATGAGTACCGAAGCTGGAGTTTCAGCAATTGTAGTCGAATTAGCTATAGGAGTGTTGAATGCATCGAGTCTGGACTCAGAACGGTTGACCTTTGGGGAATTTCTGAAAACTTTGAAACCAGACTGAGTGTTCATTATGAGGTGAGCCCTTGCCAAAGGTGCATTTCTAGCGATACGAGAATCGCTCTTCAGAGGAACTCATCCGGTGCTCGACATATCTTGAACGAAACGAGAAGGCATTCTAGTGCTGAGCTGAACAGAAACGGTATGTCAATGCAAGGTTTCTACTCGGAACAGGGCTTCTATAGATGTGTAAGTGGGTGCAGTACACCCTCGCGCAGTGGACATTGTCAAACAAACAGATTTGTACCTAACTGTTTGAACGATTCCGAATTCCATGACGTCCGCGCAGTGATTTCCCATTTTTATGACATGCTTCTTTACGGCACGCTGACACCACAAGCTCGATCTTCGCGTATTCTAGCCACGCTTCGATATTTTCCTCATCATCCGTGTGTCTCTCCGATTACGGAGGTTCGCCGCACGATTTCGAAGGGTCCGGCACTCAAACTTCTTACGGATCAATTGCTTCACACAGGAGCGAACCAAGCCCTGCAGAAGAATGTCTAAGAGATAATGAAGTTTCATCAGGCGACATTCAGCCCCAAGCGCATTTCTGAAAACTTTGAAACCAGACTGAGGGTTAATAATGAGATGAGCCCTTGCCAAAGGCGCATTTCTAGCGATACGAGAATCGAACTTCAAAGGAACGCATCCGGTGCTCGACATATCTTGAATGAAACGAGAAGGCATTCTAGTGCTGAGCTGAACAGAAACGATATGTCAAAGCAAGGTTTATACTCGGAAAAGGGCGTCTATAGATGTGTAAGTGGGTGCAGTACACCCTCGCGCAGTGGACATTGTCAAACAAACAGATTTGTACCTAACTGTTTGAACGATTCCGAATTCCATGACGTCCGCGCAGTGATTTTCCATTTTTATGACATGCTTCTTTACGGCACGCTGACACCACAAGCTCGATCTTCGCGTATTCTAGCCACGCTTCGATATTTTCCTCATCATCCGTGTGTCTCTCCGATTACGGAGGTTCGCCGCACGATTCCGAAGGGTCCGCATCTCAAACTTCTTACGGATCAATTGCTTCACACAGGAGCGAACCAAGCCCTGCAGAAGAATGTCTAAGCGATGATGAAGTTTCATCAGGCGACATTCATCCCCAAGCGCATTGCACAGTAAATGACGTGAAAGCATGCACATCATATCACGTCAGATTTTACGAAGACGTTATGGTTGTGATGCCACCACCGGGTCCCGTCTTTGACTGCAGTAGGAGTTGTTATTGCATAGACAACGTGGTTAATGACGACGCGTTGAAAGAGGACTTGATCAAAGTGGTTCCTATTCACCAGATCGATGAAAATTCGAGTTTGCTCGATTGTGCAACAGAGGTCGCCAATAATAAGAAATTCTAGTTTAAAGGCGCATTTGCTCGACATTTCCCTAATGAACGTTACCCCGACCGCAAAGTCACAGAACGAGATGTGATCTAAGCTGATGACATGCCGGGTGCTCATGTGGAAAAAAGGTCTAAAATAGGCAAATTCTTCAGACGATTATTTACAAGATCATGGAAGAAAAAAAGCAAGCCTAGCAGGTCTTAAGAAGATGGCGATCAACTTATTGCAATTGTTCAGATGACTGTTACTGCTATGTCTCCTTTTTTTGCGTGTTTATGTTGAAAGTCGTTATAATGACGACCCACTTGTGGTTCTGCTGCAGACTGTTTATTAATATATTAGCATTACTCAATAATATAGGCAGATAGTCGATATATTTATACACTTTGGTTAAACATCTACTTTGTTTTTTTGTTATTTAAAAGCTTTATTGTATTGCACACACTAGTAGTACTGAATGACAATAAATTATTTGCATCAAAGTGTAAATGCATTTTCAAGTTAAATTTACAGTCAAAGTGAATTAATATGTAAATAGACGATCTCTTATGTTCCTTTAAACATGTAACAGTGAATAGCATTCCAGTTAAACAAGAACATGTTAAACCGATTTATGCATAGCGTCTAGAAAAAAGGCCTTTGCAAACAGCGTAGACCCAGATGAGACGCCGCATGATGCGGCGTCTTATCAGGGTCTGCGCTGTTTGCTAAAAAGAATTTCTGTAAGAATTATTCTAAATATAGAAATAAATATACTATACATCCCTAATTTTGAAAATAAACTGACAATGCACCTATATCTTTCGACAGTAAATCGCTCGTGTGTCTGTTTCTGAAAACATATTGTCAGGGGGGAATGCGTATACGGGAGCAAACCGCGTTTAAGTGAGAAAGTTGTTGCAAAACTTCAAAGATGGCGTCGTTTAAGTGTTTTTCGTGAACGAGTAGCGGATTTTTTAACCCGGTAAGCCAGTTTATATTTATATTTCTTTTAAATGAATAAGCCCTTTCGGCTCTACGGTGTTTGTGCTCCCCTCGGTTCTTTGTTTCAATACCGTAGACGTCGGAATAAAAAAGTTATTGAAGAAAAACCGTCGACAAGTTTGTTGTTTAATTTCTTGACCTTCGAGATGTTGGATGTTCGAATATCATTTTCTCTCATTATAAACAGTATTTGTGCATGTTTACAATAAAATATAACATAAATCACGATGATTTTATTATCTCGACGCGTTTTTATGTCTATTAATTCATTTAATGCTGAATTATAATAGGTTAACCCCCATTTTTGGAACTAAACTTCCCTTTAAGCACATTTTGGGACCTGACTTCCAAATGATAAACAGCTCTTTCCTATGTTAGAAGGTTTGAAGCGAAATAACTTTCGTGAATGAATTCCGCATTGGTGAGAATGTTTTGGAAAACATTTTCACTTGAGGAAATCAAGAGTTATCTTTTTTCTATTAATTGTTATATTATTAATTTCTATTATTATATGTTTTATCGCGTACTTAACGCTAACATTTAGTGTGTGTAATATAAGACATTCGACGGTATTATTAACACAGTGTAATTCTTACCTGTTTATTTTAACACATATGGACATACTTATGTTTGAATATGCATCAAACGGAATACTATGCCTACTAAACGGAATACTATGCTTACTATTTCCAGATATCAAGAAGCCAGTTATATATGTTTAGGATGCCAAGATTAAAAAAGACGATGTAACGAAGTGTGTACCGCTCTAGAAAGCGATAGGTACATGAAAACCCACCAATCAAACAAAAAATATTACGTCCAAGAACCATGCCAAACAATCACATATACGTGCAATAAAAGTGTAATGAAAAACAGAAATGGGTAAAGCCGGTTTGATACTAGTATAAGGTTGATGTAACCAAATACTGCCATTGTTGCGATTCGGAATACATGAAGCAATTTGGAATACCTGACATCTGCTTAGAAGATTCATATCGGTGGATGTTGTTTTTTTAATGAAAACTTAAATAGGTATTAATTGTTTATTTAATACAATGCCATTTGACGCGTTTTACCATAACGATACTGATACATGTATTTGACTTTGATGTGAAATATTTTGGACGACCTTCTTTTAAACCAGTTCTGAGTTGGTCACTATATTAAAATCGCAAAGAGTGAATTTGCAGTGGCTAGAAAGATTTGTGCAAATGTAATACACGATATGATTTCAGTAGAAGTGATCAATATATACATGTATTTTTTTCTCTTTTATACCTATGCGAATACATATTATTTATGACTGTTGTATTGAGGGAATAAAGTATTGGTTCACTTAGAAAGATTATTTCGTTTGTTCCTAACATTGCCTTCTAATCGTAAGTAATGTTAATATGTCAAATGCATAACGAATTAAATCCGACCCAAATCTTTTTTTATCATGAATGTATAAGTGCTGAATACAATTGAAAATGTATGCAGAGACATCGTAGGAAGAAATGACGTAACACAGATAATGGTTTATTTTCATAACAAAGTGAGAAATTAGCATCATGACATATATGTTACAGAACAATACGTGTAAATAAGTAGCACGCATAGCAATTATATGTCTGACGTGTCTATGTAGACTTTATAAATAAAACAAAAACCCTACAAACATCAGCTGTACACGTTTTGTTTGGTTCGTGTTTTTTATTTGCTGTTTTAGTCCGGCTCTGTTGAAGGATTCTTTCTTGCATATTCTACATTTAAACTCATGTGGTCCATGAATGGGGCATGGTATCTCAATCAGCCCCTGATGTAAAATTCCTCATTACATAAACTGCAACGAAAGATGCACTTATTTTCGCCCTTTAACCTGCATCATCTGAAAAGACAGTAAAAGAATGGTTAAAAAAAGTTCATATCAGAATAAGGTCGACACGTCATAAAATACATTAAATTAATTATAATATTACTGAAAGGGCTGATAAACGTTCTATTATCTCGTACATCAGCCACCACACAACCCATCTTCTTGAAAATAGGTGAATTGATTCAATTGGTCGGCAGGTTTTTCGTACAGCATTATTATTATTCTACAGTAAGTAACGTGATTAAGAAAACACTTATATTGCATGCTATAAAACTATAATATTGAAGTACATATATACACTTTATTTAAGATGGGTAGGTGTATCATGTCAAGCTCTTTTACATATGAAAGAGCTGTTTGTCATTTGGC
Organism: Dreissena polymorpha; assembly: GCF_020536995.1. NCBI lineage: Eukaryota > Metazoa > Mollusca > Bivalvia > Myida > Dreissenidae > Dreissena > Dreissena polymorpha. Next base: position 70,090,669 of record NC_068356.1, read on the forward strand.
AGTCATGTCCCAAAATGTGCTTAAAAGGAAGTCAGTAACAAATAAGAGGGTTAAACCAATCATGTTTGCCAATAAATTAATTATCAGTGATAAAACGGCGTCGGTAGAATGAAATAATCATGATTTTATTTATATTTTACTGTATACGTGTGTCAATGCTGTTTATTATAAGAGAAAATGATATTTGTACATCAAATTTTTCGAACGTCCCGTAAGTAGACAACAGATTTGTGGACGGTTTTCCTTCAATAACTTTTTTATCCCGACGTCTACGATCTTGAAATAAAAAAACCAAGGGAAGCACAAACACCAGAGAGCCGAAACGGCGTATTCATTTAAAATAATTATAAATACAAAGGGGCTTACCGGGTGAAAATATCCTCCCTTCCTTTAAGAAAATCCAACAAACGATGCCATCTTTGAAGTTTTGCAACAATTTCTCACTTAAACGCGGTAAGCTCCCGTTTACGCATGATTGTAAAGGGGATGCCATCACCATCAACATGCTATTTTCCACTTAAAGGGATCTTTTCACGGTTTGGTAATTGACAAAATTGAAAAAAAGGTGTATCAGATTCGCAAATGTTCGGTTTAGTTATGATATTTGTGAGGAAATAGTATTACTGAACATTTGCCATGGTCTAATATAGCCATTATATGCATCTTTTGACGATTTAAAAACCTAAAAATTATAAAGCGTTGCAACGCGAAACGATTGAATAATTTGGAGAGTTTTGTTATTGTCGTTTAAATTTGTGAAACTGCGAAGATTGCTTATATAACGTATAAAATACGCATCTTATGTATGCTTGGCAGGATAGCTCAGTTGGCTGATGCGTTTTTACTTCAGGATTCCGGGGGTCACTGGTTCGAGCCTTGCTGCGGGCTACTTTTTTTTCCTGTTTATGTCCCCCACTATAGTAGTGGGGGACATATTGTTTTTGCCATGTCTGTTGGTCTGTTGGTCTGTTGGTTGGTTAGTCTGTTGGTTGGTTTGCGCCAACTTTAACATTTGCAATAACTTTTGCAATATTGAAGATAGCAACTTGATATTTGGCATGCATATGTATCTCATGGAGCTGCACATTTTGAGTGGTGAAAGGTCAAGGTCAAGGTCATCCTTCACGGTCAGATGTCAAATATATGTGGCCAAAATCGCTCATTTTATGAGTACTTTTGCAATATTGAAGATAGCAACTTGATATTTGGCATACATGTGTATCTCATGGAGCTGCACATTTAGAGTGGTGAAAGGTCAAGGTCAAGGTCATCCTTCAAGGTCAGAGGTCAAATATATGTGGCCCAAATCGCTAATTTTCTGAATACTTTTGCAATATTGAAGATAGCAACTTGATATTTGGCATGCATGTGTATCTCATGGAGCTGCACATTTTTATTGGTGAAAGGTCAAGGTCAAGGTCATCCTTCAAGGTCAAATATATGGGTCAAAATTGCTCATGTAATGTCACTTCTGCAATATTGAAGCTAGAAATTTTATATTTGAAATGCATGTGTATCTCATGGAGCTGCACATTTTGAGTGGTGAAGGGTCAAGGTCAAGGTCATCCTACAAGGTCAAGGTCATCCTACAAGGTCCAACGTCATATAGGGGGACATTGTGTTTCACAAACGCATCTTGTTTAAATTTTATTTTTGATATTTTTACTGGAGCTTTTAAAATTTAATGTTTACATTTATCAATATAAAGCATTTAATGACAAACTTCAAAACATGCCAAAATCTGTGAAAAAAACACTTTAAGGACCAGTTTCTGGACCGTGTGTAGCAATCATCGAGTATCGCAATTGCCAAATAAAGTTTGTATTAGCAACGCAGAATATTGTGTACACCTTACATGGTATTATTAAAAGTTTGTACCGTAAGATATATACAAACATTATAATGTATTATAAATGCTATTCGGACAAGATTTGGTCGATCAATCTGACAGCAATGACCTTGAATTTTTATACAGTACATCGTGATTTATAAATCTTGCGTGAAGCATCGGTTCTTATTTAGTGTTTGTAAATCAATAACTTGATGACTGTTTGAAATGACAGTTTCCTAATTTGCCGTGAAACGGACCTGAGTTTCTTCCCCACAAACTGTCTCGAGATGATGTATTGAACAATTATCAAATAAGTGTATAAGAGTGAGATGAACGTACAGAACTATGAGTTATGGTTGGTAATATACATCGAACTTAGTTATCCGATATGTAACCCAGATTTACTAACCAGTCAACATAAATGTATAGACACGCTCTCCGGAAGTTTATATTCAATGGGTTAGCAGTAATTGTTCTATGAGCATTTGCATCTAGTGCCATTATTCTAAATTATGACCTTTGGTGATAATAAAATTGGCATGGCAAATGGCAACTAATCAAATAAATGGACGCAACAACCCTTAACTGCTCCAAAAAGACTGTGTACAATTATCTATTACGGTATATAGCCTGTGCCAAGGGAACCATCAGTCTGTCTCGTTTGAATTTCAAGTGAGACAATTTGTTACTGATTATCCTAGACATAGTGAATATTTCGTTTTTTTTCACTACATGTCCCCAGATGTAATTTGTGTTACAAATGACAAGTACATGCTCATAAAAAGTCGCCGAGTTCAATACGCAACACATTAAGCCAAACATTTGAACTATACTAAACAAGTCAGATTGTATTGTTCGTTCATAGTAATATTTAATAATATATACCAGTGTATTAAGAATGAGCCAGCTGCCGCAAGATTGATGTTGTTTCAATACTGAACAGTTGTGTTTTTACCGTAGATTCGACTGGTCATTGTTTACAGCGTTGACCTCTGACTAGCGATCAACATTGTGTTGACTTTCTCGTACGAAGCCAATCATTTATTTCTGCGGAAGTAATCAAGAAGATGGATTGCTGGAAATGGCAGTTCCGGCATTTCCTCTAAAATTGATGTGGTTATTTTCCACAAGATTGGAAACATTCTGGAGACGATGCTCACATGAGTCCAAACGAGGGAGATATTCACGGACTTTAACATCGCACAATAATTAATTGAAATTGTGTCAGTCTATTGCGAGTGTTTGGTTGTCATCCAATCAGATTTTGTTGAGAAAATTGCTCAAAGCAAAGTATTTGCTTCATCGAACGATTAATATAATCTGCTATCTTACAATTTACGTTTACATAGATCGTTCTATCTGCAAAGAGCGATTCGACTAAAAATAGTGCACGGTATTTCGTGTGTTACTTTTAATTTTCCATCAGATGCATTTCCAGTATACCAGAACTACATCTTGTAACTCCATTGTTGTTTTATCGCACAAATATAAAATAACATATACGGGTACATACTTATTAATATGATGAATGCGGAATGAAAATGTCATTTTGGCTTTTTTTTTATTTGGTTTAGTAACCATTATTTGTTCATGCGAAATCTTTATAAAATGTACATTTGTTTTTATAAAAAGATATCAATAATTAATAGGTATTCAATAACTTATCGATAAGTCGAATACTGTCGAAACAATGAAAATGTAGTAACATTTTATTATTCACAAATATGATACTGATTATTGACAAGAGCGACCACTTATCTGAACATATTCATATAAGTCAACCCGTGATTGTATTTATCGATAAACGTTCCAATATCCCAACATGCGATATGTTATCATGCATTATATCAAGAAATATAGCCAGCTTGTGACTTGCAAATATAAAGTTCAAGTGAAAACGGAAAGCGAGAGTGAGTCACTTAAGACTGACATTGTTATGAAATCGATTGAGCCACATTGTATTGCGAGCAGATGCGCATCGAAGAAACGGAAATCACTGTACAGACATTCAAAAGTTTCAAACGTTATAGTTTTGGACAAAAAAGTTATTGGATATATTTTATTTTAAGTTAACGTTCTACTATACTATAAACAGGACATACATGTGTGCGTATTTGTAATTGAATGTGATCCGGTAATACTTGATTAAGATGATTAAAGATAACTGTGTCAGCTTCATTGCAAAGCTCAGTGCAGTTCGAGATCAATATTTGAACAAGGACGATGATCTGATTGTGTTGGACGCCAATGGAAACAACTTGCTGCCGACGGGCGGACGTTCGGACGAGCAAAAACTGGACTTGAAGTGGATAAGCTCTGCTTTGAGCAACAAGACACAGAAGTTATACACGTTAGATGTATTTGGTAGCCACCACGTGTGTGTGATCAGCTCTCTAGGGGTGTTGATAGGTCGTGGTCCATTTAACCAAGAACCAGATCCGAAGAAAGGGAACGGTGACGAACAGACAGATGCAGAGAAGGAAAACTTTAACAAACAAAAATATGCAGAAAGGGGAAATGAAACAAAACAGTTTTGTTGCAGGACACGACATAAGGAGAAGGAGCACGTTTTTGTGGCCAAAAGGATTGCTTCTTATCTAATATTGGTAAAGAGTAGAGGCGCGACTAATTGCCTGTTGGACATATTGTTGCATTGTGTTGAAATTATACAAACACCAGCACTACATTGACTTGCCTGATGGTTTTAATGACACTGATAAATATTAATGCACAAACTCATGAGCCCGATTGTTGATGCTTATTGATGCTAACGGCTAGTGTCATCGTGACAATTAACCCATTTATGCCTAGCGTCTAGAAAAAAGGCCTTGGCAAACCCTGTAGTCCCAGATGAGACGCCGCATGATGCGGCGTCTCATCTGGGTCTGCGCTGTTTGCTTAAAGGAATTTCTGTAAGAAATATTCTAAATATATGAATAAATATACTAGACATCCCTTATTTTGGAAATAAATTGATCCAATTTAGAACGATGGGAGATTCCACTAGGCATAAATGGGTTAAATACTAAAGCATACACAGGTAGTTGTATACATAAAATAATCAATTTGCGGCTTTTATAACGTCAGATATTCAATCTGTTTAGAAGTGGTGTAATTACAGTGTATTATTAATAAATGTGTTATTTATGTGACGATGTCGCTAGTAATTGAAGCCAGTTAACACGTGAATAAACGATTTGAAAATAAACACCAGTATTTAAAAATAAATTATTTAAAGTTTATGGTTCAAATGTCAGTTTACAACACAATATTAATTTTCATATGAAAGTAGCAAGCAATACTGTGTCATAAGGAAAATGAGCAAGCTTGCAGATGCCAATACAAAGGACGAAAATATTTTATATGAAATATTGTATTGTTATAAGTATATAGAAAGGTCAAACAAGACCCATGATGAATAAATCGTGTATTAAATATAATTGTCTGCATTTGTTATGCGTATTCTCAAACAGTTATCACGGTTAATCTTCTACTTATCATATCATTACGTATATTTGCATTTAAACTACAAATATCCAGTGCAAACAGAGTTCCGCACATCGAATCTGGTGCACTATGGTTCCAACACTTTTTCTAACTTAGGTGGGCATTTGGTTCAAGTGTTATTTTGACCGCCAGGACAAATTTTCCATCATTATTTTGACAGTCCGGACAACGGTCCCTAATTTATTCCACCCTAACTATCGTTCATGTTAAGTATTTAATAAATATGTTCGGGATTTTTGTTGAATGGCGTGAATGAAAATAAAGATTAGAAACTTCCGTTCAATTATCTATGCCCAGATGGGCGGCATACAGTAATCGCATCGCCCGTCCTACTATCCCGTCAGCACAATGTTGATTGCTTCGTGTGCGGAGTGTAACTCGTAAAGTATTGAAGGGTTATAAACGCGACACGGGGCTTTAATGGAACGTACATGGTACAGAAACGATAACTATCTCTTCTGGATTTAAGGAGTTATTGTCCTTGAATGAATGTCCATGTGCGGGGCATAACTTTTTGAGTGTTGAGGGAAAGAATCAGCTTTCTTTTTAGCTCACCTGAGCACAACGTGCTCATGGTGAGCTTTTGGGATCGCCTTTTGTCCGTTGTGCGTGCGTCTTGCGTTCGTCGTCAACATTTGCATTGTGAACACTCTAGAGGCCACATTTCTTATCCGATCTTCATGAAACTTGGTCAGAACATTTTTCCCGATGATACCTCGACTGAGTTCGAAACTGGGTCAAAAACTAGGTCACTAGGTAAAAAAATAGAAAATCCCTTGAACACTTTAGTAGTCACATTGGATGCCAAATCTTCATGTAAACTTTGCCAAAATGTTTGTCTTAATGATATGTTGGTTGAGCTCAAAAAAAATTCCGGTCCGTTGAAAAACATGGCCACCAGGGGGCGGGGCAGTATTCCTTATATGGCTATATAGAAACCTTGTGAACACTCTAGAAGTCACAATATTTGCCCAATCATCATGAAACTTGGTCAAAACATTGGTTTTATTGATATCTCGGATGAGTTCGAAAATGGTCCAGATCGGTAAAAAAACATGGCCGCCAGGGGGCGGGGCAGTTTTCTCTATATGTATATATATTGAAAACATTTGAACACTCTAGAAGTCACATTTTTGGTCCAATCTTCATGAAATTTGGTCAGAACATTTGTTTCCTGGATACGACGGTTGAGTTTGAAAATGGTTCAGATCGGTAAAAAAGCATGGCTGCCAGAGGGGTCTGTTTCCTTATATTTATATTGTATAAAAGCTTGTGAACACTCTAGAAGTCACATTTTTGCCTAATCATCATGAAATTTTGTCAAAACATTGGTTATGTGGAAACCTCGGAATTGTTTGAAAATAGTCGTGAACATTTGAAAAACATGGCCATAATAACAGAGGATTATTATGTTGATGATTGGTTGGGGATGAAGTGCAACAAACGTATTTTTGCCATCTGAAAACCCTTTATTAAATAATCTCAAAAATGTAAGTAGTAATAATGATTTCACAGAAAATAACTTAGGGGAGAAACAACTGTATATAACAGTTTACTCCAAATTCCTGTGCTGGCCACTTTTCACACATTTTGTTGCATGTAATTTAATGACCGCAGACCAATGAAATAACCATTAGCCACAGCAGGTACCTCATTATCTCTGACAGTTGCTTGATGCCTAACCCCTTGTTTACATCCCTTTTGCATTGAACAGCATGGAACAGCAATTGGTATACAGTGGTATCAATATAGAGATAAACACATAAATACATGTGTCTGGCATTTATTTTCGTATAAAAATCAGCATGCTGATTGCATAAAAAGAACAGATTACAACAAGCTCTTGAAATAGCAAACTTATGTACTAATATATTTCAAGAAAGGTTTATACAATATATATATATTTAATGGGCGTGATATTTCATATTTCTTAGCTTTAAGTACAGTGATGCCTGATTGAACTTACCTAATATGGCTATTATTTAACTTACAACTATCGCAAAGTCCCAGTGTATATTATGAATATCAAGAAGAAAAAGTAAAGATATGTACGTAAAAATATCTTTTACAGCAATAAAAAATAGATTGAAATATTCTCCAACTTTACTGTCGAACATTTATTGACAAAAAACTATCGTGTCTACATGTACACATATCATATCACAGATGTACTTTGTTCAAGTATTAAAGAGATAGAGAAAATGTACTTAAAACCAACTATTTGCGATACTTATGATATTAAATGCAGCTTGTATTTGAGAATAAATTTCACAATGAAATAATAAAATGCATTTTAGTTTTGCTTTGGTAGTAAATAAAGAGTAGAAGCGTAGAGGAAGTGTTTACAAACAACACTTACAAATGTGAATAATTAACAAAATTTAACTCTTAAATGAAGTATGAAATTTCATTTTAAATCATAAATACAGATTGATTTACAAAAGTCATGTAGGCCTACATGGATGATATGTGAAATACAGTATTATGTGAAAGTCAGAAATACCATTATTCTAATTAATTTTATATACAGACGTACGTCATGTATGATATGTGAAATGCAGTATTACTTAAAAATCAGAGTATCATTGTTCTAAATAACTTTGAATGGAAAAACAGTGAAAACGTTTATTAATAATAGAGCACACTAAGTCCGTACTACCGCCTGTCTGCTCAGCACTCGTCCTCTTTTGAAGATTGTACACTAAATAATCGACTTATAAAGCACAAGTTAAGTATGTAAGCTCGTCTGTATGAAGTACTTTTATTATTTTGAACTCCACCTTACCAGAATAGTTTAGTTCCTTTGGGTCTCAGGTGAGCGTCTTAGGGCCCATGGCCCTCTTGTTCAGTATTTACATAGATGTTTCTCTTTGTTTATTGTGCCTAACACCATAACATTTTAATATGAAAATGAAACTTCATAGATCTACAGAGACCATTGTCGGTGAGATGAGAATGAAAGAAATATTACTCTCTTAAGTGTTTATGAAGTTATTTTCCTCTGTATTTTTGTTGTGCAGAGCCTACACACAATGTTCTTATATTGTGCAGATAATAGCTCAAATGAAAATTCATACAATTATGTTTTTTAAGCGAAAGTTCGTAGTACAATTACCATTAATTTTTCTTTGATACATATTTTAATGGAGTCTATGTTCTTTGGTAAGTTTTCTTGCGCCACCCATAACTATAAGAATTAACTTTGTCGCGTTATGGTAGGAATTTGTAGGTGGAATATTTTGGGATTACTTTATTGAAACATGACAGTCACAAAGTGCATATATGTACAAATAAGCTTATCGATGATGGAGAGATTAAAGAATAGTATAGTTGACACAAGGCTGGGTATGCTTGTATTGGTCAAGCAAAAGTGTTAATACAGATTAAGTTTGTAAATATTTGGGTGGTTTGTTTATCCCTGACTAATGGAGTTGTTTACCCTCGGGACTTCGGTTAATAAACCATTGCCCGAGCACACTGCTTAACCCTTTCTGTGCTGCATTGTTTGATGAGGTTATATATCCCATTGCCGACTTGTTTAGGCCTGATTATGCTAAATGTACCTACTTCACTTGCATTACATGTTACACTAGTTTTAACTGTCCAATCATACACAATTTGCAATGTGAACTGGTCACACATTTTTTTTTTACAGTAATCATACCGTAAACACATTTTGATTGATCTGTTGCCATGGTTACCATAGAAACAATGATAAAAGCCAAGTTTTTTTGTGTTTAAATAATCTTTATAACACTTTACATTGTCAGTTTCAATCTTATTTCTAACAGGACATATATATATATATACATTCACATATCATTTGTACTTTTGTTAAGTTCGGATATTGATAATACATATTAAAGAAATTTCATAATATAGAAGACATAGTGAACAGATTCTTCACCAAAAAAGGCCTGATTATGCTAAATGTACCTACTTCACTTGCATTACATGTTACATTAGTTTTAACAGTCCAATTAATACACAATTTGCCATGTGAACTGGTGATACCTTTTTTTTGACAATAATCGTTTGGTATACACATTTGATTGATCTTTTGCCATGGTTACCATAGGAACAACGATAAAAACCAGGTTTTCTGTGTTTAAATCATCTTTATAACACTTTACATTGTCAGTTTCAATCTTATTTCTAACAGGACATCTATATATACATATACATTAAAATTTTGGATTTTATAATACATTTTAGTAGACAGTTAAGACATTTTTTTACAAAAATGTTAAGACAAACTTACATTTCATATATATATATATATATATATATATATATATATATATATATATATATATATATATATATATATATATATATATATATAATTACTTGTCAATTAACATTTAAAAGGTCGAAAACGGCCATAAAATGGACAGCCCGATTTTACTGGGCTGTACCACTTATACAAATATAAAACTTTGCAATGTTGGTGCGGTGCTTTAATAAAAATCTAGTAGTTTAAAAATAGCTTTAGGGGGCAGGGGATATATTTTTGACTAAATTTCGAGTTCCGAAAGGCCGCAAACAGTCAAATCCATTGCATCAAAACAGAAAGTGACACAAGAAAGCCTTTTTTTGTGTCAGTGTCATAACATAGGCAATATACATTGAAAATACAACCAAAGACAAGGCTGGCTTCTTCACTTGTGAAACTATGGCCCTTAATTTTTCCTCCCACCCACCTCATTTTTAATGAAAAATTGAGAAATTTGACCCATTTCATGGCATGCACAGAACATTCAAACAGAATGCAATCCTAGTTTTGGCTACATTTCTCATTAATTTCATCCCTGTGCTTTGTTTATTTACCTAGAAAGGTGTCTCCCATACGTTTAGATTTTTCACAATTTACCTTCAAAGTTTTGTTCTGTTTCTGCAGCGTGAAATATTGACTTCCGACAAAAGTGAAAACCTCCTTTTTGAAGATTCAAAATTTCCTTGCTAGGGAGCTGTGGCTAGTTTTTATGTTGTTTTTTTTTTCCAAAATTTTGAGACATTCTTTCTACAACCTAACACAAGAAATACATCTTATAAATACCTAATTGATTTATAAAGACCATAGGTAACACCTACCCTAAAGATATGTAATTTTCATGGACCCCCTTTCACTGATATATCCCCTGCCACCTTACACTGGCTGAGCCTAAATCTGTTAATAAGCGGCGTTTTTATTCGTTGATAGACTTTTAAAACGATGGCGCTGATTGGCCGAAATTTCATATTAAGAATTACAAGTAGGTCAATCCGTTTCAAAATAGAAATTTTCCCACGGCGGACGACCTTGACATTGCACTTTACAAAAAGTAAACAGTAATAGTTTAAATGAAAGAAAAAGGATAATTACATCCAATAGAAATTCATGACTTGTTTATGTTATGCTACTATTCTTATTAATTATTAATATTAGTATGATGGTTTTTTTTATATGTTTGTTGTTTGTTGTTGTTGTTTTTTTTAAAGGAGAGAGAGAGTGAATAGCCCAATTTTCATAAGTAAAGATGGTGAAAACACACATACTGTTGTATGTGGCATCATCATTACTAGACCCACCGTACAGTAAATACTGCAATTGGTTTGTTGGAGTCTTTAGACTTTGTGATCTGTGGTTTTATTGTTAAAATTAACATAATAATATTTTTAATTTAATGTTTCTTGGGAGAGAAAAGATTACACGAAAGTGTGATATGTATAATATATGCAAACATTATTAATATTTTAGTTTTTTTCAGATCACAAAGGGGTTCAACATTGCCACTATATTTCTACATACATAATAAACCTATAGATAGGTGTAATTTGGTGTTTGTGTTACATGTTATGCTAGGAGCTCTAAGCGATGGTAAGATATAGAGATTTGTTAACATTCATTAATAGGGGAAGGTAGAGCCTGTTTTAATAGCTCTCATAAGAAAAAAAAAGAAGGGGATTTGCATGTTAACATGCAATTAAATAGTTTCTAACAAACAATTGAGATTGGTAATGCAATATAGTTATAAATTATATTTTTAGTATTAAGATTAGCATGTATTTGTAAGTGTGGCACAATGTTGAACACTTGCAGACAGGGGATATTGCCGTGATGCTCCAACCTAAGACCCTCTCTGTATGGAACTTATAGAGGATTAGGCTATGAAAGAAGGACGTCCCCCCAGAGTGGCGTTAAGACAAAATTTAAAAGAAATTTAATGGTAATATTTATATATTTACAGGTAATAACTTTCGTGTCGCAAAACGGTTACCTCTTTAGGGCCACATAAAAATCAAAGGTAAAACAATGTACTATACAGTTAAACATTTGACAAAACAAACAATGTTTATACATAAAAGCAGATTATGTAAAGAATGTACAATATTATATGCAGTTATTGATAGGTAAAAAACAAGTTGCCACCCTGGGGGGTTAAAAGAAGGAGTTTGGAAGTTTAGGTAGGTGTGGTGGGGTGGGGGATTTCCAGCAGGGGCAAATCAACTTGGGTTTGTGTATGGGAGATAATTTTGTATGGAGAAGTATTGATGGTTTTGTCCCCTAGACTAGAGGTAGTGCACCGTAAATGGAACTAAGAAAACTACACATGGTGATTAATAAATAAAAAGAAAGAGATAATACACTCTAATGTTTAATATACTGAAATATTCTAGAAATATGTGGGATTGGTAAGGACCAACTCATACAACAATGCCGGAAATAACCCACAAAAAGCTAGCATCCATACTATAGAAATTGATATATAGGGGATGATGCAAGTTAAGAGAAAAGGTACAAGAACACCTTATTTACTTACTATACAAAATTAGTAAGTTTCTCAAGATTTAGATAAAAATTGTACAACAGTACTTTATTTGTTATGATTGTTAATATACCGCTTATAGGGAGAGTTACAATAATCCCATAAATTGAAAAAAAAACTTAAGGGATAAAATGGTATTGCAAGGTGTACATGACCCTGCACCGTGCACTCCTGTCTGACATGGCTCTTCGAGTTTGAAGGAGAAGGGGGTGTCAGAGGGGAAGGGAGGGGTGCAATGCAGCCAACATACCCAGATTACTGGTCAGCCTCGTCCTTTCTTTTAAATAAAAACTGCCATAAAATATGTATATATTAAGAAACTGAATAATGTAAATGGTGGACTAACGTCATACTCTCATAAAAATGTATTAAAATAAAGAAGACCAGGTCAATACCATTGGCCTGATTTAGAAAGGGCGGGGTAGAACAATAAACCCATTAAAAACTAAAATAAAAGTTGTGTAAAAGAGACACAAATCCAACACAATTACTAGATCGCGTCAGTTTTGTGCAAACAATACACAGTTTAAAGGAAGACAGTCACAAGACTGGATAATTGGTTGGTTGTTGGCTGCTCTCCCTCCCCCAATGACCTAGATTTTGTCAGTTATCTGACAATCCAGAAGGTATTTGGCGAGGGCAGAGTAGACCGGGCCCCTAGCTGCTCCCTTGGGGTCTAGCACGTTGGAAAAGCTTAAAACTAGTCCATGGGAGTGCAATGCAGCTTTGAGGTGGTTCCTCTGCGCCTTATGGTTAGGACAGTGCAGCAGCATGTGGGGCGCAGTGAGGGATTCCTGGCACCTAGGACATGCTGGGTCTATACCGAGGACATACTTTCCCGCGCCACCGGGTAATAGGGTGGTTCCCATCCTCAGGTGCGTGATGGCTCTGTCAAGCACAATGCTTGCTGAGTATCTGTCAGGCGGCCTTAGGGTTTTCGCGGGTCTGGTAAAAGTATGTCGACATGAAGACAAATTGTCGGCCCGATGATTCCACTCACCCACTACAAATTTCTTTGTCAGGGAGTAGATCTCTTAGGTGCCAGGGGTTCCCTAGCATCTACGGCCCCCCTCAAGAGGCCCTCCTTGGCCCCCCTGTCGGCCTGCTCATTCCCACTGATGTTGACATGTGCTGGACACCATACTAATGTGACCTTTAAAGATTTATCTAGGCACTGTTGATGAAGTTCCAAAATGCTAGCTAAAATATCAGGCCTAGATCTGCTATTTCTGTTTTTGATAGACTCAAGAGATGACATTGAGTCTGATAAATTAGCAGTTTTAGTAGGTTTATTGACCAATATCTAGCACAGAGAGTATTTAATTGCCAAAAGTTCTGCTGTAAAAATAGAGAAATTGTTGCTGAGCCAGTGCGTTTTGGTAATATTTTTTGAATGAATTACAAAAGAGTTGGCTACCAAACCAGAGTTAGGGCATATGGAGCCGTCAGTGTAGATTTTTAAATGCTCAGCATACATATTATCTATAAGGGAGAGAGCTTCTGACTTGATGAGTTGTGGTAAGTCAGTTTTCGTTATTTTATTAGAGAGTGATAGGTCAATATCAATGGGTCCAAGCGTCCAGGGGGGGTCTTGGAGGGCTTCAGGTCTGCTACAGGTACCTTGTCAAGGCCGGCATCTTCAACCAGGGTCCTTATACTCGCACCAAAAGGTAGGGCGACATGCTTACGCTTAAGTATTTTCCCCTTGATGAAGGTGCCAGTCCCGACAAGTTTGTTAACGGGGTTTGAACCATGCCGAGACTTAGCCCTGGCCCAGAAGTTAAGGGACTGTTGTTTTCTACGCAAGTCAAGAGGTAGCACACCGGCCTCCTCCTCAAGCAGTGCACCCGGTGTACAGTTTAGGGCTCTCAGAGCTATCCTTAGGGCATTGTGTTGAATGGCATCAACCATTTTTAGGGTGTTTGGCTTTGCACATGCATAGATCTGGGCTCCATAATCTAGCTTTGGACGTATAAGGGACTTGTAGAGAGTTAAGAGGCTATTTTTATCTGATCCGAAACCTGTGCCTCTCAACATCCTCATTAAATTTAGGTCCCTTTCGCACCTTTCTGCCAAATATTTGAAGTGGTGAGTAAAAGATAACTGTTTATCTAGGTACATACCTAGAAATTTCACCACTTTTTCAAAGATAATTTTGGTGCCGCCTAAATTTAAGTCCAAAGAGTGCTGAATTTGGTCGCCAAATAGTACTCCTACTGTTTTGGTTGGAGAAATTTTGAATCCCCATTCAATTGCCCATTTCCATATGGAGTCTAAGCCTGGATGAGCCCTCTTTTGCAGGCGTAACATGTTAGACCCCTTTAACCAAGTGCCTGAATCATCGGCAAACTGGGAGATAACCATTCCTGAGTCTTTTACGACATCAGGTAGACTGTTTACGATGAGGGAGAACAGAGTCGGGGATAATACGGACCCCTGGGGGGTTCCGCGGTCAGTTATGGCTACCTCTGATAACTCCCCATCGACCCTGACCTGGATTTTACGGCCCTCTAGGAAAGCTTGTTTAATATGCCAAATGTTCATGTTAAATCAAAGGCGGCCTGAAGGTCCAAAAATATTGCTCATACTGATTGCCCTTGATTTTTTGCAGAAAGATTATCATGTTGTAATCTAGCTAGCTGATCTAGAGTGGATCGCCCCTTCCTAAAGCCAGACTGGAAGGGGTTTAGTATGTTATTTGATTCCAATAAGTGTTCTAATCTATTTTTGACCATTTTTCTAATAATTTACCTGCGTGTGATGTTAAACTTATTGGACGGTATGAGTTTGGATCATTTTTGTCCTATACCGGGTTTAGGAATCACTGTGGCCTGCTTCCAATCGGGTGGTACCGTGCCTGTCCTATACACCTGATTGAATAGGTTAAGCCAAATTTTCAGAGTTATGGCTGGCATATTTTTGAACATTAAATATGCTTTTTTGTCAGGCCCCATGGCAGTATTGCTGCTGTTGTTAATGGCGCTTAATAATTCAGTTAAAGTAAAAGGTAAATTAAGAGGCGTGCTGTTGTCCCCAGGCTCATTTAAAATGTTTTTGTACTCAGTCTCAAACCGCTTTTGATAGTTAAAAGTTTCAACGGGAAGGTTCGAGTCACTGGAGACAGATTTGAAGTGCTGTACCAAAAATTGAGCCTTTTCCTTTGGGGTAGTGGCAAATTCGCCTTTGTATTTAAATAGCGGTACAGGGATGAAAGATTTTCCTTTAATTCTGTGAATTTTTTGCCAAAATCCCTAGTATTTTTTTATCAATAATTGCTGAGTCACAGAATTCTTTCCAATTTTGAGTTTTTGCGTCCAAAATGACCCGCTTTGCTTGATTTTCGAGGGACCTATAATTAAAAAGATTATGCTCAGCGGGGTTATTTTTAAAGTTTTGTAATGCTTTTTTACGATCCTGTACCGCATTGGAGCACGCCTCATTCCACCACGGGACCCTATTTCTGGCCTTAACTTTGCCGGAGGAGACCGGTATGCTACATTCCGCTATAGGACAGTATCTTACTAGTTAAGGTGTTACAAAACTGATTAGAGTCCTGGGAGTGAACATATGCAAGGGAGAGATCTGAGCAGAGGTCCCTGAACTGAGCCCAATTAGCTTTTTCCAATAAAAACTTTTGCTCTCCTGAGCATTGTGCATCAGTTCCCTGTGCAATATAGTTGTGCAGGGTAACCTGTTGTGGGAGGTGATCAGATCCCATTTTATCATTAACGGTTGCCCATGCAGACGCACTGGCTATCCTGGCATTAACAGCAGTAAGGTCAATGTGAGAGTTTAAACCAGTGGGGTTAAGTCTGGTTGGAGAACCGTCATTGAGCAGTATAAGGTCTTGCTTGTCCAACCATTCTATAACCGCCCGACCTTCTGCATCTGAATTGTTGGAACCCCAACCCGGTTAATGTGCATTAAAGTCCCCTGTGAATATTACGTCATAGGGTCCTTTAATGGTCCTTAATTCCTTAAAGAGGCCGTTCAGAGTTTCAAGATCACATCCTCTTGAATATAAATTGTACCAGGATAAGAGGCCGGTTCTTGTCAATAACCAATTTAATTGCTAATGCCTCAATAGCAGTGCTACCATCAGATTTAAATTGGTTGTTCACTCCCAGGTGTTCATAATTAATTGAGTTTTTAATATATATGGCAAGGCCACCAGCAATATTATGGTTTAAATTGACAAAAAAATTAAATTCACAGTTATACCCAGGTATATGTTTTACAGTACTATTGGACAATTTGGTTTCCTGTAAGCATAGGATATGGGTACTAGGGTTGCTATCAATAAAAAACTTAGCTCTGTATGTTTGTTGGTGGTAAGACCACCGACATTGAAAGAAATGATTTGCAGGTTACTGTCCATAGTGGTGCGAAATTAACTTGCGTTTAAACTGATTTATTTTATGAGGTGGAGATTTAATCCTAGTTTATCGCCAGCACAGGCCCCTTTGAGTTTCGCGGGGGTCCTGGCAAGCCGAACAGGTTTCTTATTTACGGAGAGGGTACCGCTGGTCGGGGGAAATCCTGGATCTGCTACTATTGGAGGATCCCCAGTTCCAGAATGGATTTTATTAGTTAGGGATTTATCAGTGGGGATGACCTTTGTAAGTGATTCTCTGCAATTTTTGAACCGAGAATCAATTTTGTTATAAATGTAGGAGATAACACGACTCCCAGTGGGCCTTTTCTGGTCCTTTAGTATCTCAGCAACCAGATCCGCCAGCTCGCTGAGATATATTTTCCTATATGTGGGACCTGTTGCTGGCGGATCCTTGATTTTGATAAATGAGTCCCCAGCAAAAGAGTTACGTCTGCTGGTGTTGTCGGTAGGGGAGCTCATTGGGGATGTCTGGGAGTCGACCATTCTGGGACGGTAGGGAGGGACACTAACTCGGGGTTCCTCCTCTATTTCGCAGACACCAGAGATAGTAAGATTCTCCAATATACTGGAGTGCACCGACACCAGAGAGTCTCTCCCCGTCACATCAAACATGGAGTCGTCCGACAGTGTAGGGCCACTACAGATGGTGTCGCTAGCACCGTCCGTCAACGTGGTGGACGGGGAGGACCCCTGGTAGCCACAAGAGGGCGTCTCTGAGAGGGTGAATCCCCCTGGATAGGCGATACAGGGGGTTGTAAAACAGGTGTATGATTGAATACCGGTTCCACAAAAGTAATCTTGGGGGGGTCCCTATTAATAGGTTGAGGGGGGGGAGTACTCTTATCCGCTAGCCCCTCAACTATAGTGCATGTCCTCCTGGCTTGGGCGAGATAGTACCGGAAGAGGCATGTTTAGATGAAAAGGTGGAACCGGTTGTGATGATGGTGTTTTTGGCGCCCACGCTGTGGCTCACAGTGTCAGGTGCAAGTAGCCTGCTCTCCGCCTCGGACCAGGTGACCCCATAAAAACTGGCAAAGGTGGCTATATGAATAGCCCTCTTATAGGAGGGGCACCCTTGGTAGGATGCGGAGTGCTGGTCGCCACAGTTGGCGCACGAACGAAATTTGTTGGTGCACCTTCTTTGGCAAGTAGCGCCGGCGCAGCGGCAGCAAGAGGTGGTATTTGAGCATTTACCCCTGCTGGCTATATGCCCAAAGCCCTGGCAATTGAAACAACGGGCAGGTGTGACAGGGCAGGGACGAATGTCCAGGGCTATACTAGTGTCCTTGACAAAACTATTATTGGGGACTGGTATGGACGTTAAGAAAGAAATTTTGACCAGTCTCGGAAAGCCAGGTGGGGCAGGGCGATAAGGCTCAACCCTTTCCAGATTGGTGATAAGAATATCAGAAATAGGAATCGCAGGTTTGAAAAAAAAGAGATTTCTGAAGTTCCATCAAGTCCTGGCTTTCCGGGATCCCTGCTATATGACCGTGAACCGACCTCATTTTCGACGGGGACAAGGCCCGGACCGCGACTTTACCAAGGAAAAAAGTACCCCTAGAAAGAAGGGTGGCAAGCGCTTGAGCGGACTTGAGCTGCAAGAGCACGCAGCCAGACGCCAATGGCACCGTCCGCTCAACAAGTCCGGGGAGTACCCCCGCCAAACATGAGGCCAGTTGGAAAATTGATAGGAATGAAATGATTGGGGCTACACTTCCGGCTGACTGGAGGAGGCACTTAAAGGGCATGGTATTGTGGGATAGGTGATGCCTATCCGACCCTGAACGTGCCTCCTCCAGTAAAGGGGTCAGGTTTTGACTCTGCCCCTTTGATGGTTGTTGTATGACGACATTTTGAGTGAATTAGACAAGTTTGGTTGAAAAGAAATGAAAAGAAAGGAATAATGATGGTTTAGGTGGCAATCCTAAATGTAATGTGTGAATATCACAGTAATTTTTAATAAGCACAGTTCAAAGTACATGTAAAGCAATAAATGTAAGCACCGCACCGGTAAACAACCCAATTTAGTATATATAAGTAAATAAAGATGGTTTATTAGGTCATTTGGTTATTTTAAATTGATTATGATGAAAGAGCCAAAAATAATTCCGAATACCATATGACGTCCGAAATACTACAAGTTTTTACAAGATTACGAAAAGACAAAAAAGGAACAATGGACGGACAAGGGACAATACAGCGTGGTGGATAGATGATAGTGTAGTGGTTGGGCCCTTCTTTTCTTCTGTTTTCTTTTTTCTCTTTTGATCTGGCGGTTATATCTTTGTTTACAAATAATCTTTACGTTAATGGCGACCGGAAGCTACGTGGAAGTGTTGTTTATCCCGTTCCCAGGGTTTCATTGATTCAGTATCTTTAGTAATCTAGCCAATCAGCAATAAGCACGCACTAAACACTGACCAATTGGATTCATAACCGAGTTTCACGGGGCAAATGTTAGATGGAAATAGTCAATAAGCATTCAGATCTAGAGGTAAACAGATGGAAAAAGACACAATCATGTAGCAATCACAACGTATTTGTATAATTGAAAAAATTAGTTATAGCAGACATTAAATTGGACTAGAAACTGATATATGGTATTGTTGATTATGTTATCCCACATTATGCAGAGAAATTAACATAAATAGAGAGGGACGGACTTGTCCCATGCGTGACACGGGAAAATGGTAGTTAATGCAAATCTCGTCATCATGGCAATACGCGCATGACGAGATATCGAATGATAGGCTAAACACCAGTAATTTAAGAGTAATGAACATTGTTATATCTATGTGTCGTCCATGAACTATGAACGATTACGTGACAAATTGATTGTAATGAAAGTTAATAAATCAATTGATGACATGTTGATTTTGGCTGTTCAATATTTATTTTTTCTATATTTCTCACTTTCAAGTCAATATCTCACTTTTGAGTCAAAATAATACATCGCGGGCCTTTCGGTACTTATATATAGTGAAAGCTCTACTGTTGACAGTTACATTTGAATCCAAAACGTGCTTAGTAAATGTTGATGTGCTGACCATATTTGATTAACGTATGCTATTTCGTTGAGCTTTTTTCATAATAAAACTGGAAATTTTTATTCTCAAGTCAATAGCAACTAAGCAAATAATATATTAAATAATACATAGGAGCTTATGTTCATAACGCAAAATATAGGGACCGATGTCCGGGTTGTGAAAATTACATACGAGCCGTTTCCGAAGGAATCGATGTGCGGATACCATCCATAACCATATCAAATCACACTCTAATCCTAGTTTTCAATAATTTTCACTGTAACTTTGCAATCATGGCTTTTGGTTATGTATGCACAATTGTTTTGCCAAATAAACCTCATTACATAATATAGACTTTACATGCGCATGTAGTTGCACTATTCGGCACGTTGTTCCTTATGACCTTAAAACAAGCCAATCACGATAGATAGGTATTCCAATACATCATTTCGAGAAATTTTCCAATCGTGTGGAAACTTACCATATCAATTTCAGACAACATTAGGGAACTGTCATTTCCAATAGTACATCAAGTGCATTATTTCCTCACGAATACATTGAACAGTGGCGTTATTAAGGAGCAAGGCTGCCATGCTGTCACGAAGAAGTTACTCTGAAATTACAATTCAGTGATGTGACATAAAGTCTCTAAAGTTCTCAATGCAGGATAAATCTAATAAACTTAAAACATGCATAAAATGTGGATTTGGGAAAAACATATTTTGAACAACAAGAACTAGTATAGCATTTTTATAAATAACAGATCGCGTTGAGCAAAATTAAACCATCTCAGAAACAAAAGTTAAATGTGAGGAGTAAATGTTTTATAATGGTCAGCTATTTAATCTTTTAACCAACAAGAGCAGGGCTGGGATTTAATAAGTTCTTGAGGGAAATTTAACCAAAATCGCACCTGATTGACATTTTAAGTTCACATTTTGCATGTGTAATCCTGGTTTATTTTAGCAAAATATTGGACACTATAAACATCTAAGCCATATTTATTTGTTGAAATCATCTGGCTATAGGTGAATGTAACATATGAAACAGTAATATATTTAAAGAATTATAGTGCATTTAAGTAAATCCCTTATAGGCCATAACATAACATACATGTTTGTTGGATTTCAGATGATGATGAAAAGTCATACAATTAACTTATTTTTTCGCTCAGCACATGTCCATTTTAACATTGTAACATCTGGCAGCACCCTTTTAAAGAAATAAAAGAACTAATTCATGTATTTTTAATACCTATCTACCTATCAAGTTTCATGATCCTAGGCCTAAGCGTTCTTGAGTTATCATCCGGAAACCATTTTACTATTTCGGGTCACTGTGACCTTGACCTTTGATCCTAGTGACCTGAAAATCAATAGGGGTCATCTGCGAGTCATGATCAATGTACCTATCAAGTTTCATGATCCTATGCCTAAGCGTTCTTGAGTTATCATCCGGTAACCACCTGGTGGACGGACCGACAGACCGACAGACCGACCGACCGACCTACATGTGCAAAGCAATATACCCCCTCTTCTTCGAAGGGGGGCATAATAAAGTTCATATTAGCAACAAAGAATAGTGTGTACACCTTACATAGTATTATTAAAAGTTTGTACCGTAAGATATATACAATCATTATAATGTATTATAAATGCTATTCGGACAAGATTTGGTCGATCAATCTGACAGCAGTGACCTTGAATTTTTATACAGTACATCGTGATTTATAAATCATGCGTGAAGCAGCGGTTCTTATTTAGTGTTGGTAAATCAATAACTTGATGACTGTTTGAAATGACAGTTTCCTAATTTGCTGTGAAACGGACATGAGTTTCTTCCCCACCAACTGTCTCGAGATGATGTATTGAACAATTATCAAATAAGTGTATAAGAGTGAGATGAACGTACAGAACTATGAGTTATGGTTGGTAATATACATCGAACTTAGTTATCCGATATGTAACCCAGATTTACTAACCAGTCAACATAAATGTATAGACACGCTCTCCGGAAGCTTATATCCAATGGGTTAGCAGTAATTGTTCTATGAGCATTTGCATCTAGTGCCATTATTCTAAATTATGACCTTTGGTGATAATAAAATTGGAATGGCAAATGGCAACTAATCAAATAAATGGACGCAACAACCCTTAACTGCTCTAAAAAGACTGTGTACAATTATCTATTACGGTATATAGCCTGTGCCAAGGGAACCATCAGTCTGTCTCGTTCGAATTCCAAGTGAGACAATTTGTTACTGATTATCCTAGACATAGTGAATATTTCGTGTTTTTTTCACTACATGTCCCCAGATGTAATTTGTATTACAAATGACAAGTACATGCTCATAAAATGTCGCCGAGTTCAATACGCAACACGTTAAGCCAAACATTTGAACTATACTAAACAAGTCAGATTGTATTGTTCGTTCATTAGTAATATTTAATAATATATACCAGTGTATTAAGAATGAGCCAGCTGCCGCAAGATTGGTGTTGTTTCAATACTGAACAGTTGTGTTTTTACCGTAGATTCGACTGGTGACCTCTGACTAGCGATCAACATTGTGTTGACTTTCTCGTACGAAGCCAATCGTTTATTTCTGCGGAAGTAATCAACAAAATGGATTGCTGGAAATGGCAGTTCCGGCATTTCCTCTAAAATTGATGTGGTTATTTTCCACAAGAGTGGAAACATTCTGGAGACGATGCTCACATGAGTCCAAACGAGGGAGATATTCACGGACTTTAACATCGCACAATAATTAAATATTGAAATTGTGTCAGTCTATTGCGAGTGTTTGGTTGTCATCCAATCAGATATTGTTGAGAAAATTGCTCAAAGCAAAGTATTTGCTTCATCGAACGATTAATATAATCTGCTATCTTACAATTTACGTTTACATAGATCGTTCTATCTGCAAAGAGCCATTCGACTAAAAACAGTGCACGGTATTTCGTGTGTTACTTTTAATTTTCCATCAGATGCATTTCCAGTATACCAGAACTACATCTTGTAACTCCATTGTTGTTTTATCGCACAAATATAAAATAACATATACGGGTACATACTTATTAATATGATGAATGCGGAATGAAAATGTCATTTTGGCATTATTTGGTTTAGTAACCATTATTTGTTCATGCGAAATCTTTATAAAATGTACATTTGTTTTTATAAAAAGATATCAATAATTAATAGGTATTCAATAACTTATCGATAAGTTGAATACTGTCGAAACAATGAAAATGTAGTAACATTTTATTATTCACAAATATGATACTGATTATTGACAAGAGCGACCACTTATCTGAACATATTCATATAAGTCAACCCTTGATTGCATTTATCGATAAACGTTCCAATATCCCAACATGCGATATGTTATCATGCATTATATCAAGAAATATAGCCAGCTTGTGACTTGCAAATATAAAGTTCAAGTGAAAACGGAAAGCGAGAGTGAGTCACTTAAGACTGACATTGTTATGATATCGATTGAGCCACATTGTATTGCGAGCAGATGCGCATCGAAGAAACGGAAATCACTGTAATCGAGTACAGACATTCAAAAGTTTCAAACGTTATAGTTTTGGACAAAAAAAGTATTGGATATATTTTATTTTAAGTTAACGTTCTACTATACTATAAACAGGACATATATGTGTGCGTATTTGTAATTGAATGTGATCCGGTAATACTTGATTAAGATGATTAAAGATAACTGTGTCAGCTTCATTGCAAAGCTCAGTGCAGTTCGAGATCAATATTTGAACAAGGACGATGATCTGATTGTGTTGGACGCCAATGGAAACAACTTGCTGCCGACGGGCGGACGTTCGGACGAGCAAAAACTGGACTTGAAGCGGATAAGCTCTGCTTTGAGCAACAAGACACAGAAGTTATACACGTTAGATGTATTTGGTAGCCACCACGTGTGTGTGATCAGCTCTCTAGGGGTGTTGATAGGTCGTGGTCCATTTAACCAAGAACCAGATCCGAAGAAAGGGAACGGTGACGAACAGACAGATGCAGAGAAGGAAAACTTTAACAAACAAAAATATGCAGAAAAGGGAAATGAAACAAAACAGTTTTGTTGCAGGACACGACATAAGGAGAAGGAGCACGTTTTTGTGGCCAAAAGGATTGCTTCTTATCTAATATTGGTAAAGAGTAGAGGCGAGACTAATTGCCTGTTGGACATATTGTTGCATTGTGTTCAAATTATACAAACACCAGCACTAGATTGACTTGCGTGATGGTTTTAATGACACTGATAAATATTAATGCACAAACTCATGATCCCGATTGTTGATGCTTATTGATGCTAACGGCTAGTGTCATCGTGACAATTAACCCATTTATGCCTAGCGTCTAGAAAAAAAGGCCTTCGGCAAACCCTGTAGTCCCAGATGAGACGCCGCATGATGCGGCGTCTCATCTGGGTCTGCGCTGTTTGCTTAAAGGAATTTCTGTAAGAAATATTCTAAATATATGAATAAATATACTAGACATCCCTTATTTTGGAAATAAATTGATCCAATTTAGAACGATAGGAGATTCCACTAGGCATAAATGGGTTAAATACTAAAGCATACACAGGTAGTTGTATACATAAATAATCAATTTGCGGCTTTTATAACGTCAGATATTCAATCTGTTTAGAAGTGGTGTAATTACAGTGTATTATTAATAAATGTGTTATTTATGTGACGATGTCGCTAGTAATTGAAGCCAGTTAACACGTGAATAAACGATTTGAAAATAAACACCAGTATTTAAAAATAAATTATTTAAAGTTTATGGTTCAAATGTCACTTCACAACACAATATTAATTTTCATATGAAAGTAGCAAGCAATACTGTGTCATAAGGAAAATGAGCAAGCTTGCAGATGCCAATACAAAGGACGAAAATATTTTATATGAAATATTGTATTGTTATAAGTATATAGAAAGGTCAAACAAGACCCATGATGAATAAATCGTGTATTAAATATAATTGTCTGCATTTGTTATGTGTATTCTCAAGCAGTTATCACGGTTAATCTTCTACTTATCATATCATTACGTATATTTAAATACATTGGCATTTAAAGTACAAATATCCAGTACAAACTGAGTTCCGCACATCGAATCTGGTGCACTATGGTTCCAACACTTTTTCTAACTTAGGTGGGCATTTGGTTCAAGTGTTATTTTGACCGCCAGGACAAATTTTCCATCATTAGTTTGACAGTCCGGACAACGGTCCCTAATTTATTCCACCCTAACTATCGTTCATGTTAAGTATTTAATAAATATGTTCGGGATTTTTGTTGAATGGCGTGAATGAAAATAAACATTAGAAACTTCCGTTCAATTATCTATGCCCAGATGGGCGGCATACAGTAATCGCATCGCCCGTCCTACTATCCCGTCAGCACAATGTTGATTGCTTCGTGTGCGGAGTGTAACTCGTAAAGTATTGAACGGGTTATAAACGCGACACGGGGCTTTAATGGAACGTACATGGTACAGAAACGATAACTATCTCTTCTGGATTTAAGGAGTTATTGTCCTTGAATGAATGTCCATGTGCGGGGCATAACTTTTTGAGTGTTGAGGGCAAAGAATCAGCTTTCTTTTTAGCTCACCTGAGCACAACGTGCTCATGGTGAGCTTTTGGGATCGCCTTTTGTCCGTTGTGCGTGCGTCTTGCGTTCGTCGTCAACATTTGCATTGTGAACACTCTAGAGGCCACATTTCTTATCCGATCTTCATGAAACTTGGTCAGAACATTTTTCCCGATGATACCTCGACTGAGTTCGAAACTGGGTCAAAAACTAGGTCACTAGGTAAAAAAATAGAAAAACCCTTGAACACTTTAGAAGTCACATTTGATGCCAAATCTTCATGTAAACTTTGCCAAAATGTTTGTCTTAATGATATGTTGGTTGAGCTAAAAAAAAATTCAGGTCCGTTGAAAAACATGGCCACCAGGGGGCGGGGCAGTATTCCTTATATGGCTATATAGAAACCTTGTGAACACTCTAGAAGTCACACTATTTGCCCAATCATCATGAAACTTGGTCAAAACATTGGTTTTATTGATATCTCGGATGAGTTCGAAAATGGTCCAGATCGGTGAAAAAACATGGCCGCCAGGGGGCGGGGCAGTTTTCTCTATATGTATATATATTGAAAACATTTGAACACTCTAGAAGTCACATTTTTGGTCCAATCTTCATGAAATTTGGTCAGAACATTTGTTTCCTGGATACGACGGTTAATTTTGAAAATGGTTCAGATCGGTAAAAAAGCATGGCTGCCAGAGGGGTCTGTTTCCTTATATTTATATAGTATAAAAGCTTGTGAACACTCTAGAAGTCACATTTTTGCCTAATCATCATGAAATTTTGTCAAAACATTGGTTATGTGGAAACCTCGGAATTGTTTGAAAATAGTCGTGAACATTTGAAAAACATGGCCATAATAACAGAGGATTATTATGTTGATGATTGGTTGGGGATGAAGTGCAACAAACGTATTTTTGCCATCTGAAAACCCTTTATTAAATAATCTCAAAAATGTAAGTAGTAATAATGATTTCACAGAAAATTACTTAGGGGAGAAACAACTGTATATAACAGTTTACTCCAAATTCCTGTGCTGGCCACTTTTCACACATTTTGTTGCATGTAATTTAATGACCGCAGACCAATGAAATAACCATTAGCCACAGCAGGTACCTCATTATCTCTGACAGTTGCTTGATGCCTAACCCCTTGTTTACATCCCTTTTGCATTGAACAGCATGGAACAGCAATTGGTATACAGTGGTATCAATATAGAGATAAACACATAAATACATGTGTCATGCATTTATTTTCGTATAAAAATCAGCATGCTGATTGCATAAAAAGAACAGATTACAACAAGCTCTTGAAATAGAAAACTTATGTACTAATATATTTCAAAAAAGGTTTATACAATATATATATATATATTTAATGGGCGTGATATTTCATATTTCTTAGCTTTAAGTACAGTGATGCCTGATTGAACTTACCTAATATGGCTATTATTTAACTTACAACTATCGCAAAGTCCCAGTGTATATTATGAATATCAAGAAGAAAAAGTAAAGATATGTACGTAAAAATATCCTTTACAGCAATAAAAAATAGATTGAAATATTCTCCAACTTTACTGTCGAACATTTATTGACAAAAAACTATCGTGTCTACATGTACACATATCATATCACAGATGTACTTTGTTCATGTATTAAAGAGATAGAGAAAATGTACTTAAAACCAACTATTTGCGATACTTATGATATTAAATGCAGCTTGTATTTGAGAATAAATTTCACAATGAAATAATAAAATGCATTTTAGTTTTGCTTTGGTAGTAAATAAAGAGTAGAAGCGTAGAGGAAGTGTTTACAAACAACACTTACAAATGTGAATAATTAACAAAATTTAACTCTTAAATGAAGTATGAAATTTCATTTTAAATCATAAATACAGATTGATTTACAAAAGTCATGTAGGCCTACATGGATGATATGTGAAATACAGTATTATGTGAAAGTCAGAAATACCATTATTCTAATTAATTTTATATACAGACGTACGTCATGTATGATATGTGAAATGCAGTATTACTTGAAAATCAGAGTATCATTGTTCTAAATAACTTTGAATGGAAAAACAGTGAAAACGTTTTTTAATAATAGAGCACACTAAGTCTGTACTTCCGCCTGTCTTCTCAGCACTCGTCCTCTTTTGAAGATTGTACACTCAATAATCGACTTATAAAGCACAAGTTAAGTATGTAAGCTCGTCTGTATGAAGTACTTTTATTATTTTTAACTCCACCTTACCAGAATAGTTTAGTTCCTTTGGGTCTCAGGTGAGCGTCTTAGGGCCCATGGCCCTCTTGTTCAGTATTTACATAGATGTTTCTCTTTGTTTATTGTGCCTAACACCATAACATTTTAATATGAAAATGAAACTTCATAGATCTACAGAGACCATTGTCGGTGAGATGAGAATGAAAGAAATATTACTCTCTTAAGTGTTTATGAAGTTATTTTCCTCTGTATTTTTGTTGTGCAGAGCCTACACACAATGTTCTTATATTGTGCAGATAATAGCTCAAATGAAAATTCATACAATTATGTTTTTTAAGCGAAAGTTCGTAGTACAATTACCATTAATTTTTCTTTGATACATATATTTATGGAGTCTATGTTCTTTGGTAAATTTTCTTGCGCCACCCATAACTATAAGAATTAACTTTGTCGCGTTATGGTAGGAATTTGTAGGTGGAATATTTTGGGATTACTTTATTGAAACATGACAGTCACAAAGTGCATATATGTACAAATAAGCTTATCGATGATGGAGAGATTAAAGAATAGTATAGTTGACACAAGGCTGGGTATGCTTGTATTGGTCAAGCAAAATTGTTAATACAGATAAATTTTGTAAATATTTGGGTGGTTTGTTTATCCCTGACTAATGGAGTTGTTTACCCTCGGGACTTCGGTTAATAAACCATTGCCCGAGCACACTGCTTAACCCTTTCTGTGCTGCATTGTTTGATGAGGTTATATATCCCATTGCTGACTTGTTTAGGCCTGATTATGCTAAATGTACCTACTTCACTTGCATTACATGTTACACTAGTTTTAACTGTCCAATCATACACAATTTGCAATGTGAACTGGTCACACATTTTTTTACAGTAATCATACCGTAAACACATTTTGATTGATCTGTTGCCATAGTTACCATAGAAACAATGATAAAAGCCAAGTTTTTTGTGTTTAAATAATCTTTATAACACTTTACATTGTCAGTTTCAATCTTATTTCTAACAGGACATATATATATATACATTCACATATCATTTGTACTTTTGTTAAGTTCGGATATTGATAATACATATTAAAGAAATTTCATAATATAGAAGACATAGTGAACAGATTCTTCCCCAAAAAAGGCCTGATTATGCTGAATGTACCTACTTCACTTGCATTACATGTTACATTAGTTTTAACAGTCCAATTAATACACAATTTGCCATGTGAACTGGTGATACCTTTTTTTTGACAATAATCATTTGGTATACACATGTGATTGATCTGTTGCCGTGGTTACCAAAGAAACAACGATAAAAACCAGGTTTTCTGTGTTTAAATCATCTTTATTACACTTTACATTGTCAGTTTCAATCTTATTTCTAACAGGACATCTATATATACATCCACACATCAAGTTCGGATATTCATAATACCGGTACATATTAAAGAGATTTCATAATATAGAAGACATAGTGAACAGATTCTACACCAAAAAATGTACAAAGAACAAGATACAAACAGTAACTTTATAACTTAACTTTCTTTTCTGAAATAAACCATGGCCTGTACTTCAAATGTAGTTTTAAAGTCTTTATTCAAATTTGAGCATATCAATTACGTTATGAAAAACTCAATTAGTTATTTCCATAGCAATGGAACATGTTTTATTTTTACATATACATTAAAATTTTGGATTTTATAATACATTTTAGTAGACAGTTAAGACATTTTTTTACAAAAATGTTAAGTATATATATATATATATATATATATATATATATATATATATATATATATATATATATATATATATAATTACTTGTCAATTAACATTTAAAAGGTCGAAAACGGCCATAAAATGGACAGCCCGATTTTACTGGGCTGTACCACTTATACAAATTTAAAACTTTGCAATGTTGGTGCGGTGCTTTAATAAAAATGTAGTAGTTTAAAAAATAGCTTTAGGGGGCAGGGGATATATTTTTGACCAAATTTCGAGTTCCGAAAGGCCGCAAACAGTCAAATCCATTGCATCAAAACAGAAAGTGACACAAGAAAGCCTTTTTTGTGTCAGTGTCATAACATAGGCAATATACATTGAAAATACAACCAAAGACAAGTCTGGCTTCTTCACTTGGGAAACTATGGCCCTTGATCTTTCCTCCCACCCACCTCATTTTTAATGAAAAATTGAGAAATTTGACCCATTTCATGGCATGCACAGAACATTCAAACAGAATGCAATCCTAGTTTTGGCTACATTTCTCATTAATTTCATCCCTGTGCTTTGTTTATTTACCTAGAAAGGTGTCTCCCATACGTTTAGATTTTTCAAAATTTACCTTCAAAGTTTTGTTCTGTTTCTGCAGCGTGAAATATTGACTTCCGACAAAAGTGAAAACCTCCTTTTTGAAGATTCAAAATTTCCTTGCTAGGGAGCTGTGGCTAGTTTTATGTTGTTTTTTTCCAAAATTTTGAGACATTCTTTCTACAACCTAACACAAGAAATACATCTTATAAATACCTAATTGATTTTTAAAAACCATAGGTAACACCTACCCTAAAGATATGTAATTTTCATGGACCCCCTTTCACTGATATATCCCCTGCCACCTTACACTGGCTGAGCCTAACGCTGTTAACAAGCGGCGTTTTTATTCGTTGATAGACTTTTAAAACGATGGCGCTGATTGACCGAAATTTCATGTTAAGAATTACAAGTAGGTCATTCCGTTTCAAAATAGAAATTTTCCCACGGCGGACGACCTTGACATTGCACTTTACAAAAAGTAAACAGTAATAGTTTAAATGAAAGAAAAAGGATAATTACATCCAAAAGAACTTTTAAAGAAATTCGTGACTTGTTTATTTTATGCTACTATTCTTATTAATTATTAATATTAGTATGATGTTTTTATTATATGTTTGTGTTTTTTTTGTTGTTGTTGTTTTTTTTAAGGAGAGAGAGAGAGAATAGCCCAATTTTCATAAGTAAAGATGGTGAAAACACACATACTGTTGTATGTGGCATCATCATTACTAGACCCATCGTACAGTAAATACTGCAATTGGTTTGTTGGAGTCTTTAGACTTTGTGATCTGTGGTTTTATTGTTAAAATTAACATAATAATATTTTTAATTTAATGTTTCTTGGGAGAGAAAAGATTACACGAAAGTGTGATATGTATAATATATGCAAACATTATTAATATTTTAGTTTTTTCAGATCACAAAGTGATTCAACATTGCCACTATATTTCTACATACATAATAAACCTATAGATAGGTGTAATTTGGTGTTTGTGTTACATGTTATGCTAGGAGCTCTAAGCGATGGTAAGATATAGAGATTTGTTAACATTCATTAATAGGGGAAGGTAGAGCCTGTTTTAATATCTCTCATAAGAAAAAAAAAAGAAGGGGATTTGCATGTTAACATGCAATTAAATAGTTTCTAACAAACAATTGAGATTGGTAATGCAATATAGTTATAAATTATATTTTTAGTATTAAGATTAGCATGTATTTGTAAGTGTGGCACAATGTTGAACACTTGCAGACAGGGGATATAGCCGTGATGCTCCAACCTAAGACCCTCTCTGTATGGAACTTATAGAGGATTAGGCTATGAAAGAAGGACGTCCCCCAAGAGTGGCGTTAAGACAATATTTAAAAGAAATTTAATGGTAATATTTATATATATACAGGAAATAACTTTCGTGTCGCCAAACGGTTACCTCTTTAGGGCCACATAAAAATCAAAGGTAAAACAGTGTACTATACAGTTAAACATTTGACAAAACAAACAATGTTTATACATAAAAGCAGATTATGTAAAGAATGTACAATATTATATGCAGTTATCGATAGGTAAAAAACAAGTTGCCACCCTGGGGGGTTAAAAGAAGGAGTTTGGAAGTGTAGGTAGGTGTGGTGGGGTGGGGGATTTCCAGCAGGGGCAAATCAACTTGGGTTTGTGTATGGGAGATAATTTTGTATGGAGAAGTATTGATGGTTTTGTCCCCTAGACTAGAGGTAGTGCACCGTAAATGGAACTAAGAAAACTACACATGGTGATTAATAAATAAAAAGAAAGAGATAATACACTCTAATGTTTAATATACTGAAATATTCTAGAAATATGTGGGATTGGTAAGGACCAACTCATACAACAATGCCGGAAATAACCCACAAAAAGCTAGCATCCATACTATAGAAATTGATATATAGGGGATGATGCAAGTTAAGAGAAAAGGTACAAGAGCACCTTATATACTTATTATACAAAATTAGTAAGTTTCTCAAGATTTAGATAAAAATTGTACAACAGTACTTTATTTGTTATGATTGTTAATATACCGCTTAATAGGAGAGTTACAATAATCCCATAAATTGAAAAAAAACCTTAAGGGATAAAATGGTATTGCAAGGTGTACATGACCCTGCACCGTGCACTCCTGTCTGACATGGCTCTTCGAGTTTTGAAGGAGAAGGGGGGGTGTCAGAGGGGAAGGGAGGGGTGCAATGCAGCCAACATACCCAGATTACTGGTCAGCCTCGTCCTTTCTTTTAAATAAAAACTGCCATAAAATATGTATATATTAAGAAACTGAATAATGTAAATGGTGGACTAACGTCATACTCTCATAAAAATGTATTAAAATAAAGAAGACCAGGTTCAATACCATTGGCCTGATTTAGAAAGGGCGGGGTTTTAGAACAATAAACCCATTAAAAACTAAAATAAAAGTTGTGTAAAAGAGACACCAAATCCAACACCAATTACTAGATCGCGTCAGTTTTGTGCAAACAATACACAGTTTTAAAGGAAGACAGTCACAAGACTGGATAATTGGTTGGTGTTGGCTGATCTCCCTCCCCCAATGATCTAGATTTTGTCAGTTATCTGACAATACAGAAGGTATTTGGCGAGGGCAGAGTAGACCGGGCCCCTAGCTGCTCCCTTGGGGTCTAGCACGTTGGAAAAGTTAAAACTAGTCCATGGGGAGTGCAATGCAGCTTCGAGGTGGTTCCTCTGTGCCTATGGTTAGGACAGTGCAGCAGCATGTGGGGCGCAGTGAGGGATTCCTGGCACCTAGGACATGCTGGGTCTATACCGAGGACATTACTTTCCCGCGCCACAGGGTGGTAATAGGGTGGTTCCTATCCTCAGGTGCGTGATGGCTCTGTCAAGCACAATGCTTGCTGAGTATCTGTCAGGCGGCCTCTTAGGGTTTTCGCGGGTCTGGTAAAAGTATGTCGACATGAAGACAAATTGTCGGCCCGATGATTCCACTCCACCCACTACAAATTTCTTTGTCAGGGAGTAGATCTCAGTAGGTGCCAGGGGTTCTCTAGCATCTACGGCCCCCTCAAGAGGCCCTCCTTGGCCCCCCTGTCGGCCTGCTCATTCATCCAATCAGATTTTGTTGAGAAAATTGCTCAAAGCAAAGTATTTGCTTCATCGAACGATTAATATAATCTGCTATCTTACAATTTACGTTTACATAGATCGTTCTATCTGCAAAGAGCCATTCGACTAAAAACAGTGCACGGTATTTCGTGTGTTACTTTTAATTTTCCATCAGATGCATTTCCAGTATACCAGAACTACATCTTTTAACTCCATTGTTGTTTTATCGCACAAATATAAAATAACATATACGAGTACATACTTATTTATATGATGAATGCGGAATGAAAATGTCATTCTCGGCATTATTTGGTTTAGTAACCATTTTTTGTTCATGCGAAATCTTTATAAAATGTACATTTGTTTTTATAAAAAGATATCAATAATTAATAGGTATTCAATAACTTATCGATAAGTTGAATACTGTCGAAACAATGAAAATGTAGTAACATTTTATTATTCACAAATATGATACTGATTATTGACAAGAGCGACCACTTATCTGAAAATATTCATAAGAGTCAACCCTTGATTGCATTTATCGATAAACGTTCCAATATCCCAACATGCGATATGTTATCATGCATTATATCAAGAAATATAGCCAGCTTGTAACTTGCAAATATAAAGTTCAAGAGAAAACGGAAAGCGAGAGTGAGTCACTTAAGACTGACATTGTTATGATATCGATTGAGCCACATTGTATTGCGAGCAGATGCGCATCGAAGAAACGGAAATCACTGTAATCGAAGTACAGACATTCAAAAGTTTTAAACGTTATAGTTTTGGACAAAAAAAATATTGGATATATTTTATTTTAAGTTAACGTTCTACTATACTATAAACAGGACATATATGTGTGCGTATTTGTAATTGAATGTGATCCGGTAATACTTGATAAAGATGATTAAAGATAACTGTGTCAGCTTCATTGCAAAGCTCAGTGCAGTTCGAGATCAATATTTGAACAAGGACGATGATCTGATTGTGTTGGACGCCAATGGAAACAACTTGCTGCCGACGGGCGGACGTTCGGACGAGCAAAAACTGGACTTGAAGCGGATAAGCTCTTCTTTGAGCAACAAGACACAGAAGTTATACACGTTAGATGTATTTGGTAGCCACCACGTGTGTGTGATCAGTTCTCTAGGGGTGTTGATAGGTCGTGGTCCATTTAACCAAGAACCAGATCCGAAGAAAGGGAACGGTGACGAACAGACAGATGCAGAGAAGGAAAACTTTAACAAACAAAAATATGCAGAAAAGGGAAATGAAACAAAACAGTTTTGTTGCAGGACACGACATAAGGAGAAGGAGCACGTTTTTGTGGCCAAAAGGATTGCTTCTTATCTAATATTGGTAAAGAGTAGAGGCGCGACTAATTGCCTGTTGGACATAGTGTTGCATTGTGTTGAAATTATACAAACACCAGCACTAGATTGACTTGCGTGGTGGTTTTAATGACACTGATAAATATTAATGCACAAACTCATGATCCCGATTGTTGATGCTTATTGATGCTAACGGCTAGTGTCATCGTGACAATTAACCCATTTATGCCTAGCGTCTAGAAAAAAAGGCCTTCGCAAACAGCGTAGTCCCAGATGAGACGCCGCATGATGCGGCGTCTCATCTGGGTCTGCGCTGTATGCTTAAAGGAATTTCTGTAAGAAATATTCTAAATATATGAATAAATATACTAGACATCCCTTATTTTGGAAATAAATTGATCCAATATAGAACGATGGAAGATTCCACTAGGCAAAAATGGGTTAAATACTAAAGTATACACAGGTAGTTGTATATATAAAATAATCAATTTGCGGCTTTTATAACGTCAGATATTCAATCTGTTTAGAAGTGGTGTAATTACAGTGTATTATTAATTAATGTGTTACGTATGTGACGATGTCGCTAGTAATTGAAGCCAGTTAACACGATTTGAAAATAAACACCAGTATTTAAAAATAAATTATTTAAAGTTTATGGTTCAAATGTCACTTTACAACACAATATTAATTTTCATATGAAAGTAGCAAGCAATACTGTGTCATAAGGAAAATGAGCAAGCTTACAGATGCCCATACAAAGGACGAAAATATTTTATACGAAATATTGTATTATTATAAGTATAAAGAAAGGTCAAACAAGACCGATGATGAATAAATCGTTTATTAAATATAATTGTCTGCATTTGTTATGTGTATTCTCAAGCAGTTATCACGGTTAATCTTCTACTTATCATATCATTACGTATATTTAAATACATTGGCATTTAAACTACAAATATCCAGTACAAACAGAGTCCCGAACATCGAATCTGGTGCACTATGGTTCCTACACTAAGGTGGGCATTTGGTTCAAGTGTTATTCTGACCGCCAGGACAAATTTTCCATCATTATTTTGACAGTCCGGACAACGGTCCCTAATTTATTCTACCCTAACTATCGTTCATGTTAAGCTTTTAATAAATATGTTCGGGATTTTTGTTGAATGGCGTGAATGAAAATAAACATTAGAAACTGCCGTTCAATTATCTATGCCCAGATGGGCGGCATACAGTAATCGCATCGCCCGTCCTACTATCCCGTCAGCATAATGTTGATTGCTTCGTGTACGGAGTGTAACTCGGAAAGTATTGAACGGATATCAACGCGAAACGGGGCTTTAATGGAACGTACATGGTACAGAAACGATAACTATCTCTTCTGGATTTAAGGAGTTATTGCCCTTGAATGAATGTCCATGTGCGGGGCATAACTTTTTGAGTGTTGAGGTCAAAGAATCAGCTTTCTTTTTAGCTCACGTGAGCACAACGTGCTCATTTTTTTTTTTTTATTCAATATAATACATACAATGTATACATGAATATATACAACATAGTGATTGTACAAAGCAATAAAGTTCAGACATGTTATACAAGATATGTTAATATGTATTTTTTTTTAAAGAGAAAAGAAAAAAATAATAGAAGAATTGTTATGAAAAATGATGAGTTGTATAAAGTCGGAAGAAAGCATACTGGACTTGTGTGTTTCGTTGTATATTCAAAATGATCTTATAAGATTGAAAAAAAAACATACAAAAATATTTTAGAAAGATAACTTACATTAGAGTGAAATGTATATAAGTGGACAAGCATCATGAGAATTTAATCCGATTCCATTTTTGTTCAAAGTTTTGTAATGTGTCATTACTGAGGGCTATTTCTTTCTCAATCTGGACTTTAAGTTTAAGACTATGGATAAAACAATTAAAATTTGGTACTTGTTTTTTGAACTTCAAGTTAAAGATGAACAATTTCATCATTATAAGAATAAAATTCACAATATTATTACAATCTTTTGATTTCAATGAGTAAATTCCGAAACTTACATTTAAGAAAGATAATTTAACGTTTAGTTGCTGTTGTTCAAGAAAAGATGTTAAATGATTCCAAATAGGCTGGATGTGTTTGCACTCCCAAAACAGGTGTTCTATAGTTTCGATGTTTTCACTGCAGAAGTCACACAGATTTGAGTTAGATAATTTGCATTTAAAGAGGTATTTATTTGTAGCTATAATTCTATGTATGTTTTTATATTGAAAATTTCTCAGAGTGCTTTCAATAGTTGCTTTATATGGCATGGTAAATATGTGTTTCCAATTAAGTTCATGTACTCCGAAAAGGACTTGCCATTTATTTTGGGTTTTTGAGTTTTCTGTAGGGTTTTTAATTTGTAGTGTGTAAAATATTTTATTTGTTTTGTTTTTTCTTCCAAGTA